>NC_062213.1:195471262-195802095 GCF_902686445.1 Sciurus carolinensis | reverse complement strand
GAATCATCTCTGCCGTCACGCGATTCATTCCTGCCTGCGAGGGCTCATCTGTGGCCAAGGGAAGCCTGCTGAATCACAAAGCCATCGCTGACCAGGACGCGCCAACTCACCACGTAGAGGGATGCCACTGCTCCTCTCATGGCTGCTGCTGTTCCTGCTGCAGGTGAAGGCTTTCGTGGCATTTTACCCGAGAGTGCAGCAACTCTGTCGGAAAAGGCCCACGTTCTTGAGTTCCCAAGGGGAACCCACCGCAGGTCCCGGCGATGGGAGTCATGGGACAGAGAGAGCAGACGGAGGCGAGAGGACAGGGAAGGGAAACAAGTCAGCAGCACATGGCTCTGGGTGGAATGGATGACTGTGGTTGGCAAATGACAAAAGCTCCACTCCTGCTCCCAGCCAGCGTAGGGTGGAAGGACAGAGAGCAAAGTGCCAAGATGCCCAGACACCTGACACAGGGATCCCCCGACAGCCTGGCCCTCACCAAGGCTGCCCCAGCACGTCACCGTTCCCACATGGCAGAGGAGGCAGCAGAGGCCTGGAGGCCACTCAGTGCAAGTGGGGGCTGGAGGGAGAGGACATTTCTGCACCTGGCAGCATGGAAGTGTTAGCAAATGAGGCGTCCTGGATCCTCCCATTCCCGAGGCCTGTTTCCGATGACTCAAAGGGCCTGGTCCTCAACACGTTCAAAACCAAACTTGGGGTCTTCCCACCAACAGCCAGCAGCTACGACGCAAACAGCGCCCATATGCTGAGCACTTATTATGCGCCAAACGCTGCGAAGCATCTTGACTGTCTGCAGAGATTATTTTATCACTGGATTTCTCTTCACCCCTAATGCCAACCCCACTGCCCATGCCACCACAGCCGCCTCCAAATCAGCCCCCGAGCCCCTCCCCGTCCATACCTGGACCTAGGCCCAGGAGGGTCCTGCCGCCTCTCCACCCTGTGTCACACCCTGCTCTTGCAGACTTCCTGTTCCTTCTTTGGACCCTCCCAGGCTCCCTCCTGTCGGAGTCCTGCTTAGGCTGCTCCTTCTGCCTGGACTGCTGTTCCCACAGCCCAAGCCTACTGCCACCCTGGCCAAACCCCCATCACTGCTCTCATGCGAGTGGCTCTGCTCCTCTCCAGCTGGTGCCAGGGTTCAACTGTGAGCAGTGACAGAATATTCAGGGGACAACTCCACAACTCTTCCACTTGCCTGAGTGCCAGCACAGCAGCAGGTTGCGCTCTCCTGATGGTGACTCTGGGGCTGAGGGGCCTTTCACACTGCAGGACCGCAGGGGCTGGGGTGCAATGCCCACTGGACCACAGTCAGCTGGTCCAACTCTGGAGACCCTGCTCTGGTGACTCCGCAACCTCACACCAACCCCAGGGGCAGATGCCATCTCTTGGGAACAGTGTACAGGCACAGATCCTGTGACTTCCACTCAAACCTCTGCTCTTCACCTCCAGTGCACCACCCTCCCACACACTGGCCCTGCTTCCAGCCTCTGCATCCAACTGGGCTGTCCAAATAACCTATCTTAACATAAATAAGATTGTGGTACGTCCCTGCTCCAACCTTTGGGCTTCCTGTTACCATCAGAATTGCAACTGATGCACACAGCCCTGGGCACCTGGCCCTGGCCACATGACAGGTGCTCTGGCTCAGCACCAGGGCCTCCCTTCCACGCCCTCCCCGGCTTCCTCGGACCTCCCTAGGGCTGGTCTTGCTCCATCACCTAGCCGTGTTCCCTCGCAGCACGTACCGGGAGGGATCCTGTTTCTTTACAAACACAGCGTGGAACGAGGTGCACACCCACTTTGGTGGTGGCACACCCACCCAAGCAGACCTGATCTTGTTCGTGGACCGTGGGCCTTGCTGAACTGACGCCGCCTCCTGTGCTAACGGCGAACAGCTGCCGGCCCCTACTGAGCAAGTCAGGTGGGCAGACTGTCCCCCCACACATGCTGCTGCCCTTACAGAGGAGGAAATGAGGGGCCGAGAGGCTGAAGGGCAGGCCCATGGGATCCAGACCCAGGTGGTCGGCACGAGTCTATTCCTACCACAACCCCACACCTCCAAGCTGCCCCCCACGGCTTTGCTGAAGTCCAGACTTCTCTCCCAGAATGGGAAGGGGCTCCTAGAGGACAGGCCCCATGTGTAGACACACTGATTTCTAGGGCCGGGGACTCCGTGGGAGGTCCTGGGTAAGAGATCAGGAGTAAACTAAGGAATGCAGAAGCTTCGGCTAGGAAAGCCCCAAGAAAGGCAGCAGGACGGCGGGCTGCACTCGGCGCACACTCACTGCAGGTGGAGGCAGGAGGAGGAGCCAGTCTGGGCAACTCAGCAAGACCTGCCTGAAAATAAAATGAAAAAGACCAAGGGTGTGGCTCAACGCAGAGAGCCCGGGGTTCCATCCCCAGCACTGGGCAGGTCACCAGGAGCTGCTGTAAGTCCAGCGCTTACTGTGTGCCGCACATGATGGGTCCCCATTGACAGCAAGGAGACCTAGGCTCCGCGATTCAAGGGGACCCGCCCACAGCCTTGCTGCAAGCGTGTATTCTGATCCAACACACCAGAAGCTCTGCTGCCAAACACCACTGTGACAATCTTCTCAGAACTACTCAGACATACTCAACTAGTAGGGCGCCAGGGCTGCAGTGCAAGGGCGAACTATTTTTGGATGAGGTGTCTGTAGAAACTGGTGTTTAAAATGCCCCGGGGGCATGAAAGCACCTGTGGTGGCATCTGCAGGAGGCAGTGGAAAGATAAACTCTTGGTAAGGCGAAGGAGGATATCCACCCTGCAGGGAAGCGGCTGGGAAGTCAAGTGCCCAGCAAGCTGACGCTCCATTGGAGGCTGCCTGGTGAGGGCAGGAGCCCAGGTCCAGCTCCCAGCCCAACCCAGCAGCATCAGAGGCAAGTTCGCCCCCTGTTGGTGAGGCAGCAAGGACACCCAGGTCAAAGGGAACACAGGAATCCACCTAAGAAACATGAGGGGCTGCGGCACAGCTCAGTGGTAGCCTGCACACTGAACATGCACAGGGCTCCGGGCTCCAGCCCAGCACCAAAGAGAAAAGAAAAACAGCAACGGCCCACCAGGGCCAAGTGAGCACGAGTACCTGAAGACTTGGCCCCACCAACTGCTAACACCAGGATACCTGGGATCCCCAAAGGCTCATGTCACCACAAACGATGGTAGCAGTCTTCGTCCCCCCCCCCACTTTTTTTTTTTTTTTTTTTTTTTGGTACCAAGGATTGAACCTAGGGACACTTAATCACGGAGTCACATCCCCAGCCCTTTTTAATATTTTTATTTTTAAACACAGTCTAAGTTGCTTTAGGGCCTCACTAAGTAGCTGAGGTTGGCTTTGAACTTGTGGTCCTCCTGCTTCAGCTGCTGGGATTAGAGGCATGCACCACTGTGCTAGCCATTTCTGTTTTGTAACTCAAAAAATAAAACTAAGCTTTATTTTCCCTAAGAGGGCAATTTGAGAGGATTTCTGCATGGATACCGATGGGTCAGACAAGCAGGCTCCCCTCACTGATCCCGGGGGCCTTGTCATGGCTGGGGCCACTATTCCTCCACATGCATGGTTTAGTTCATCTTGTCACACAGTGGTGGTTATGACAGGGAGCACAGCCATGACAGGTGCTTCCAGTGTCACAGCCCTGCCACGTCTTGGATCTCTTGGTCTGGCCAATTTACTCCTATCATCAACTAGCTGCTGTGGGCCTTTGGATCAGCAATCTCGCTTGGTGAAAGTCCTGGAGAGCTACCCAGGGACGAGAAACAACAATCTCAGAGGAAGCTATTTATGAGGGAAAAATAAAGACCAATTTCCTGTGTTTCATAGGGTTCTTAAATGCAAGGCACCTAATTCTAAGAGCAAACAACAATCTGTAGCTGTAGAGAGGGAACCAGGGAAACAGAAGGCATGTGAGAGAATGGCTTCCTCTCTCACCCTGGGCCTTAGAACAGACTCGAGTGTGCCCAACAGGAGATGAAGTAAAGAGCAGCCTCGGGCAGCACTGCATTAAGATGGAAGGCCGGGCTGAGCTGATACGACCTACCCTGCTGGTTTTATGGATGTCATCAGCACTGACACGACCAGGGAGAGTTTCCATCCAACCTATGACACCTAGGGTCCCTGTGGGCACCAAAGGAATCCCTCATCTGGTGACCCTGATGCTCAGGTCATTTGCTCTCCAGTTCCCCGTCAAGGTGAATAACACCTTCCAGACCGACGCAGAGCCTGGCAAGATTGCTGATTTCACCAGGATCGACACTGGTAACCCGAGAGTGAAGACGGAGGTGATAACTTGGGAAGAACTGGTGTGATCACGGACAGAGAGAGCGAGCTGGCTCTTTTGAGGCAGTTCATGTGAAAAATGCCAATGGAAAAGCTTTGCCACTAGGCCCACCAACATTTTTGTTATTGACAAAGGCAACAAACTAGAGATTTTTCTTCCCTGAGGAAAAGGAACCCGCTTCACCACTGCTGGAGAAAGAGACAAGAGGCTAGCAGCCAAAGAAAGCAGAGGGGTGTGGTCTCCAGGTGACAGGGCGGAGAGGCCTTTGGACTTAATTAAAGATAATACTGCCTGAATAAAACCCCCTGAATACTAATTAATTAAACCCCTCGAAAGAGGGTCAGGTCCAATTCAGAGGCCAGATCAGGTACTCTGCTGGAAACCAGTTAAAAAAAAAAGTCAAACCCCAAGACAGACTGACTCTGGCTTCACACTGAGGCCGGCGGCTTCCCACACGGGCCTTGCGCTGTCCTCGGGAGGAACACGGAAGCACCCCTACTCAGGCGAGGCTCCCTACGTTCCCAGTTCACCTGAGTCAGAAACCACCCTGTTGTGAAACATCCCCGACTGCTTCCCACGGTCCCCCCCCACTGATCTACCTGGGAGTCTGGCGAGAACTGCTCAGCCACGGGAACCCGCCACTCGCCACCCAACACAACCCCGAGGCACTGCAACAGGCGAAGGAAGCCTGCGTGCGGCCTCCAACAGGACTGCAGCAGTAAGGCCACAAGGGCCCCCATGCTCACCTGTGCAAGGCACTAGGACCAGCGTTTGGACAGGGAGGAAGGAGACAGTGGGAGGGCAGGGGACAGCACGCGGGGGGGTGGGTGGGGGGACTGAAAGGCAAGGTCCAACCATTGCAAGGCAGGAAGTTCCAGCAAAACGCTGTCCCTCTACCCAAGTCTTGTTAGGAAAAAAAACTCAGCAGGAAAGTCAAGCAAACCAAAGTGGAATCAGAGCCACCCACAAAGGGAGGGGTGCTGGGATTAATGGGCTCTTAATTTTTGAATTTCCTGAGGTTTATGGCTGATTAGACCCTCAGTCAAACTGTAATGTGATCGAATTACAGCCAAATTCACGAACAGTTGAAAGTGGAAGGCGCAGAAATCACAGTGAGCCCCAGGGACTACTTGACGAGGCCCCCAGCACAGGCTTCAGCCTTGATCTGCACTCATTAGGCACCTCTCATTCCCCAAGGAACGGCACCCAGAAGGCATTATGCAATCCTTCCTGCTCACTTAAGCAGTTCTTTTGTTTTGGGTACAGGGGATTGAGTCCAGGGGTGCTCTAACACTGAGCCACATCCCCAGTTCTTCTGATTTTTTGAAGACAGGGTCTCACTAAGTTGCTGAGGGTCTTGCTAAATCGCTGAGGCTAGCCTCAAATTTGTGATCCTACTGCCTCAGCCTCCCAAGTCGCTGGGATTACAGGTTTGCGCGGCCACTGCACCCAGCTCAGGAGCTCTTTTTTATAGTGTTGCTTTAGTTCCTAATTTGGTAGAAGCCTAAATACACACGTGGCTCAAAGGTGGGGGGATATGACACTGAGCACAACTAGTGAACCAAAATACCCAATCTTGCTAACCAAACATAAAAATGAGAAACAAGGTATTATTTGCTGCTTAGGGAAAAAACATCCTATGTCCACACAGCAGCAGTGAGCTGACAGGCTGCTAGGAGCCTCGCGAGCGGGCCTGACACTTGGAAACCAATTTGACGGTATTTGTCAAGAGCTGGAAAAGGGTTCGGACTCTGACATACAATGCTATTCCTATTAATCCACCCTAGGAAAAAAATCCAAGATAGAGAAAACTGCATAAAAAACCACAGTCACTGAAAAACTGTTCACAGTGGAGCACACTGGAGACAGCCTCAAGGTCGGACACCAGGGGACTGGCTGCCCTATCCCACCCTGAGGATCGCCGGGCAGTTAGGAGAGATGGCTAGGAAATATTCTAACAACGTGCTCAAGTCTCAGGTCGTGTTAACGTTTAAAAGAAAGACAAGGAATTAGATATAGCCTATGGCCATAACTAACCAAAAACCATAGGTACATGAGAAAAGAAAGGAGTTGTAAAATAGCAAACTGTTACAAGTGATTTTTTTTTCCCTTCCATGACCCAAACATTTCCATAATGAAGCTTTATTAAGCTGAACCATATGAAATTGCCAATGGTCAACCATTTATGGCTACAAAAGTGGCAATTTCACGTGGTTCAACCTAGTATTTTTATAATTAAAATAGTTCTGATAAACTCAGGCCTTCACAGAATTCTGTATCACCACCAGTCTTTAATATAATTCTCACACACGTGGGCACACAATCAGTCTAAAAATCATCCTTAGAATTTTGTAATCCAAAAAAGTAGAGAAATCCTGCTAAAAGGATTTAAAGTAGCTGATACAAAAAACAGCCAATGAAAGTCAGTTTCATCACACAGTATTTGAACCCAATTTGAAAGACACAGCTCATTGACTACAAGGTGGAGGTGGCACCTCTGCGCCACAGATCCTAAGGGAGAACCCCTTCAGCAGGGCAGAAGAGCCAGCGCACCAAGTCCCGCAGAGCAGCCTGTGGAGGGTGCAATCCGGAAAGTTCTACCCCACTGATTTCCCTCTCACTGCTGCCTGCTCTTCCAAAGGCCTCCCTCAATCTTCAACCAGGTCCCGCTCTCCCAAGCAAGCATCTTAGAGGAAGTTCACTTCCCCTCTGGCTCTGGGACAAGACTAATTTGTTAATGAAGGACCCTGACTCCTGGTGCCCAGAACAAGGGCTTAGAGGAGGAGAGGAAGGGACACTGAAGAGCAGGCTGAATGAACATCTGTATGGGAGGACGCTCTTTACAGTATTAGCACATGCACAGAAAACATGTGGGTGAAGATGTGTAGCAGACACTTAGCAACCTCTCTTGGCAGAAATGGGGGGGGGTGTCCTTCACCTTCCAAGTTACACATTTCTACATTGTTTACAAGAAATAAGTATATGCTGGGCATGGTGGACATGCCTGTAATCCCAGTGACTCAGGAGGCTGAGGCAGGAGGAATGCATGCTCGAGACCAGCTTGGGAACTTAGCAAGGTCCTGTCTAAAATAAAAAATGAAAAGGGATGGGAACGTAATTCAGCAGTAAAGTGTCCTGGGTTCAGTCTCCAATACTGGGGGGAAAAAATCAAATAAATAGAATCAGTATTCCTTTTTTGTTGTACTCCAGCCCTTTTTAGAATTCTGTCTAAAGACAAAGTCTCAATAAGTTGCTCAGGGCCTGGATAAGTTGCTAAAGCTGGCTTTGAACTTGTGATCCTCCTGCCTCAGCCTCCAGAGCTGCTAGGATTACAGGCGTGTGCCACCGCACCCTGCTAAGTACTTTTGTAGTCAGAAAAACTATAAGGAAATTAGAGCATTTTTAAAGAGAGAAAATAGAAAACCTATGTTGACTGATTTATTTTTAAGCTCCCTACCGCCCCTTGCTCAGCCTCCCAGACCCTACATTACAGTCCCAAGTGGCAGAGTTCAACCGAAAAAGGGAAGGGGCGGGAGAAAGAAACGCCAGCACCTTCAAGACCCACACCGGCTGAGCACCAGGCTGGAGCTTCATCACCAGCCAGACACCCTTCTTCTCAGGCACGGGCGTGCTTCTTCAGGACAGTCCGTCTCCTTCAGGAAAGCCTCTACAGCCATCTGCAGGCAGCCAAGGACCCCAACTAAAGACCTGCTGATGGCCACATGTCTACAGAGTCCTGAATTTGCACAGCACATAATCTGAACTGCATCGCTGGTCTTTCTGGAGTGGAGCATGAGGAGCTATATTGGCCTTTACCTCATTCTTTCTTCAAAACAGCCCAGGGAAGGGCTGGGGTTGTGGCTCAGTGGCAGAGCACTCGCCTAGTACCTGTGAGCACTGGGTTTGAACCTTAGCACCACATAAAAACAAATGAATAAAATAAAGGCACTCTGTCCATCTATATCTACAAAACAAAACAAAACAAAACAAAACAAAACAAAACCAGCCCCAGGAGGTAGACCACTTGACACTGGACTGACCAAGGAAGCTTCTACAGGCAGCACTTGCTTTTACTCCTGGGCCCCACCACAGCACAGTCTCCAGAGTGGGTGTAAGAATGAATCCCCAGGGGCTCAGAGGTGAGGTGACTTGCACGAAGGTCCCCCAGCCAGTAAGTAGGTAGTAGAGTCGACATTCAGGCTCCAAACTAGCCAGCTTTACCGTGCTCTCTGCTGCTTTGGGCACGTGGGGAACAAGAGAAGGCCATGAGATCAAGTGTTGCCCCTTCCTCCAGCCTCCCCCAACCCCCGCAGCTCCTGAGAGAAGCCCAGCTTCATCCCACCTGAGTGGGCAAGGGCACCAGGGGACATGGCGGCTGGGGCATGTCTTCCAGAGCAGGCCCTCCATGGAAACTGCAGGCGTGAGCTCGTCACGTGAGCTGGCCTGCTGCTCACCTCACGCCTGATCCCAAACCCTCAGGGCCACTGACCCCCAGCTTAGGCACCTGGGTCGTCAGTCTGCTTTTAATAAAAAACCCGTGTGAACTTTTACTTAAAAGTTCTAAATGCTTAAGGAAACAATCTATTTTTTCAATACTCACTGGCTAAAGAAAGGACTTAACTGAAGATGAGCTTGGAATGAGGCAATCTGAGCGGAAATCTAAACTTGACAGTCAACTGCGAACATCACAAGAAAAACACTTAACCTCACTGAGCCCCAGTTTTTCTCATCTATAAAATTAGGATAACACCTAGATCATTAGGATGAATGAAGATTAAATTAGTATATTTAAATGAGCTAATGGTTTACTTAGTGCCTTGAGTACTTCTCAGGGCACGCAGGGCAATCAATAAATAAATGCTATGACTGTTAGTTCCAGCAAGGGCAACTACAGAAAAATTACTGTACAAGAAGTCTTTAAAAAGCCCACCTAGTCCAATATCCTCATTACAGCGAGGGAAACTGAGGCCAGAGGAGGGCAAGTATGCTGGTAATTCCTGCTTCTCCGGGATGCAGTTACGAGGTGCTTCATATAGAGCAGGACCCATGAAGTGCATGGGACGTAAAACACTACAGTGGAAAACAGCAGTCACCTATTTGCCTAATCTGCTTAAGAATAATTAAAACAGGTCCACTTTAAGGCTGAACACAATGACTATAGTTCCAGCTACTTCGGAGGTTGAGGCAGGAGGACTGCAAGTTGCAGGTCAGCCTGAGCAACTTAGACCTTGTTTCAAAATGTAAAAAAAGGACTGGAGTGTAGGTCAGTGCTAGTACACCCACCTGGCATGCAGGAGGCCCTGGGTTCAAGCCCCACTATTGCAAAAAGTAAAAAAAAGGTTTAAACAATATTAAATCCTCAGTTTCTCAATCACATGAACTCCACTTTAAGGGCTCAAGGGCCACATGAGGCTACCACAAAGTAAAGACAGGGAGCACGTGCAGCACAGCTGCAGGTGAGGGAAGATGACCACAGCATGGACCCCCGCCCCCCAGCACAGAGAACTGAATTCAAGTGCACTCTACCTCTGAGTCACAGTCCCAGCTCTTTCTATTTTTCACTCTGAGACAACGTCTCGCTAAGTTGCCCAGGCTGGCCTTGAACTTATGATACTCCTGCCTCAGCCTCTCAAGTCACCTGGGATCTCAGGGGTACTGCCACTCTGCCTGCTGAAATTCTTAGAACAACAGATTTGGTTTCCGAAATCCTACTGCTCATTAGCAGTACTACAAGAATGCTCAGACCTTGTGGGCCTTCTATTTTGATGCAAAACTGTGTTTTCTTGCCAGGTTCAACCTCCCTCAGAAAGTTCAAAACAAGGCGTAACTGAGACTGGCTGAGGTCTAGAAGGCCATGGGGACTGGGGATGGGTGAGTTAAATGACACAGACGTGTCCCGGCAGTCAGTCCTTGCACTGCTGTTCTCCACATTGGCAAACTGAACACTTAACCAGGGCAACCACTCTCACCAAGATTTGCTGCCATCAAAGAACCTGAAAGGCTGGATCTCGCACCTCCACAAGGCACCTGTGGTTCTGCAGCAGGATGTGGCTTCTTAGAAGTTGGAAACGAGGTAATTTCCTCTACAATGGAATTCTGAGCCAAAATGCTTTTACATCCCACCTAAAGACTCATCCTCACCCTTTATGGCCTGAAAGGCAAGAAACCATGTTGGCTAGAATGTGACGCAGAAACAAGGCTTGCTGCCAGGACACAAGGCCACCATGTCCACTGGCACCACCTTTCTCTGGGGTCCCAGCAGGCTGGCATCCCCTCTAGAAGCCAGAAGGTCATTTGGCCACTTAGCACCGTGGCTCCTGTCACTAAAATACACAATTTATATGCATCTTCGCATACGGTAATGAGGCCCTTTAAAGGGCAGAAGGTGAAGAGGCAGGGGCATAATACTGCACTCTATCCAAAACAAGAGGAGACAGAATTCATTTATATTTGCTTGTTAACGCCTGAAGAGATGAGGAAAGAAAAAACAATCCATGCCCACACAAAACTTAACCATGGAGATTTATAGCCAAGTTATTCACAATATCCTAAAACTGGAATCAACACAAATGTTCATCAACTGGTGAATGAACAGATGTCCATCAATTGGTAAGAGATAGACCATGAAATACCATACAGTACTATACAATAAAAAGGAACAAAGCATTAATACCTGGAGCATATGGGGGGCGGGATGGGGAAAGATTGGTCAATAGGTTCTAAGAGTCAGGTAAAGAAGAAAGTTCTGGTATTAGTAGGGTGACTATTGATAATGTACTACAAATTTTGAAAAAGCTAGGAAGAATTCTGAATGTTTTCAACAAAAAGAAACGATGCATGTTTGAGGAGGCAGATGTGCTCCCTGACACGAACATTACAGGAGGCACACTGGACAGAACCATCACAGGGCACTCCCATAATTACAATGGTTATGTATCAATTAAAAAACAAACACAGTTAAAAAAATATTAACACTTGCCACATGAATCTGAAAGAACTCAGGCAAAACGGAAGAGTCAGGCGCAGTGGTGCATGCCTACAATCCCAGTCACCCAGAAGGCTGAGGCAGGAGGACGACAAGTTCGAGGACAGCCTAGGCAACTTAGTGAGACTGTCTCAAACAGGGTTGAGGATGCAGCTGAGTGGTAGTGTCCGAGTTCAACCCCGGCACGAAGGAAAAAAGAAAGAGGGAGGGAGGGAGGGAGACAAAGGACCACACGCTATGTGGATCTGCTAGATGAAGCATAAAACAGCAATAGAGTGACAGAGCAGACCAGGGCTGTCAAGGACCGGGTGGGGGGTGCAGAGCAAGTGCAGGGGCACAAGACTTGTTGTCTTTTCTAGCAGCACCCAAGGTCAAACCCAGGGCCTCAAGGATGCTAAAGGAGGCCAGCACACTACTCCCGAGCCACACATAGCTCTTTTTATTTTGAGACAGGTTCTCATAAAGTAGCCGAAGCTGGCCAACTTGCCACCCTCCTGCCTCAGCCTCCCAACAGGGAATGTTTAGGGGCAAGGGAATTATTCTATAACTTGTTTATGGTGGCAGCTATGTGTTATTAATGAATTCATCAAATTGGACACTTAAAAACTAGTAGATTTTATTACATAATACCTTAATAAGCAAAATAACAAGGGAAAATTTATAGGGTCATTATTATATTAAATGACAAGCAAAATGTTTAAAAATAAAAATGAAAATGACCCTAGAGTCAGGAGCAGTGGCACACACCTATGATCCCAGAGGCTCAGGAGGCTGAGGCAGGAGGATCATGAGTTCAAAGCCAGCCTCAGCAAAAGTGAGGTGCTAAGCAACTCAGTGAGACCCTGTCTCTAAATAAAATACAAAATAGTGCTGGGGATGTGGCTCAGTGGTTGGGTGCCCCTGAGTTTAATCCCCAGTATCCCCCTACCAAAAAAATGACCCTAGACATATTGATAGTGGTCCTCTAGGGATTTGGGGTGGCCGAGGTAGGCAATATGAAGGAAGGAACAAGGTCAGGAGATTTTTCTTAACACAATGTTTAAGTCTTCTATGGTCTGAACATTGCTTTCTCCCTAAAATCCACATTAAATCTGAACCCCTCCATATAAACTAAGAGGCGGGGTCTTGGGAGGTGAAGAGCCACACAGGCTCCTCCCTCATGAGCAGGATTAACACTCTTGTAAGAGGAAACACCCCAACTCCTTTGTACCCTTCCATTCTATGAGGACAAAGCGCCAGCTATGTGGCAGCGGCCCCAAATCAGCTGACACCTTGATTCTGGACTTCCAGCCTCAACTGAGAGCAATACATTTCTGCAATGTAGAAATTATTCAATCTAAGGTGTTCTGTTATAAGAGCCCAAAGGCACAAAGACAACGTGTATATTTTTGGAATCTGCTCTGGTCAGAAGCCAGCACTTCCTGACCTGGGCTTTTGGGTAACATGTGGGGGGGCTATCATCTATTCTGTACTTTATTACATCCTGAGTGCTACTACTCATTATTCTCTCATTAATAATGATAAAACCAACAGGTGTGGAGTATACATGCTGGGTACCATCGTGGGCATTTTTACCTGCTCACCTAACTGAGCATGAGGAACCCATGCCAGAGAGCCAAAACCAAGTCTACACAGCTAAAAGTGGAGAGGCCAGGATTTTAACCCAGGCTCTCTGGCTCCAGAAGCCATGATTGACACCTTTGTCCAAGGACAGTCTAGTTGCTGGCACAGAGGCAACAGCAACCATATCATCCAGGCTTGGGGGCCAGGTGGTTCCACATCAGGCTAGGCAGATCTGAGCTCCTGACCACCAGCACAGCAGCCCTTTCAGGAGGGTCTTCCCTCCCCCGTGGTAGGAGGAGGAGCCAGAGGGAGGCAGAGATTCAGGGTCTGCCTGGCCCCAGAGCCCTCCCTCTCTACATCTGACCAAGCTGCTGGCCAATAAGTGGTGAGGGCTGAAACCCAAATAAAAACATGACGCACGTGTGCAGACAAACTGCTCCTGAGCTGCAGTCTGGGGGGAGAGGGGCAGTCCTGGGGACTAAATTCAGGGGTGCTTTCCAGCACTGAGCTGCACCCTCCGCCCTTTGTATTTTGAGACAGAGTCTCACTAAGTCACTGAGGGCTTGCTAAGTTGCTGAGGCTGACCCTGAACTTGTACTCCTGCCCCAGACTCCCAAGTCGCTGAGATCACAGGTGTGCGTCACCCCATCCAGCCTGATCCGCAGCAGTTTTAAATCTCTTACTTTTTGCGCAATGAATTACGCATCCAGGTCAGAATTTTGAAGTCCCTCACAACCCAGATGCTGTCAGAGCAACACGGGAACCACACAGGGGCCACTGAATAGCATCCTGCAATTCTCGAGCCTGGAAGGACCCTGGGGCTCACAGGTGGGACAGTTCAGGATCACGAGACACCCACTTCAGACCCCTGTACAGTGCACTCTGTACCCCTGCAGCATATCCAGGGTATGTTGTGCAGAGACAGTTGGGGTTTCAGAGACGTTTCAGAGGGGACATGGCTAAACGAAGCTTATCATTCCCTATTTTTAATATGTACACATAAACTATAACTGGCACATTAAACATGTGATTCTGCAGATGTTTCTGCTTAGGAAGAGGCTACAGTCGATTGTGGTGTTAGGCTCAAGCCAATTTAAAGGAAAACATTAAATAAAGGGAGCACACCAATCCAGCAAACACTGCTGGGAGGTGGCCAAGGCGGAAAGAAAGGCCTGCAACTTTCTGGGTTTGCTCCAGCAGTAGGCTAAAGCAAGGAATTAAAAAAGGAAAAAGAAAAGGGAGGGGAGGGGACCAAGAGGGGCGGAGCCTCGCCCCAATGGCAAGGACACTGGGCAGCCTATCATGGATGCGCCTGCCCCTCCTCTGCCAAAGCTTATGCGGCCTAAGTCAACAGTCTTGGCACCCCAATGTGCTAAGGTCCAAAATTCTGCAGATCATACTTCAGTGGTCCGGGGAGCCGTGTCCTGGGTCCCAGGTGCCCCCTGCCCCACCTCAAGGCTGCCGTCAAGATGGTTCCCTCTGACTGCAAAGTCTGAGCCAGCAGCAGAGTCTGACCCATTCCCTGGCCTCAGTGACTCAGATGTCACAAGCAGACTATCTTGCTGCACGCTTCCTTTAAAAGCCCTTGCGGAGAGGCCAGAAGTTCCCCTCGAAGCCTCCCAGTTCACAAGCCCAGATTACCAGGACTGTTTTGTGACACCTACGAGCCCTCCCCACGTGTGCCTGCATCAGATCATGGCAGCTGGAGCCTGAGAAGCAGCAGGGCAGGACCTACTGGAGGATGAGCCCTCATACATGACCACCAGGGACACCTCGGTCCTCGTGGCCACATGGGGCCGGACCCACACCTGCAGGGAGGAGTGCTGGGCTGCTGGAAGACAGGAGGAAAGTGACTTCCCAGACATCCTTTGAGCAAGAGTCACTCATTTCCTTAGAAAGCTCCCCTCAGCCTCTCCCCACAAAACACCAGTCAATGCGCGGAGGAACCATATTTAAATCTTATGCCTACGGCCCCTTCACTGTAAGTCCTCCACCTGTGAAGGTACCTGACAGGCTTCCGGGCACTTGTTATGTGCAGATTCTGCATTTCCAAATTCGCCTACTTGATACAACTTATTTTTAACTCCAAAACCAATAGTCATCCCTCAGTATCCAAGGGGGATCAGTTCCAGAACCACCCACCTCTCCACTCCATCCCACCCGCCCCTCGTAGATACTAACTCTGCAGACGCCTGTCCTTTATATAATACGGTTGGTATTTGCACAGAGCCTATACACACCCTGCTGTGTCCTTCAAGTCAGCTCTAGATTACCTATGATACCTAATATAATGTCAATGATATGCAAATGGTTATAGCACCTAGGAAATAATGCTCAAAAAAGTTTGCATGTGTTCAGTACGGATGCAATACTTCCCCAAACCTTCTTTAAATTTTCAAGTTGTCAGTGGATCTTTATTTTTTATTTATTTACATGCAGTGCTAAGGATCGAACCCTGGGTCTCACACAGGCCAGACAAGCGCTCCACCACTGAGCCGCAACCCCGGCCCTCTTTAAAAACTTCTGATCTGCAAATGGCTGGATCCATAGTACCCAGACATGGAAGGTGCACTGTTTTCCTGACACTCGATGGTCATCCACCGACATGCCCAGAGCACCAGAACCTGAGCCGCCCACACCCACACTCCCGGCTAGGATGAGGAGGTGCTGCTAAATTCTCCCCAGGGCTCTTTCACTGTGAACGGGCGCCCTTGCTATGGTCTACATTAGTGTGCACTTTTCCAGTTTTTGTTGATTTTGTTATTTAAAAAGCCCCCAAAGCCTAGTTCTAAAAAGCTGCCTACTATCCCCAAGCACGAAAGGCTGTGATATGACTCATTTCGAAAACACTTGCTTTGGGCTGGGATCGTGGCTCAGTGGTAGAGCACCTGTGTAGCACGAGTCACGCACTGGGTTCGATCCTCAGCACCACATAAAATGAATAAATAAACTAAAGGTATTGTGTCCATCTACAACTAAAAATATATTTCTTCAGCTCCAACAACTAAAAATATTTTTAAAGAAAAAGAAATGAATATTTAAGGTGATGGGCATGCTAATCACGCTGATTTGATAATTATACGATGTATACATTCATCAAAACATTGAACCCATAAATTTGTACAATTATCATGCGTCAAGTAAAAATAAAATTTAAAAAAACCAAGGGAAATACTTGCTTCGCTCAGGTGTCAGTTATAGCGTGTTGTCCATGAGTTCCATATTGATTCGTCGACAATATATATTAAATAAGGCAGCCTCAAACAGAAGCACAAATAAAACAGGCCATGCTGCCGGGAGCAGAGGCCCCTGCCTGCAATCCCAGTGGCTCAGGAGTTGAGGCACGAGGATTGCAAGCTTGAGGCCAGCCTCAGCAACTTAGTGGGATCCTGTCCCAAAATCAAAAATTAAAAAGGGCTTAAGATGTAGCTCGGTGGCACAGTACCCCTGAGTCTGATCCCTCGTAACCCCCAACATCATGCAAAAAAACCCCAGAAAACAAACCCAGGCGATGCACTAATCAGATGATACAGACACTGTGACCAGGACTGGGGGTGTGGCTTGGTGGCAGGGTACCTGGGTACACCTCCATGGAGCACGGGCAAACGGGGGCAGAGTAAAGACAGTTGTGGCACAGAGATGGACAGGGCAAAACCATGAAGCTCGCCTTAGCACAGGCCATCCTGCAGGCAGGGAGCCCTCTCAACTTGACCAGAACAGGGAGCCAGATGCAGAAGTGAAGCGAGCGAGGGGAGGGAGGAAAAGGCCAGCTCAGAGGGCCCTGAGGACAGCAGAGGCAGAGGCTGGGGGTCCCTGCTAGGGCAAAGTGACCAGGAGGAGTGAGTGGAGAGAAGAATGCTGATGCCCTTTAGCCCCCATCCCATTCCCAAGGGCTCAGCTCAAGGAAGGAGCTCAAAAGAAGGGGACAGGGACACAGCTGTGACAGGCAGCCGCCACAGCCCCACCTATTCAATCCTCACGACACCAAGGCCGGCGTTCCTAACAGGCACGTCTCGCAGAATACAGGCCGCCTGCTTCTTCTGCTCTGCCCGACACGGTGGCCGACGCTCCTCGCACAGCTGCTGGCCTTGCACTCTCAGCGCGCTGGCTGCCCATACCCTGCGCAGCGTGCCTTCAGCCCTGCGGACGTCCATGTTGTCCAGTCTTTTCCCTGCAGCCCCTGCCGCCCTGGTGCACCACCACAAATGAGGCGCTACCAGGTCACAGGCCTGTCCTAGATTTTCTTCTATCTCAGCCACTGTCATCCTGGACTGGTCAAACCAAGAGCCACGAAGCTCTCTCACAACATCATGTTGGAAAATGTGGTCTTTCCATGTGTCACTGGGGAGGCACGTTCCAAGATGAGCTTTCATCTGTCCTGAGCTTCTGTGGCAGAAAAGATGACCAGAGAATGCAGAATACAGTTTCTACAGGGTTAGACCCTAACCCCAGCTGCTCTAGGGGTTACAGTGGGTTCTTGGACAAGCCCTGTGTTCTGGGAGAGCAGCATAATTCCATCTCATGGCAGAGATTGGGGAAGGCTTTAAAGCCAGAGCAGCTGGGTTCAAATTCTGACTGCCACTTACTAGCAATTTACATAAAATGTATGAATTTAGAGAATTTCTAATTTCCTAAATTCATAAGATAAAGTCCTAAATTCACAGGATCCCACACTGAGGAGAATTCAGTGCGTGTAAACAGCTACAATGCAAGGAGCAAGGTGAGCTGAGGCCCGGTGGTTGCTGTCAGTATTCAGCCGCATCGTTCCAAAGCACAGACCATCATCTAAGGCTTGGAAATCATTTCCCCTATTCTTCTTTCCTTAGAGATGCTGGAGCAAGATCCAAGCCCCGTAAGCACTCTGAGCTCCCTGTACCAAGGTGCAGGACTTGACTATGTGGCCCTTCTTGGGAGCCACAGTGACCAGGGCTTATCTGTCCTCCTTTATCCTTTACATGCCTTAAAAACAACACATGTCCACGACATGAAAGCAAAACCCAAGGCGGGGAAGCCTGTCTGTGACAGCGGACAAATGCAACACAGGCCAGAAGCTGAGAGCACCTGTGAAAACCTGCCACCTTCCGAAGGGGGAGAAAACACACCTGAAAGTAAGCATTGTCCCTGCGTGGGGGAGGGGCTGACAAAGACCCCCATAAGCACTATGCCTTGGTCCCCTCAAAGACTCTGGGTACCAAATGCAACTGGCACACCAAGGTTGGTCACTTGCTCTTGGAGAATTAAAACATTAAAGCCATTTTCCAAAAAGAATGACCTGTTTTATCACCTAGGACAAAAGTCCCATTTCAAACAGCTTGTTCCTGGAGCGGCAGCCACGTGCTCCACAATGCTAGTAAGGAATTGCGGTTCACCTCTCGGACACACAGCATCAGTATTAGGGCAAACTCCCTCCAGCACAGAGCAAAGGAGCGTTCACAGGGGAAGCCCTTTTGGCGCTAATACCAAGCTCAGAGTCTATGTCACTGATGATAACACAGTGCTATTATCAATGTTAATAATGATAGCTAATAATACCACAAATCTGGTTTTATAGAACCTTTTTCTTTGGTGGTGCTGGGGATTGAACCCAGGGGCTTGTGCTTGACAGGTAAGAACTCTACCAACCGAGCTATATCCCCAGCCCACAAATCTGGTTTTACATGTATTAATTTGTTAAGTCCTCATAAAACTCATCAGAAAGCGCTTCTTTTGTGTGTGGTGCTGGGAACTCAGGACCCCACTCAGGCTCGGCAAGCGCTCCACCCCCGAGATACAGCCCCAGACAGAGACTGCTACTTTTTTTTTTTTTTTTTTTTTTTGCAGTACTGGGGATGGAACTCAGGACCTTGTGCTTGCGAGGCAAGCACTCTACCAGCTGAGCTATCTCCCCAGCCCCGCGACTGCTACTTTTATTCTTACCATTTCATGAACAAGGAGACCAGGAAAGAATGAAAGAAAGTCAAGTCAAGGCTGCATGGTTCAGAACTCATCCCCGGCTCTCCAGTTCCAGCTCTTCCCTCCACTGCCCTCGACTCAGGAATCAAGACTGCCTGGGATCACTCAGGAACTCCAGAGTGGTTGGCCACGTGACTTCAGGCCAAGTGCTCAGCACCCCCACCCTATCAGCCGCTCTCAGGACCACTGTTCTCAGCACAGCTCCGACCCGCTCAGGCCCACTGACACTGTCCTTTGAACCGGGAGTGGCCTCATCTCTGGGGCAGACCCTGCTCAGCTCCTCTGTCCTACCAACAATCTGACACTATGACTAGTCTGGCCACGTTTGGCAGACCACTCAGTCCCAAAAGGACACATGGATGTTGCAAGGGTTCACACTAAAATCACTTGCCCTAGTATTTGATCTATTGTAGGTCAAACCACACAATATACCCATTTTTGACCTAAAAAAATGGCAATTCCACACGGTTCAACCTAAATCGGGAAGTGGGGCTCATGGCTTGTGCCAAGGACACTGGCCACTGCTACATCACTCACAACTCTGAGGGGATTCATCATTTAACTTCCCTCCCAATGATAAGAAACCTACCAGGCAGAACAAGAACACCTCCAACTGCCTGAGTATTAAAACAGCCAAGTGTCTCTCCCGTCAGAGGCCCTGCTGCATCTTACACTGTACTAGCTGCCTAGGGCGGAGATGGGGAACCCTGCAAGGCTTTACCAACCTACAGTCCCCAAACGAGGGGTTGTCACAACAACTACACAACCTGCTGGCATTCATATCACAGGCAGAAGCTGACACTCCTGTGCAAAGACCTGTCCTGCTGCACTGCCAAGTACACCCCTGCTGGTGGGAGGCCAAGACCCAGCCAACGCTTTCACATGGCAGGTGTCTTTCTAAACACTGCAGCTCACCAAGTTCCAACTGAACCACCTGAATCAAAACAAGCTTCCAAACCAAATTCAGACTTCTTCAGCCACTGTGGTTGAACTTCCAGGGAAACCTCTTGGTCACAGTTTCCTGATCTATAAATAAGCAGCTCTGTGACGCTGGACAGCAGAATTCAATCAGCATGAGCTTCTGAGGACAGGCTACAAGGTAAGTGCCACTACCTAGCTGGCACCCTTGGCAAGTTGGTACACCTTTCTGAGCTCTGGTTTCCTCATCTGCAAATGGAGGAAACAGACCGCCCAGGGTTGGGGCTGAGAGAACTGGAGATGACTGTAGGCACCCCCTGGCAGAGGAAGCAGACACTGCTGTGACCAACAGAGACTCCAAAGGTGAACGTGGTCACCCGTGGAAGGAAGGCTGCTGTTTTAAGGCAATCACCAGTGCCAGTACTGCTGTGCACTCCTTGAGACAAATTCAGAGGTCTCAAGTCACAAGGAACCAGGGGTCTGCACCCACTGTGCCTTGGAGAGATTTCAGCTGCAGTGCTGTCTTTAGGGCGCACAAGGTGGGAGCCATGACAGCTCATGTCTGAAATCCTCTAAAGGGCAACCTGGCCCAAGCCTGACCAAGGTCACCAAGCAATAAGAGAAGCAAAGGACTGTTAAAAACAAATTGGAGAAGGGTCAGGCAGAAATTACAAAGGGGTCCTTCAGCGGCCATACTGCCCTAAGATTCTACTTTTCACCAGAGGGTGTGGCGAACAAAAGTTCCTCCTCCCAGTTTATGAGCACAAAATTGCAATGCAGGAAGCTGCACAATAGGAGCAAGCCGGACCCGACCTCTCTACCTGCCACTTACAACTACAGCTGAGAAGGGAAAGGGGTGTTCGGGACCACCAGGAAGTACCACTGGCTCCATTCTAACTGGAAGCTGCTTGCCATGCACTTGCCCCTGAATAAAGGGCAGAAGCATCTATTCAAATCCTTAAAGTAGTTGCATGCCACGTAATGACAACTCCTCAAGGACAACTATATATATCATGGTGGTCCCATAAGACTACACGCCTAGCAACATCCCAGCCATCTTAGTTCCGACAAGTACCCTGTTACGATGTTCCCAAACTGATGAAACTAAGGACTCTTCTCAGTATGTGTCCTGTCCTTAAGTGATACATGGGCTATGCTTTTAAGGATACTTCAATTCAATTTTAATGTCTGGATTTTCTTGTTCATAAGACCAGCACTGTGAAATCAGATAAAGGTTTCAGAGCAGATCCTAACTCATAAGGGTCCTGTGAGCTCAGCACAAGAGGAAGCTTCACGGAGCAGCTCAAGCAGAAGTTCAGAGCCAGTGGTAACAACAGACTATAACCTACACTGTGGTGAGAATTTTGAGTCCAGATGGGCTGGGGTTGTAGCTCAGTGGCAGAGCATTTGCCTAGCACAGGCGAGGCACTGGGCTCGATCCTTAGCACCACATAAAAATAAACAAAATAAAGGCATGCTGTCCATCTACAACTACAAAAAAAAAAAAAAAAAAAAAAAAGAATTTGAGTCCAGAAAACACTGGGCTGGGTCCTTCACCAGTCCGGCTTAACCAGACTAACCCCGAGCCTGCCAGCCTTGGGTCAGGGGCTCCACCTCCAGCGGGCACCAAGGGCCAGCACCTGCCTCCCAGGCTGCAGGGACATTAAATCAAACACAAGCCAGGGCTCCCCATGTTAGTAAGGACCCTCCGCTCACATTCGTGCTGCGCCAGGTTTGTCTACACTTCTCACCCGTGAACTCACTCAATCCTCAGGACAACTCCTTTTGGCAGGTGAATGGTAACCACTGGGGACGCTGCCCTGGAAGGAACAGGACTAGGGAACTAGAAACTGATCACTAGAAAGCTGCAGATGAAGGCCCCTTTCCACAGGTTTTGAAGATGTCAGAAACAGGCAGGGGGGCAGCAAGAGGAAGCCTGCATGTGTCCCCTGGTGCAGCTCTGCCCCGCTGGCTCTGCACTTGACCCTGGATCTTTCAGAATTTAGACAGGCTTCCTTTCCTGCCTCCTCTACTGAACTTGAAGACTCAGACCAATTGGAGGTGTACCTGACTGCTCGGCAGGTGCATGAAATAACCTGACAGAAAAGTCACCAGCAGCCACTCAGCCCCCAGTCAGGACCTGTGTAAGAAGGCAGCATGAGAACCAGTCTCACCGCGCTGTGTGGAATATTAACAAGCAGTCAGCAGAAGCAGCTCCTGCCCTTCCTACAGCTGCCCTACAGTCTCCCTCAGCAGACTGGGGGTCTCAGGCACTTCTGTGTGCCCAGAGACTAGTGCTCGGGGACGTGGTGAAACTGGCAGATACGAGCCAGCTGGCGTCTGGCTGATCACTGGGCTAGCCAGGCTGGAATCCCCATTCAGTTGTTAACAGGATATCAAGCCTTTGCAGGCGTCACTATCTAGGATTTAAACTGACCAGAAATAGCTGTGTGTGAGTGATAAAGTGTCCAATCAGAATGTCTACACGGGCGCGCTGGGGGCAGAAGCACGCACCTCAGACCAGAGGTAGCAAATCTCGACCTCGTTCTGCCTCAGATCTTTATCTCTCTCCCCACCCCTTCCCGTCCATGCCCACAGCCACAGCGACCAGGGCCCACGTAACCTCACAGGCTGATGCCCAAGAAAGCCTGCTCCCGCCTGTCTCTTTCACCTCCCTAGTCCTTCCTGCACACCACAGCAAGAGGACTCTTCCTAAAATACCACTACTCTGCCAGCCTCCTCAAATTTCTACCTGCCCTGTCAAAAATGTCACTGGCTCCACACTGTCCCAGATCAAATGCAAACTCCTTAGCTTAGCAACTCAGGCATCCCACTCCCCGGCTCTGGTCTACTCTGTGATCCTCAGACTCACAAGGCTGACCATGCTGCTGACCTTGGCTTTTGTGGAGTGGACTCTCACTGTGCCCCCACCTCCAAATCCTCTGCCTGGGCAAAATCTGCCCAGGCTTCAGGCCCGGCCCTCAAACTGGCTGGGGACTGGCCGGTGGCAGGGCTTCCTGGAGGAGGTGGAATGCTAGCCTCACCTGCACGCACATGGTCCTTCAGAAGCCTCTTCCAGTACTACTTCCTTCTGGCTGCACTTCACTTTCACGCTCATCGTGCAATCCCCCTCCTGAATTAGAGGCTAGGGACTATACCTTCTACACATGTCTCTTACACTGGAGTATGCAGGATAGTAACTGTTGCTCACACCGTGTGCCAGGCTGGATTAAGAGCATTAAAGTTTTCAATTTCCTTTTCCCGGTATCTCTCACACTGTGTGATATCCTCACACTGCAGATCAAGGAACTGAGGTTAGGGAGAAGGGATCTTCAGCGGCAGACCGGACTCAGTTCAGATGTGCCCTCCTCCAAAGCCCACGTTCTGTATTGTAGGCAGCAAGAGGAGAGGCTTGCTCCACGGCTCGCTCACCCAGGGTTTCTGAAGCACCGAGTGACAGGTAGCTAGCACAAGGTGCAGCAGACAGGCCCCTCCTCACACACAGCTCATACGCTCCGCCCCAGTCTTGCTCCTCTTTTTCCAAGACTGGAAGAGGGCAAGGACCCTTCGCTCAAAGGAGGATCCATCAGCAGACACAGCATCCGGACTGAGAAGAGCACATGCTGCCAGCTCACGGGGAGACTTATCAGACTCAATTAAGGAAGGTCTCCGTTCAAGGCCCAGCCCAAAGTCAAGCACACTTCAAAGCAGCCTTCAGCTGGCAGTAAGGCGTGCAGGCAAGGGGTCAGGATCCGGAGTCAAAAAACCCAATTCCTCCGTTAGCTACAGGGAGACTAACCACATGCTCTTTTGTGCCTTATCTGCCACTGTGATGATTACATTAGCCTCTATACAATTACATTTTGTAACATTTGACGTGCTATCTCGTTTAACCCTCTCCAAGTCTAACTTCTTATACTATGCTGCCTCCCACCTAAGGCTGAATCTTCCCCACTGGCTGCTGCAAGGATGAGTCTGTGGGCTAAAGCACCCAGCACAGTGACGTGACCAACCCCCAACCACGGCAGCTGGGAGGGTGCACAGGCTTGTCTGTCAAGCTCACCACTGCATCCACAGTACGTAAGCAGCAGCAGCCAAGGTGGTCTCTACCTCCTCACACGGAAACATTAGCCTGTGGAAGCCTGGGTCTGGAAATGCACTGCTTTAGCTGGTCCCAACAGGTGCTCCTGCAGTGCCATCCTTCAGGGTTTCCAAACCCCACCCTTACTGGAAGGATCTGCTGCAAGGGAATGGGACAAGGTCCTGCACAGCAAACAAGTAGCCCCAGATCTGAATCCCAGGCCTGCCACTCACACTGGTCCCTCAACCTCTGGAGCTTCAGTAAAACAGGGACTGAGCTATACCTGAATCACATTTTAGGATCACAACAGATCCTCAGTCAATGGCAGAGACCAGACTGCACAGCTGGTGGGAGCGCATGTAAGGTGTGCAGACAGACACTGCGAGCATGTGCAATTCACTTCCATTACAATGGGAGACCCAGGAGCAGGCACATAAAATGCCTGCGAGTGCAGCCTGGCACAAGCCCCAACTTTATCTTATTTCCTGTGGTAGCGCATGCTTATGTGCTTGTGTTACACTACGAGGGGCTTTCCCCCTTCACATAAGAGTGGTAGTGATCAACCCCCACCGTGGAAGCTGTGAGTGCACAGCCTTGTCCGTCTGCGTGGCTGGCACATAAGCAGCACAGAGTAGCCACTTCGCACACATATCCTGAAGTAACGTCACCCACCGCTTCAGAAACCTCCTGGCACACCTCGGCATTTGCCAACAGTAAGATCTCCCAGTCTGATGGGCAGGATTTGGGAAGGTCAGGTACCTGCCCTGCTACCATATCCCGGGGCCATCAGTCATCTGTCCTCTTCCCTCCCCCACAGAATGTAAAAGTATAGGACTTCTCTATAAATAGGAAGACCTGCTTCAAAGGCATGGCTTATCATCTCCTTATTCCCCAACTATTGCTCCTTGGCTACTTTCAGAGGCATTTCACCAAAAAGTGGCCCAGCTTAAACAGGACTTTCTGGATACCACAATGTACCTTATCCACACCAGAAGACCACCAGGATACATTAGTGTCAACTCTAATGTTTAACCTCCTAACCATACGAGGGGTTTCTCCTTTCAGTTCCTATTAGGCAAAACCACCTCTGGGTTGGCATGACAATTCCTGAGTGGTCCCCCCAGCCCTACCCTCAAGCACAGAATTATAGCTCTCAGAATAATTCCTAAATTAGAAGCTAGAGTTATGTTAGGAAAAGTGCTTTGAAACTATAAAGCTCTTAGGGACAGTGGTAAGATTATTACCTATTAAGGTTATGCAAATAAATTTCATTTGCCTATAAATTCCACTTGCCTATGCATTCTTTACAAGGTGAAGCTGATGCCAACAAAAAATAATAGAATTCACCCCCAAATCAAACAGATTCCCAAACTGAGATGTTTTTTCTAACATCAAACCTACTGAAAAGCTGGGCCTTGGTGGTTCATGCTTATAATCCCAGCTACTTGGGAGATTGAGGAAGAAGGATTGCAAGTTCAAGGCCAGCCTGAACAACTTAGCCAGACCCTGTCTCAAAATTGGAAAAAAAAAAAAAAAAGAAAGAAAAAAAATTTAAGGACTGGATGTAGCTCAGTGGCAGAGCTCTTGCCTAACATGCACATGGCCCCGGTGAAGGGGGTAAAAAAAAAAGTTGGTCTTAATTCATTTGCCTCTGATGCCACTTCTGTCCTGTCCCAACTATCTATACTGATTTACCAGATTATTAAACGAGAGAATAAATTTAAAAATAAGCAGTCAGAAACTACTTAAGAGCCTACAGGACACCAAGAACAAGTTATTCAGAGAGGTGAATATGAAGCCCAAGTAACTAAGTTCACAAATGCAGACATATTCCTAGTCAGTTCTTTTCTTTTGTGATGGGGCTTTGCATCTTGCTATGCTGCCCAGGCTGGCCTTGAACTAGTGATCCTCCTGCCTCCCAAGTAGCTGGGATTAGCTGGGATTACAGACACATGCCAATGCACCCAGCTTTCCAAACCATTTCTTTCACTGCCAGATGCTGCACTAGGCCCCAGGGACACAGACTTGGAAAACACAAGACAAAAATCCTTGCCGCCAAAGAGCTCAGGTTCTGGCCTACACTAAATTGCCTGGGGACCACATGACTTCTTTATTAAATAAAATTTCTATGTAAAGAATCTAGCACACAGTCCAAGACCATAAATGCTGCTCCTCCCTTGCCACATCTGAGCATCCCATTATTATGTTTCTAAAGAATGTCATTATATCTTCGGACACATAAGCAGCTTGGTACAATGGGAAAAAAACAGCTGAGAACTGGCCAGATGTTATTCCACTGATCAACAGGGCTCTTCCAACTGACTGAGCAATCCTGAATGATTACTGCTGAGCCTCAGCTTCTTCACCTGTAAAATGGGGACAGCATATACCCAGAGGACTCGGTGTGGATTAAATAAACTCATACAGGTGAAGCAGTCTATGGCACAAGGTAGGCCCTCTCCTCCACCCCTTCTAGTCTTTTCAGATTGTCAGGTGAGAGCCAAGGCCAGAACTCTTGTCATGTGCTCCTCCTGGGTCATTACTGGCACTTTCCACTGCCCCTCCCTATCTGATATACCGCCCTGAGCATGCCATCTGGCCACTCCACCCATCCTCCTTTGCTTTTGCCCTGAGAGCACAATTTAGAAAACTTCAATTAGTTTTTAAAGTCCTCACCCAAAACTACCCTGGAGAAATCCTCCTTGGTCAAGTTGGGAGCAGGACTCACTCACCATAAGCCAGGTTTCAGCCTGTACCAAGGGACGAGCCACCCCTTTCTAATCGATATACAGGAAAGCATCAAGAAAAAACTTAGCTGGTCTAAATTAGCCATCCTAGTTCTACAGCAACATTCTTTGATTAAACCAGGAACTGAGATCCTCAAAACCATTTGGGACCCAAACAAAGTTCACATGCAAATATCTGCCTGCACTGGACAGGAGGCACCTCATGTAGCAGGTGGATGGCCTTAGTTCTGACAGTCCATTCTTCAAAGGCTTCCTTGGCTGAGGCAGAAGTCCTCTGGCCCTCCAACCTGGGCCTGCCCTACAGATGGTTCCAAAGTCTGTGAGGTGGCAGGCTTACCTGTGGGGGCCCACGAGAAGCCTCAGGGGCCTAGAACCCACACAGCGCCTGCCTTCATTACCAAAACAAACATCACGAGCAAAGCTAGCTCTCTGCTTCAAGTTTTGCTCACCTGATCCGAAGCACCTCCATAATCAGCAGTTCCAACCCTTACAAGCTGACAGTTTAGGGGGAAAGGAAGGCTGCGCCTGCTAGGGTGCATTGTGTCCAGGCCGTATGTTGAGCTCTGAGCCGGGTGGCTCCCCCAGGGCTGAGGCCTCACAAGGGGGATTGTGCGTTCATCCCTATCAGTGGGCTCCCCCACCCTCACCCTTCTGCTCCCAATCGGGCTGGGGCGTACTCTCGCACTGGCGGCACGGAGGCGGCGGCCGCGGGAAGGGCCCAGCGCTGCCTTCCGGGCACACAGATGCCCATCCTTCCCTCCCTGGCTCGCTCGCCAGAAGGTGCAACCCTGGCGCCTGAGAAGGGACGGCACCTGGCTCACCCCACTCTCCCCGGCTTCCAAGAGACTGCTGAGAGGGCGCGCGGGAGGTAAAGGGGAGGGGACACCTGGGTCGGGGGCAGGTCCCTGACGGGAGGGTCGGCCGGGGACGGAGGAGAACTGACGCAGGCTACGGCGAGTGGGGAGACGTCCGGGAAACCTGATCGTGGGGGTCCTATGGGGCCCCAGCAGAGGAGGGGAGGTCCACACTTAGGACCATGGAGGAGAGGAGAAACCATGCAGGGAGGAGAAACAAATCTAGGTTCGGGTCACTTGAAGAAGGGCTGTCGCGGGGACAGGCTGAGGCCACGGAGAAGGGAAGGGAGCGTGAGGGGAGGGGGCCTGGCCCGGGCCATGGCAGGGACGGACGACGGACTGGCGTGGGCCGCGGGGGAAAGTAGAGGGAGCCCGCCTGGGCCACCGGGGGTGCCTGGCCGGGCCCACGGGGGAAGGAGGGTCTAGCCTGGGTTCTGGGGAGACTAGCCTGGATCTGGAGGGGGAGAGGGGGCTCCAGACGCAGCCACGCGCGGGGGCGGCAAAGCCAGCGGCCACCCCGGCGGCCCGAGCCCGCTCCCGGGCCGGAGGGATGGTGAGCACCGGGGTCCGCGGCCCCGCCCCTCCCCCACCCGGGAGCCCGCCCGCCCCGAGCCGGGGTTCGGCGGGGCCGGGGGCGCGAGCTCGCGGGCGGCCCAGGGGCCTTTACCATGGCGGCGGCGGCGGCGGCGGTCCCGGTCCCGGCGTCTGTGGCTCTCCCCCCCGCAGCAGGGCCCGGCGCTTCCACTTCCCCGGGTGCCCAGGAGTGAACATCCGGGTCAGCGCCCCCTCCCCCCGCGCCGGGCCGCCGCCACCTTCCTTCCCCGCCCCGGCCCGGGCCCGGGCCCGCCCCCCACGCCGCCAGCGCCCGGCCAATGAGCGCGCGGGGCCGCGGCGATCGCCAAGTATGGAGCGCGGCGCGGGGGGCGGAGCGCCGGCCGGGCGCGCGGGGCGGGGCCTGCGGGCGGGGCGGGGCCGCGCGGGCGGGGCGCGGGGCGCGGCGCGCGGCCGGGGCAGGGGGCGTGGGGGGTCTCTGTCTGCGGCGACGCTCGGCCCCCAGCTCTGTGGCTGCAGAGCTCCGGGCGGCGGAGGGACCGTGTTCGCCCGCCCCAAGACCCCCCAGGCGAGGATGCGGAAGGCACTAGGCTGGGAGGGGACAGTTCCTCTGCGCCCCACCCGATGCACGCGCTCACGCCGTCAGTGGATCCGGAACTGGTGCGGACCGCGGACCTGCCCAGCCCGGAGAGAGCGTGCAGCGAGTGGAACCTGATATGGAATCCCCGCGCCGCCGCCTGCCACCAGCGGGGCCTGGTGGGACCTGGAGCTGGGCACTGCACCTGAACCTGGTCTCCAGAATGAAAGAGCTTTGGGCCGCACCTTTTATTGAGCACCTACTACATGCCAGAACTTGTTTTAGGCACTAAAAGATGATAGAGGTGAACAAGACATAAAGATTCCTGCCCTGTCTGAGACAGGGTAGTTAAGATGACACAGGTAAAGAGGTTAGAAAAGTGGGCTCAATAAATACCAGCGGGGCTGGGGATATAGCTCAGTTGGTAGAGTGCTTGCCTCATAAGCACAAGGCCCTGGGTTCAATCCCCAGCACCGCAAAAAAATAAATAAATAAATAAGTACTAGCTCATATGCGACCTTTTACATTTGCTACAGAGATTCTGCCCTATGACACTGTCTTACTCTACACAGTGACTCAGAATTTTTTTTCTTCTTCTTTTTTCCTCTCTTCATTCAGCAAATATTTGTTGAGCTTGGCTTAGAATGCAGGAGACCTGGAAGCAAGCCTGCTAATAATACATACTCTCCCTGGCTTTCTCACTCTCCTTGGGATCATGGGATCAAATTAGGTCACCTGTGAGGGGACCATAACTGCATAAATGAGCTCACAGTCAAGTAAAGCTTGCACAATGTGTAAAGCCACTGGCATGGCACATAGAGAGTGGTATAGACGAGATTATAAGAGTTCAGAGAAGGGAGCAGCACTTGATAAGTTGTTGTCAGTAGGTGCCAGGCACGGTGCTGGGCTCAGGGGATGCAGTCATGAACAAAACAGGCCGTGCTGGTGAGGAGCTTTCATTGGGGGGTTGCCATGGGATTAAGCTCAGAGCCCCCTGCAGTCTAGGCTTGCTCTTCCACTGACCTACACTCCCAGCCTCTGGCATGGAGTTTGAATGTCAACTGGGATACAGTGTCCGGGATAGTTAAAGGTGTGGAGAAAAAACAGTGAGAGAGCAGGTAGGCAGGCTGGCAGTGCTCCTGTGTTTTGGGGGATGACCAAGGAGGGTCTGACTTAGGAAGTGACACTTGATCAGGGAAGGGAAGGGCCATAGGACTAGCAGAGGCACACAGACCCTGCAAGGAGGCCAGTGGACAGCCTAAGTCTAGGGTCAGGAACTCAAGTGCAGAACGGTGACCAGCTCTGATAGCTCCAGGAGGATGTGCAGCTGCTGTGTTCTGAATGGACTGTAGGGGGACTAGCGCCGTAGCAAGCTGTCTCAGTGGTCTAGGCATGCATTCGAACAGCACCGGTGCATGCGCTGCTGCCTCTATAGTAGACACTGTTGAGGATTCTACAGGTAACAGTTCATTGACTCCTCCTACAGAGGTCCCCTGAAAGGTAAGGAACTTGCAGCAGAGGCCATGCAGCAGAGAGACGAAGGTGACCTAAACCAGGGTAGTAGCATCGGAGAAGCCGCCACCTCCAAGGTACTCTAGACGTTTGCTAACGTACTGGTGGTGAGCGAGAAGTAGAAGTGCCGGAGGACACTAAGGTTTTATTTTTTTAACATAATTTCTAGTTTTATTATAGTAAAGATAAAACTGACCATTTAAGAATCTGCAGGATCCTTTAACTGTCTTTCTTTTATTTTTTCATTAACTTTTTTTGACAGTGATGTTTCAGTTTTTCATACATGTATATAGGGTAATAATGTCAGTCTCACATCTACCGTCCTTCCCATCCCCACTCACCCCACCCCACCCCTCCCCTCACTGCCCTCACTCCCCTCTGTACAAAGATCCTTTATTCTTCCCTACCCATCCCCCACTATGGATCAGCATCCGCTTATCAGAGAAAACATTCGGCCTTTTGGTTATTTGGGATTGGCTTATTTCACTTAGCATGATCTTCAGTTCCATCCATTTACTTGCAAATGCCATCATTTCATTCTTCTTTAAGGCTGAGTAATATTCCATTGTTATATCTACCACATTTTCTTTATCCATTCATCTATTGAAGGGCATCTAGGTTGGTTCCATAGCTTAGCTATTGTGAATTAAGCGCTATAAACATTGATGTGGCCGCGTCACTGTAGTATGCTGAGGATGCTAAGTTTTTAAGCTAAATCAACACTAAGCGGATTTGCCCTTTATTGAATTGAGACTGTAGGAGGAACAAGGTTTGGTGGGAAGTGGGAGTATGAGTCCAGCTGGAGCAAGTTATTTTTTGAGATGCCTGTTGTAGGCTTCAGCGGAGATGTCAAATAAGTGACTGGATGTGGAAATCTGGAGTTGAGGACCCCATCAACTAGAGCCAGAGATACAAGAACCAGCTAGTAAATGACATGTAAAGATATTTAAAAGCATGAGATATCTGTATGAGTTCATATGGGGAAGAATGTAGACAGAAGAGACCAAAAGATAGAGACAGAAAAAAATGTCCCTGGGGGCTGGGGAGATAGCTCAGTGGGTAGAGTGCTAAGGCCCTGGGTTCGATCCCCAGCACCCAAAAAAAAAAAAATGTTCCTGGGGCAGGGTGGAGAGAACCTTCTCTCCCAGAAGGAAAAATAAGCACGAGGGAAAGTTATTCCTATTTTACAGATGAGGAAACTGAGGCTCGGAGGGACTACATAACTCGTCCCGGATCACACAGCTCATGGGTTCAGTAGGCAGTCGGGGACCAGAGTCCACACTCATAACCCCAGGTCTGATCATGTCGCTTCCCTGTTCAAAAGTCTGAAAGTTAGTCCACCTTATAAGAAGAGGGCTCAGCACCCAACACAGAATTCAGGGACAGGAACGCACCTCTGCCCGCTGGGCCCCATTCCTACTACTTTTGTTGCCTCTGCTCCCCTTTCCGCTCCTAACTGGCATCCTCAGCTTGCATGTAGTCCTGTGCCCTTAATCGACATGGGGCTCATCCTGGTGGCCTTTGCGCCTCCTGCATTCTCTGCATCGGCTTCTCTTACCTGACAACTTCTTGTGTGTCGTGGTTCAGATTCCCAAGACCAAACCCAATTGGCACGGCTCCTCATATGGATGACAGCCCATTGACAGGTCAGGGTCATCCCATAGATGGGCTGCCTGCGTGTCGGATCCACCGAGACCCCTCAGCTATTGCCGTGAGCACAGGGAGGGACCCGCGGCATGGACCACAGCGGTAACGAAGAAGGGGTGTGGGGAGGTGCAGGCACCATGATACTTTTAGGACTGTTTCCTCCCCCTCTTTTAAAAACCCAAACTCCCTTGAAATTCCTCCTGGCGTATGGCTCCACCCGCCACTCCTGCTTGCTCTCAGGAGCTGACCGTCCCTCCTTCCCACACCTTGCTTTGTGACTTCAGCCTAACTCCTCATCAGAAGTCCTAGTGGCTTCTCGCTTACTGATTTCTTGCCTACCAGTTGGTTTCCTCCCCCTCTTCCTGGGTCCCCACTCCCATGAGCTCACCCTCAGCCATAATTACACTATCTCAGAAAACAACCCCAGAGACCTCTGACCTCGCTGTCCTTACTGATGTCTCAGCTTGCGAGCGTGGCTTCAACCCCCTCAAGACCTGTGAACCTGCAGCCCTGCCAGATTTTCACATCCACCTTCCCTCTTGGGCTGACTTGGTTCTCACTACGAAGTGTCCAACTCAGTCATGATCGTTACACTCGCTTCCTTTTTTTGCGGGGGAGGGGAGGGCACTGGGGATTGAACTCAGGGTCACTCCACCCCTGAGCCACATCCCCAGCCCTGTTTTGTATTTTATTTAGAGACAGGATCTCACTGAGTTGCTTAGCGACCTGCCTTTGGTGAGGCTGACTTTGAACTTGTGATCCTCCTGCCTCAGCCTCCAGAGCCGCTGGGATGACAGGTGTGTGCCACCGTGCCTGGCCACTGGAATCTTCAAACAGCCATACATCCTTTACTCTCCCCTTTCAACAAACTCGCCCAACCCTAGTGAAGCCCAGGTACTCCCCGACTTCCCGCCTGCATCAGCACATCTGAACGTTTCTCTAAAATTAAAAGTGACTGCTGTCATGTAAGTCGATGTCCATAAATTTCAAGTGAGGCTTCACTCCTGCCTCGCAATCCTCCCATATTTCTTTTTCATAGTCACTGCCCCACACTCTCAACTCCCCACACTCTTCCTCTCCTCCTTCACTCTGAGCAGGTGACCTTGCCTCACACGTCACAGAGACAATAAAATCAGGCAGACAGGCCCTGTCCTCTTCTGTCGCCTCCCTGTTTTCGAAGCGAAGGGTTTACGATCCCATCAGAGCCAGCCCCTCCAATGGCACTCCCCACCCTCTCTGCTCCCTTTCACATCGAAACCCCGCGAGTTCTCCGCAGGAACAGATTCGCCCTGGAGTCTCCAGTTTCTCCTCAGGGGATCAGGCTTCTCCCACCTGCCCACAAAGTGACATGGCCCTTCTGAAACCGACCTGGGAACTGCACGCTGAAGAAATCAGTGCTGTCCTTGACGCATAGATCTTGGCTTTCCCCACACCTCTCCCCTGGTCTTCCAGTGTCGTCTGAGTTTCCTTTGATGGCTCCTCTTTCCTTTTCCACAGGCTTAGTTCTATGATCCCCTCATCTCTGTATTTAAATCCTCTTCTGTTCAGCACCCAGAACGTAGTAGGTGCTCAGTGAAGGAACAGGAATGAAGATAATACTATCAACAGGCTAGAATTTATGTGTTATGTGTTATAAACAGACCAAGGATACTGAAGTGACGGCTACTTTTTAATGAGAGCTTACTATGTGCTAAATACTTGTCATTGGTGACTCCTCGCAACAACCCTTTAAGCTAGTATTACTGCTTTATAGAGAAGGGCATTGAGGCATAGACTCATGCCTCATGAAATGGACTTGCCTGAGGCCACACGGATAAGCGGATGAGGGCAGACTCACCTTTGGTCTTTCTGACTCAGGATTCTCAAAACCACCACACTGAGATCACACATAGCTGTGGAAAGTATGGTTACGCCCGGCACAAAGCATGGCAGTTTATACATAGCGGGTGTCCGTGAAGAGTTCCTGAACTGAGACGGAGACAGACGTCCTGAGCCATCAAACAACATCACCCGGGAGCTGAGGTCCTCTGAACATTCTTGCACGGTATGCGGAGGCTCAGCAGATGACCTAGACCATCACAGCGGGCATTACCCAGAGGCTGCCCAATGTTGTTTCTACCTCTCCTTCAATGAAGTCCCACGGCTAGAACGGTTGAGCTCATAAATGCATAATTATCCCAGGGGCCTTGGGATTGCTGAGCTCCTAAATCACCTGAGTTGAGGGTCTTCCATAGTTTTGAAGGGGTATTTATTTATTTACACTTATTTTTGTGGTCCTGAGGATCAACCCCAGGGCCTCCCACATGCTAGGCAAGTGCTCTACCATTGGGCTCGAACCCCTGGCTCTCAAATGGTCTTATACGTGTTACCGTGACTTTGAAGCCACGCAAGAAACACAGAGGATTTTAACCCCTGGCGAGTACAAGGGGGGAAGAAATACCATGTGGTGATTCCGTCTTCCTATCGCTGAGCTGGTTTAGAGCTCGAGAGCTCAGAGGTGTGCAGAGCCCTCTGTCCTACAACTTAACACTTCCCTTTTCGGGCATTGTAGTTTGGATGGAGCTGAGTCCACCCCGAGGTCAAGAAGAAAGGATCCTGGTTGACTGAGGCAAGCAGAAGCTTGGTCACACCAGTTGGTTTAGGGATGGGCCTTTGACCTGACTGGGGCCCCAGTGCTTTCTGTTTGGTTTGGTTTGGTCGTGGGGATTGAACCCAGAGGTGCTCTACCACTGAGCCACATCCACAGCCTTTTTTATTTTTTACTTTGAGACGGGGTCTCTGCTGAGGCTGGCCTCAAATTTGCCATCCTCCTGCCCCAGCCTCCCTACTTCTGGGATTCCAGGCATGTGCCACTGTGCCCGGCTCCTCACTTTCTTTTAAAAGAAAAAAATGACGTGACTCCCACACTTCCTCTATTCTACTCCCCATCTCCTGCCTCGCACAGCTGCAGAATCGTCTGTATTTCCTCCCGCCACTCTGTGGCCACCCATCCTCTCCCTCGCCCCCCCACCCCGGATCTGCCCTAAGATCACCCGTAACCTCCCTGTCAGAGACAACATGGGCCTTTCTCAGTCCTCACCTCCTGTGGCTCCGAGGTATCGTGCCAGTGTTGGCCACTTCCTCTTCCTTGACGCAGGCTCTTCCACTGGAGTCCAGGGCCCCGCGGGACCCTCCTGGTCTTCCCCCTTCTCTGTTCTCCGCACACAGAACCACCAACCACCAGGAGTGGTCGCAGGTTCTCTTCTCCTCTCGCTTTGTGCTGTCGTCTTCGAGAGTCTCATCCACGGTCTTCGCTTCAGTCACCAGCAGCCTTGTCATGAGGCCACCCAGCAGCTGGCAGAGATGAGGACCTGGTAATGGGGGAGGGGACTGTGTCCTTGATAAGAGGGGAAAGCAGGGTACCTTCACCAAGAGAAGACAGGGATGCTGACGAAGAGGTGGAGGGGAAGGACACATGGTCACTGCAGGCATTCTGGGTAAGCTCACAGGCCCCGTTGGGTCACTGAAACCTTATGTAGGACTGAGTGCTGGAAAAAAAAATGCTGATTTCCTTTAAAGACAGCAATCTGTGTGGTTTGTAGCGGAGGCAGCCTCGGCTAGACAGCTGAGCTCAACTTTTTGCAGCATCTTGAAAGAACATGTAGCGAGAAAGGGGGAGGCAGACAGGCCACTAGCAATCCTCTTCTTCTGAAGACAGCCCCAAAGCTTCGGTGCCAAGGGGTACTTTACCCTGAGGTTAGACATGATCTTCTCGGGTTTGTTCTTGCTTCTCTAATAGGTACCTGGAGACCTCGCAGCTGCCTTCTGCTGGGCCAGGAGTGTTCGTATCCTGTCCCTCTGGGGGTCTCCATCGGAGCCTCTCCCATGGAGGCCAGCTGCTGGAGGTTTTACGTGCACATTTGGGAGGACTCATGTCCAGTGCATTACCGTGGCCAGCCAGCTACCCACCAGGGTTGGGCTGGACGCGGCAGCCGCTCAGACTGGCCCTCCCTTCAGGCTCAGGACCAGCATCCGCTGCCCGCAGGTAGTGCCTTCCGACAGTGCCTTCAGGAAAGGGGCGTGGGCCCTCTGTCCCACATTCCCACGGACATTCAGTACCCCTGAGGGCCCGCCTTCTCACTTGCCATTTGTCCCCACTGCTCTCTGGGTTTCTAGGGCAGGGACTCTGAGCCATAGCACTGACCATTAGCATAGTTCCTGAGACACAGTGCAATACGAATGGAGCCCGTCGAATGGTGGGCCGGAGAAGCTGCAAGCGGGTCATCCAGGACGCGAAGCACCCGCCACTCCTCCCACGCCCGCGTCTCTCGTTCCAAGCAGACGTTGTGGGGCTCTGAAGGGAACTCAGCCAGATGCAGGACTGATGGTGAAGTCCGTGGCGGGGCAGGACTTAAAGAAAGGCTGGAAGGGGACATCAGAGTGCGGCGGGGCACTGGGGCACCCGCCTGCAGCCTGGAATGCCCAGAGATCTGTTTACCAAAAAAAAAAAAAAAAAAAAAATCTCAACCCTTAACCTCAGGCCATCTATAAACATTAAGGAGATCATAGACCTAACCATAAAAAAAATAAAATTTTCTAGGAGAAAATTTTCATGACATCAAGTTGGCAAAGATTTCTTAGGATATAAAGGGCACCAGCTAAAAAAGAAAAATGATTAAAAAAAAAAAAGAAAATTCTTCTCTTCCAATGACACCATTTAAGAAAAGGATTTCAGAGTCACCTAAAACATTACTTAAACACGTACTTTACTTTAAAAAAATAAAGGCATTCTCTACAATTTCCAATCCTTCTGAATAAACACACACATCAGCCTTATCTTCTGTTCAGGGGAACGAGTGGAATACCCAGGAGAAGAGGTTTTGTCTTCCAGGACCAGACCTGGTCGCCTATAGATCTAAGGCAGTCAATGTTATCGCAGTCAGAAAGACTCCAGACGGGTCAGAAACAAAGACCTGGTGATGAATATCTGGTCCAGCGTGAGACCATAAGCAGAGAAAATTAATTACCAAGTGTGAAGAGAGGCAGAAATGCAAAGGGTGCGGTGGGGCAGGAGGCTCAGGAGGCTGAGGCAGGAGGATCTCAAGTTCAAAGCCAGCCTCAGCAACAGCAAGGCGCCAAGCAACTCAGTGAGACCCTATCTCTAAATAAAATACAAAATAGGGCTGGGGATGTGGCTCAGTGGTCAAGTGCCCCTGAGTGCAATCCCTGGTACCCACCTCCAAAAAAAAAAAAAAAATGCAGAGGAAAACAGGGAAGGGCAGGCGAGGTTAGAGCGAGTTGGCAGAGAGGCTCAGAGCCACGCTAGTGGCAATGGAGCCTGTTCCACAGGTGCCGCCTCTTGACAGTTTAAAATCGCCAGATAGGATCAGACATACGCGATCGAAGATCTTTCTGGCACAGTTGAAAGCCTGTATCTGTCAAGAACACGGATTGCCAGAGGTTTCTCTATCAGACACCTGGACAACTGCCATCGCAGTCTCTTGGGCTCTACTGGGTGGCTGTTCATTCCCTGCCTCACGACACCCGTGCTTGATCAGGTATGATGGCACTAACAAGTCACATGGTCACCTTTTCCATTTGCTCCTCGTGAACCTGTAGTTCATATTGCCTAGCCTCCCTGGAGGCCATGGGACGCCCTTGTAGTCATGTGACCAGGTTCTGACCAATGGTGTGTGGGAGGAAGTGACAAGTGCCATTTCTGAGCACAGTCATGACTCCTACTCTACGTCTCTGTTCATCAGCCAACTAAATGCTGAGAGTCTAAGGGAAGACCCTAGATAGAAGAAGCCTGTATTCCCTTCCACCACGGGACACTAAAAATACACAGTCACACTGTGTTTAGGGGAGGGGAGATACTCCTTCGTGTTAGTAGGCCTTGAAGAAGTTGGGTGTGTGAGTGTGTGTGTTTTATCACAGCAGCTAGTATTACCCTGATTCATGTGACTCTAAGGAGCTCTCCACAATAGCTCCTAATATGCAAGCAAGTTTAGAATAATTAGGCATAAAAGTGTGAAGGTTCTAGAGGAATCTCAGGTAGAACAGCAAGGTGGGACAAGGCTCACATAACTCCAGCCAAGGCAAGCCAGCATTTCCATGGAGTTCTGTCAGATCCCAAAGCCCTTGCTTTTTTGACTCCTACATGCCCCAAACAAAGAGGTGTTCAGATGTCGTGAGTGATGATCACGATGATGATAGACTCCAAGTGTCTATGTAATTTACTCCCAGGCACATCTGTTGCTATATCTTACTGCAGAACTTCCCCCACTTCCCACAAGCCAGGGAAGTTGAATATAATGACACCCTGGAAATCCTCCCTTTTTATGTCAACATCATTCCCAAGCACTCAAAGGAGAGTTGTTAAAATTATTATCATTTTCTCCAGGCTGCAGCCTAAGTTTACCTGTCTGGTAGAAGACTTTGGGACCAGGCCTGGATGTCTAGATCGCTGTACTGCTTCCCTCCTGCTCCACCTTTCCAGTTGCCATCTACATGCTAGGCCTGTCCTACCTGAGCAAGTGCATCTTTTCCCCTTGTGCAGCGGTGGAACAGGTGATCCAGCCTCCTCCTACCCTAGTTTCAGCACCTATAAAATGTGAGTATAATACCTACTGTATGCACTTGTTGTCCAACAAGTTAAACAATAAACTGGTGGCACATAGTATGCTATTTGCTATTCACATTTACAGATCACCTTCCCCCAATATCCAACAATTTTTCCACCATTGTTTCTGTACAGCAAATGAATTCTTGGTATTTTGTAAATGCATTGCCTTGTCTTATTACGTTGTCCATGTATCTTTATCAGCTTTCCATCTCTTTTTTTTTTTTTTTCCCCCCAGTACTGGAGAGGGCTCAGAGGCCTCTACCAGCCCTACCACAACCTATTTTATCAGCTTTTTCAATGCTGTGATTAAAAGGACCCAACCAGAACAACTGCAGAGGAGGAAAAGTTTATTTGGGGGCTCACAGTTTCAAAGGTTCAATCTATAGACAGCAGACTTCATTCCTCTGGGCTCAAGGTGAGGCTGAACATCATGGAAGAAGAGTGTGGCAGAGGGAAGCGGCTCACATTGATGATCAGGAATCAGAGAGAGAGATCAGATCTCTACTTGCCAGATACAAATATAAACCCCATAGCCACGCCCCAATGCCCTACCCCCTCCAGCCACACCCCACCTGCCTTCAGTTACCACACAGTTAATCCCGTCAGGGGATTAATCCACTGATTGGGTTAAGACTCTCACAACCCAATCACTTCTCTAAACCTTCTTGCATTGTCTCACACGTGAGCTTTTGGGGGACACTTCACATCCAAACCATAACAATACCTTGCTAAATTGCTGAGATTGGCCTTGAATTTGCAATCCTCCTACCTCAATTCCTGAGTTGCTGGGATTATAGGCGTGCCCCACAGTGCCCTGCTAGCTTTGTGTATCCTTACCCTTAATCTCCAAAAAAGGCAGAAAGCCTCCAGTTGCTAAATATTTATAGGACCCTTGTACTATGCACATCATACATTATCTTCAAACCACAATTAAAAAATCGTGAGCACTTCTTATCTTATGATCTTTGTGCAAGGAGTCTCCTAGAATAAGATTCTATGCATGTGAGGACCACCAGAGAGATGATTTTAAAAGGGATGGCAGCTTATTATTCTTTTTTAAAAATACCATTTTAAACATCTAACTGCAGAAATACATGCTCATTATAGATACAGATAGGGGCTGGGGATGTAGCTCAGTGGTAGTTTGCCTAGCATGCACAAGGCCCTGGGTTCCATCCCCAGCACACACACACCAAAAAAAGAAGAAGGAGAAGGAGAAGGAGAAGGAGAAGGAGAAGAAGAAGAAGAGGAGGAGGAGGAGGAGGAGGAGGAGGAGGAGGAAGAAGAAGAAGAAGAAAAATTATAAAATAGAAAAGTATCCCCAGTATAATCACTTTTATCTTTTTTTTTTTTTTTTTTTTTTTTTTTGGTACCAGGAATTGAAACCAGGGGCACTTAACCACTGAACGACATCCCCAGTCCTGTTTATTTTTTTATTTTGAGACAGGGTCTCACTAAGCTGCTTAGGACCTCACTGAGTTGCTGAAGCTGGCCTCAAACTTGTGATCCTCCTGCTTCAGCCTCCCAAGTCCCTGGGATTACAGGTCTGCACCATGGCACCCAGCTCTAGTCTTATATATTTTTGTAACCTGGTTTTTTTCTTATCTAGCAACACATCATAAATTTGTACATTAGTAAGGATTCTCCTGAGGCATAATTTTTAAGGGTGGCTCAGTATCCATTGTATCATGATTTTTTTATTTAAAAAAAAAGCAATCCCCTAGTGGTGTACATTTAGATTATTTCCAAATTTATACCATTATTAGCAATAAACATTTTTGTACGTATCCCTCTACTCACATTCCTAATTGTTTTCTTAGTACCCAAGTAGAATTTTACACCCAAGAAAGAATCCATTGTCAAAGATTTTGTTATCCATTGCCAAGTTTCCTATTAGAAAGTTGTACAAATTCACAGTCCCCCCAGTGGTGTTGTATGAGAATGCTATAAGAAAGGCTTTTGGCCAAGATGATGATTATGAAAAAAAAAAAATAATCAAGAAGATAAGAATTTGCTAACGGTTCTCCCCGCACAGCTGTGTTTATTTGTTGAACTCTATCACCATGTTCTTTGGACCAAACACTGAAGGTCCCTTAGACTCTAAGTTTACTTAGTGCCTCCTTCAACACCCTAAAACTTTACCTAAGTTTTCTCTGAAGGAAAAGGGATTTCTGGTAACTGTGGTTCCCGATTTGGAAACCACCTAAGCATTTACAACCCTCAACCCAGTGTGGACAATTTCCTTGGTTTTAATGGCTAGGAATCCACCAGAAAGGGATGCTGGCAGATTTGCAGCTGAGAACTCAAATGCTTATAAGAAATGAAAGAAGTGGTTTGAGTGTTAAAAAAAAAAAATTATGTTCCAAGGTATGAAGGAAAACCCAGTAATAATCCAAGGGTTTGGACGTGCAATCTGACCCACGCTGATAATATCACTATGGAGATGGTCTCTGCAAACAGTTGCGTAATAGCAAGATGAAAAAGAAGCAAGTTCCACTCAGCCGACCTGGAGTTATTTTGAGGCCCAAGGCAGTGTCATCCGGGGTAAATATGGAATGCACAATCTGTTCTTTTAATAATCATCCTCCCGTTCTTTTGTGAGTCTGAACAAAGGCCTGGCAAATCAGTCAGAGCTGAAGCAAACACCGACCCAGCATCGTTAGGGTTGAGAAAGTGCAGCCCAGAGAATGGAAATCAACGGTTAAGAACAGATGCTGGAATTCTCCTCCTCACACCCTTGGCCTTGGAGACTCTGCAGCCTGCTGTGGAGTCCAAGGTTGCAACAAGGGTGATGTTCTCGGGAAGGGTTGGCCTGGTCGGGAGGCTGGGATCGGGACCCCAGGGAACTGAGCTTGGTTGCCTTCCCCTGACCTTGATTCTGGGCCAGAGGCGGCGGAAAGAAGCATCTTCAAGACCACGTTCTGTCTCTAGGGCATCACCACCTGCTGCAGACGACATTTGCAGCGCCTATCCTCATGCTATTCTCTTTGAACCCCTGAGTCAGCGAGCCCCAGTCCAAAAAGCAGAACTAACTATTTTTGTACTAAAAAAAAAAAAAAAAAAAATCAGATGATGCACTTGTTGAATTCCTTACTGACCCTGATTCACTTCCTCTTCACACTTAACCCCTGCTCCACCCCGTCCTGGTTGCTTCCTTGGCTTCTAGATGGCCTAGTTGCAAGCGCCACCATTGTCTCTAGTGAAGATGCGTAAAGGGCGGGGTCATACTTCAACCACGGAGTCTGGCACGGTGCCTGGCACATACACAGGTCTCCATGAGTGTCGGCTGATAGGAACTGAATCCAAAATCTCATACCCATCCTCACGTGGACATTTCTCCATCGGGTCTGAGGCAGAAACTATCTGTTTATTCACTCAACAAACACTTGGACTAGAACTGGAGCATCCTTATGGGCAAGATTCCATAATCTGTTGGGTACTGAGGATTGAACCTAGGGCGGTGCACATGCTAGGCAAGTGCTCTATCACTGAGCTACATTCCCAGCCCTTTTTATTTGGAGATGGGGTTTCACTAAGTTGCCCAGACTGGCCTCAAACTTGCCCTCCTCTTGCCTCAGCCTCCTGCAGGATTTTGCGTTCTTGATGATTACATTTTTGTGGCTCTTGTGTCTGGATGCTGAGTACAGTTTCTGTCTTGTCACAGAGCCCTGTCTGACGTTTGAACATCAAATCGTGCTTCCTCCTCCCTCTTTTACTTTTCTTGGCTGCACTGGTCATCACAGGACCTATCATATACTTCTTTGCTGTTTATCTGTCAGCCTTCCCATGTAAAAATGTGTCTTCTGTGAGGACACTGTGTCCATGATGTTTGCTGCTGACTCCCGAGCCCCTGGAATCATCCCTAGCACATAACGGGTGTCTTCATTCGATTATAACAAAATGCCATGGACTGATTGGCTCACAAGAAGCAGAAACCTAACTTCTCCCAGTTCTGGAGTCTGGAAGTCGAAGATCAAGGCCCTGGCAGATCTGGCGACTGGTCTAAATTCTATTCATGGTTCATACACGGCACCTCCTCCTGTGTCCTCATCAGGTGGAAGAGACCAGCTTTCTCTCTGTATCTCAGACAAGGGTGTGAATCCCAAGAAACCCTGTGACTTCATGACTTCTCCAAATCACTGCCTCTCCTACCATCACCTTGGAGGTTAAGTGCTTTTTTTGGTGGGGGGGGGAATACCAGGGATTGAACTCAGGGGCACTCAACCACTGAGCCACATCCCCGGCCCTATTTTGTATTTTATTGAGACAGGGTCTCAATGAATTGCTTAGCACCTCGCCTTTGCTGAGGCTGACTTTGAACTCGTGATCCTACTGCCTCAGCTTCCCAAGCCGCTGGGATTATAGGCATGCACCACCGTGCCCAGCGGGTTAAGATTTTAATGTGTGAATTTTGGGGAAGACACAAACATTCACCATAGTGAGGTGCTCAATGCATATATGTCAATTTCAATATATTCAATAAACTCTTCCATCCTCTAACTTTCTCGAAGTCTCCAAGGAATGAGCTGAGAACTATACCAACAAATTACATCTGTCCAGGGCTTCACAGTTTGCAAAGCCACAGGCGCACTGAGAAGAGCATGGGTCTTCGCCTCCTGAAGCCCCGGGCTCCCCACAGGAGGGCCTGCCTCTTGGACCATGGTAACGATTGGTTAAGGTAATGCTTGTGAACCACCCAACATGGAATCTGGCACCTAGTAGGTGCTCCAGGCCTGGGGACAAGCACTATTGTCTATTTGAGCTTCCTCATTCTGTATGGACTTTATTAGCCTGGATGTTTAAGTGACAAGGAACACAGGGCTCACAGAGACTGAGTGATTTGTCCACGGTAGATGAGGTGGGATTAGGACCCCAATAGGGACCGCATTCCAAATCCAGAGCTTCCTCCCCCATTCCACAGCTGCCGACTCTGGAGGGAAAACACATCTCCCAGGAGTCCCCGGGTTCTTCCTCCACCTCCCTCTGACCTCCTCCATTTTCAGTCTGTCTCGCCACCCAGGGCCATAGGTCAAGGAGAGCGGAGGGGAGCACCGGCCTGATGGGAGAACTGTGCGTTCAGCCGGTGTGTGTGTGTGTGTGTGTGTGTGTGTGCGCGTGTGTGTGTGTGTGAAGGACGCCCCTCCCGTGCACCTCCCTGGGGTTCTGCAGGCAGCTTCCTGCAGCCTCTGCCAGTTCCCCCACAGTCCCCAGTCTCTGATTCTGCAGCGACCCTCTGCTGCCAGTTTTCAAGCTGACCGGGATTCTGACCCTACAGGATGGGCCAAGCTATGCGATTCACGAGCATAAATGAATCTGGAAAATTCTTGCAGTGGAGAGGCCTTCAGAACTATGACTGGACTAGAAAGACTACAGCAATCAAACTTCCCAAAAATAGTTATACATTTTTTAAAATTATGGTAATGTTAACTGTAGCTTAGCGTCTCCTCCGTGCTGGGCGGCGCAGGAAGCAATTTACAAAGGTCCAGTGCTGACGACGTCCTGGAAAGGCAGGTGTCGTTATTTATAGATGGGAAAGCTGAGGTTCAGGAAATGAATGACCTTGATGAAGGTCACATGGTTTCTAAGTAGTGAAGGCCTGGGATTTAAACCCAGGTCTGTCTACCTTCAAAGCTCTTGCTCCAGGCTGGGGGGTAGCTCGGGGGTAGAGCACTTACCGAGCATGTGTGAGGCTCTGGGTTCAATATCCAGCAACCCTACTTCCCTCCCATAAAACTCATGTTCCTCCTTCCACCCCTTCAAATGGTGGTGGAGTTATGTGCACCGGGACACCCACCCCAGCATCTTTCTGAAGAAAATTGGAAACATACCAAAAAAAAAAAAAGAAGAAGAAGAAAGGAAGATGGTTATGGGAATTATAGTGAGTCGTCAATATGACTATTTTGCAAATCTTTTTTTTTTTTTTTTTTTTTTTTTGCAGTGCTGGGGATTGAACCCAGGGCCTTGTGCTCGCAAGGCAAGCACTCTACCAACTGAGCTATATTCCCAGCTCTATTTTGCAAATCTTGAAATAATCAAAGAATATAATGGAAAAAGGTACTGATGATAAGTTAAAAGTGTAGTTAAAAAAAAAAACCAGTGGCCTTGGCTTGAACAACACAGATACAACGTATTTCTTTTCTTCCTTTTTTTTTTTTTTTTAATTTGTCCTCTTTAGACACACATGACAGTGGAGTGTATTTTGACACATCATACATACACAGAGTATACCTTCTTCTAATTGGGATCCCATTCTCGCGGTGGTACCTGATGTGGAGTTTCACTGGTGGTATGTATAACACAGCATGTGTACCTGTGGATATCACAGTTTACAAGTACGCAGGTGAAATCAAAACATGCTTGTGTAAGATAGAAAGGAAATATGTAAATAGGATCATAACTGTGGGTGGGATTTCGAGGGCTTCCCCCCCAGTAACTAATCTTTCCGTAATGCTCTTTTAAATTACTTTTGCAATGTACAGACTAAAAATCTTGAAGATACTCTTCTCATAAATCCTGTAGCTTTACACAGCGAGCACATAACCCAGCAGGCACTGTTTCAGACTGCTAGCTAGGCAGAGGAATTTCCGGTGGCACCTGCTGCGACCCTGAAGCCCCACCTGCTTCCATAGCCCCTGCTACCCAGGCAAGCACCAGCTCTTGTTCTCACCCACCTCGGGGTCTGTCTGCTTTGCCAGGCTTCAATCTAGAGCTGCTCTTTCCAATATGGCAGACAGCACCACAGAAGCATATATTTTTTAAAATATTTTGGTTTTAGTCGTAGGTGGACACAATACCTTTATTTTATTTTTATGTGGTGCTGAGGATCGAACCCACAACCCCACGCTCCACAGGCAAGCACTGTACCACTGAGCCACAACCCCAGCCCAGGAGCATCTTTAAGTAAACAAATAATTCACTTCCTCAGTTGAAAGGTCATACACCAAGTGCTCAATAGCTACTTGCAGCTAGTGGCCTCTGCTGTGGACAACAGAGTAACAAAATATTTCTCTCTTTTTAAAAATTTGTTCTGTTTCAGTATGCATGACAGTAGAGTATATTTTGACATACATACATGGAGTATACCTTATTCTATTAGGTTCCCATTCTTGCGGTTGTACACGATGAGTTTCACTGGTCGTGTATTCATATACGAACATAGGAAAGTGACGTCCGATTCATTCTGTTTTTCCTATTTCCTTCCCCTTCCCTTCCCTTCATTTCCCTTTTTCTAACCCAATGAACTTCTATTCTTCCCTCCCTGACCCTTATTATGTATTAGCATCGGCATATCAGAGAGAACATTTGGCCTTTGGTTTTTTGGGATTGGCTTATTTCATTTAGCATGATAGTCTCCAATTCCATCCATTTCCTGGCAAATGCCATCATTTCATTCTTCTTTATGGCTGAGTAATATTCCATTGTGTAATATGTACCACATTTTCTTTATCCATTTGCCTGTTGAAGGGCACCTAGGTTGGTTCCGTAGATACTGTGAATTGAGCTGCTATGAACATTGATATGACTGTGTCACTCTAGTACGCTGCAAATACAAAATATTTCTACCATAGCACAAAGCACTAGATCGCACCAATGTAGCATCTAGGCTGAAGATAACTTCTAGACTCCAGCCACTTGTGATGAATGGCTTGACTAGACAGTGGCATTTCCACTCCAAGATTTTACTCTCTGTACCTCATGTCTATTTTCTAGAAAGGTCAAAGTTCAGGGAAAATTAAGGATGACCCCCTCCCTATTAGATATGAGTTTTCTGTTAGAGGGTTTTTTTTTTTTTTTCTTGTGCTGGGTTTGAACCTAGGGCTTCATACATGCTAGACAAGTACTCTTCTACTGAGCTCTATCCACACCCCTGATTACAGCTATTTAAAAGTGCTTTATGAAGTGGTTATTGACCAGGCAGGGTGGAGAGGGAAGATAGATAATTGGAGAACTGCTTTTTATTGTGAATATGATTATCAGAAGCCATTTATTGATGTCTCCCATGTGCCAAGAACTGTTTATATTTTATCAGTTAACCCTGCAAGGTCATTTGTACTGCATTATAGATGAAGACAGTATAACTCAAAGAAGTAACAAAACTGGTCCAGTTTCCTGAGCCAGAATCCATACCTTTAGATACCAAACCTCCTGCTCTTTCTAAAGTACTAACGAGCTTCAGGGGCGATTCCAGATCTCACGGACGGGTTCTGATGGGCCCTGCTTCAGTAACAGGTCTGCCCCAGGACTACTCAGGGCACTGGAAAGATTGGCTACCTCGGTTGGTCAGACCTAGGTCATCATCTACCAATGGACTGGTAGGGACAGTGATTGACAGTCCCATTAAAAGTACCGAAGACCAGGAAAGGTACTTGCCAAATAGGATAAAGGACAGGGTTGTTATGGTTTGGATCTGGAATGTCCCTCAAAGTCCCATGTGTTCAGAGGTGTTGGGAAGTGACTGATCACATGGGTGGATTAAGTCATTGATGGTCGAAAGGACACTTGGACACAGTTGGAGGAAGTAGGTCACAGAGGGCATGCCCTGGAAGGGTTTATCTTCCCTCTGGCTTCTTTCCCTCCCTCCCTCCCTCCCTCTCTCTCTCCCTGCTCTCCTTCCTGGCTGCCTTGAAGGATCAGCTCTCCTCTTCCACGCCCTTCCGCCATGATGTTCTGCCTCACCTTGGGCCCCAAGCGGTGGAGCCAGCAGACCCTGGACTGAGACCTCTCAAACCATGAGCCAAAATAAATCTTTCCTCCATTAAGTTGTTCTTGTCAGGTGTTTGGGTCACAGTGAGGAAAGGCTGACTAACAGGGGCAGGCATAAGCCACTGCTGTTCACTGCCTCTGCTCCATCGGTACTGTTCCCAGCGGGCCTGCTCCCATGCTGATCCCATTAGTTTTCCAAATTCTCTCAAGGAGGACAATAACAACAATACTAACAACCGACCAGCCTTGCCTGAGAGCCTCGTGCTGCGGCGTGTGCGTTGCTATTGATGTTCACACTTGCGCCTCCTTTGGGTTTTTTTTTAAAGCAACGTTGGGCCTGTCTTCTTGCTTTGGCTACAAAGCAAGATCTGGTTTTCTGGACACTCGGTGGTTTCTAAGGCCTGTTCCCACAGCTGGCGCACCTCCTGCTTTATGCCCCAGCCTAACCAAATCATTCATGTATTAAACATGAAATCCTCTGCCCTGAAGCCTAAGCTCTCTCTTTGGGTGTAATTGAATGAGACATTCACACACTGGTTGACTCACGAGGTTAGGTGCCAAGGGACAAATTCTAAAACAGGGCTTGGTCTACACAGTTCAGCGTGGACACTGGACAGCTGACCAGAGGCTGAATTGGATCCCCTCCAGAGGGCCCTGGAGAGCTGAGAGGTCTACAGTGCAAGGATCCTGGAGGAGGAATGTTCCCGAACCATGGCGTCCCCTTGGATTGAATCCAGCCTACACAAGAGCCACTTGGGTCCCAAGTTGTCTAAGTAAACACTGATTCCTTGACGAGTTTCCAAAATCAGGAACAGAGCAACTGTTTGGTTTGAACAGGCTGTGCTCCGTAACCGCTGCCTGTGTATCACCAGGGTCCCGGGTAAATATTTTAGCTACAGATTGCAAGAGCATGACTTTTTTTTTTTTTTTTTTTTTGGAAATCCCATCACTTCGTTACTAGACTTAGAATATGAATTATGTGTTGTCTCTGTGTTGTTAAACTTAAGGTGACTCATGTGCTATTTCTATTTGTTGGGAGGTCCAGTTCTCTGCTTTGGTTCTAACCTTCTTAGATGTGTCTCTCCTGAGACTGTTGGGATTTGGAGAAAGCCCAATAAATATCATGCCACTTCATCTTGTTGACATGTGGCACAAAGTGAAGGGTTGACCCAGGAATTAAGAAGTGGAGCTGAAAAATATAATTTTATTGCCAATAAATCTGATGATGAGGAAGTTAGCTTTAGGGGTCTGACTTCACTATGGAGCTTCTATTTCCTCACCCTAGAATTTGGCAGACTTAGGCACCCAGTCTGAAATAACACTGAACTGGAGCAGACCCATGCCTCAGGGGTCAAATCTGCCCACCAGGACTGCAGTAGGGAGGAGAAGAAGAGAATGTAGGTTGTCCAAAAGAACAAAGGAAAGAAGGCACTGTCTTAGTCCGCGTTCTGTTGCTATAACAGAATACCTTAGACTGGGTAATTTATAAATGAAAGAGGCTTATCTTGACTCACAGTTCCAGAAGTCCAAGAGCAAGGCACCAGCTTCTGCAGAGCTTCTGGTAAGGGCCTCATTGTTGTTCAGCTCATGGTAGGAAGTGGAAGCCCAAGGGAGCCAGTCACTTTATAATAGCCCACTCTCTAATAAAGGAAGAGCAAATTAATATTACACTGAAATTCCACCTCCAGTTAGAATGGCAGCCATCAAGAACGCAATAATAAATGCTGGAGAGGATGTAAGGAAAAAAGAACACTTCTACACTGTTGGTGGGATTGTAACAACCCCATAGTTAGTACAACCACTATGGAAATGAGTATGGAGGTTCCTCAAAAGTCTAGGCAGGGAACCACCATATGACCCAGCTATCCCACTCATTGATATTTATCCTAAAGTATTGAAGTCAGAATACTATGCTAATACATGCACACACAATTCACAATAGCCAAACTACGGAACCAGCCTAGAATCATCAATGGCTGACTGGATAAGGATAATGTGGTATATATACCCATTGAGTTTCATTCAGTCATAAAGAAAAATGAAGTAATGTTATTTGCAGGAAAATGGATGGAACTAGAGACCATTATGTTAAATGAAATTAGCCAAACTCAGAAAGTCAAGGGTCACATGTGTTCTCTCCTAAATGGAAACTAGAGAGGAAAAAGAAAAAGTTGAGGGGAGAGCAGAAGAAGTAAGGGACCGGGGGAGGCAGGAGAGGACGTGTTCTGGTTTAGATGTGGGGTGTCCCCCAAAACCTCTGCCCTGCCCTTTCACCATGATGTTCTGTCTCAGCAAGGGCCCAGAGCAATGCGGCCCACCATCTATGGACTGAGACCTCTGAAACTTTGAGTCCCTAAATAAACTTTTCCTCTACTAACTGTTCTTGTCAGGTCTTTTGGTCACAGCAGTGAAAAAACTGACTAAAACAGGAGGAAATGGGAAAATACTGGGGACTGCTATTAGCCAAATTACATTGTTTTATTATGTGCAGGTCTGTGTAATAGTGAATCCCACTGTTATGTATAATTATAATAAACCAATAAAACTATGAAAAAATAATGACCTGTTCTCACAATAACAAGCCAAATCTCACAGGAACTTCATGCATCCTTTCCCGAAGCTGAACCCCACGGCCCAAACACCTCTTAAAAGCCACACCACCTCTAAAAACTCTTAGGTTGACAATTAAATCTCAATGGTTTTGACAGCAGGCACAAATGAGCATGCCCAGTTCCTTCCCAACCTGCCCATCAGATAAGTCACCCCTCCTCCCTCGGGGAATAGTCAGAGAGGGGACCAAGCTGAGACGTTACTGCGAGGGACTTCCCGCCCCAGGAAATGAAGCCAGAGCAAAGGAGGCCTGCCCCCCTCAGAGGCCCGGGTGAAGATCGAGGCCAAGCCAGGGCCTGGTCAAGGGCCCTGAACACCACCCTGTGACTACGAAGACACAGCTACCAGAAACGGAAAGCAGAACTTGATTGTGAAGAGGAAGTTGGCCACCAGGCGTGGTTTTAACACTGGTAACACTTAGGTCATTTTATATGCAGAAAAACTGAGAATATTGTTTCCAGACCCCGTCGCCACGGCGACACCTTCTGCCTTTGACGAGAACAGGCCACTCCTTGTCCAATAGCACCTCCCTCCTTGACCAGCACGGACGGAGCTTGCTGCCACATGTAAGGGCCAGTGCTGTGCTGCCACTTGGCTGGCAGGGCGGTAGGTTTGCTGACACCGCACACTCGTCGTAACGGGTGGTGCTGTGTCATCTCCAGGTGGAATTTTTCAGCTCTGTTTTAAGCTCAACGGGAACACCGTCATGTATGTGTTATCTATGTATCATGTGGCTGTCATGGACCAGAACATCTCATTGTTCACGAAACAGCATGACTGTTTATATACATTTACACCTCTCTCTCTATATATATGCATATGTGTGTATAAATAGTGACAGAGGGACCCAGAGAGAGCCAGCAGGCCACAGACCGAGGAGAGCCAGCAGTGACGTTCCAGTCCAATGTCAGTCTTTGGAGAATTCCCCCTTGCTCTTGGAGGTCTGTCTTTTTGTTCTATTCAAACCTTCAATAGGTTGGAGGAGCCCCAGCCTCCATTTATGGACAGCAGTGTGATTACTCAAAGCTTTAAATGTTGATCACATCTAAAGACTCGCTCAGGGCTGAGTGCATAGTTCAGTGGAGGAACACTTGCCTAGCATATGCACAAAGCTCCTCAGCACTGAAAACAACAAAACAAAACAAAACAAATCCCACCAAGTTAACACACAAATTGACCGTTACAGACAGCACTACCAGTATCTCTCTCTCTCCCCTTCCTTCCTTCCTTCCTTCCTTCCTTCCTTCCCTCTTCCTTCCTTCCTTCCTTCTCACTTCCTTCCTTCCTTCCTTCCCTCTTCCTCCCCTCTTCCTTCCATCCTTCCTTTCTCTTTTTCTTTCTTTCTTTTCTTTTCATTTCTTTTCTCTTTCTTTCTTCCTTTCTTTCTCACTCTATCGCTGAGCTACATCCCAGTTCATTTTATGTTTTATTTTAAAGCAGGGTTTTGCTAAGTTGCAGAGGTTGACCTCGAACTTGTGAGCCTCCTGCTTCAGCCTCCTGAGTCACTGGGATCACAGATGTGTGCCACTGTGCCTGCCACCATGAGCATTATTCTTGCCAAAAAAAAAAAAAAACCTAACCAGATCTCATCAATTTCTAGATTTAGTTATCAAGTTATGTGGAAAAAAAGTGGATAGAGGAATATGTTAAAAGACACCATGAGGATGACATTAGCCAACGCAGTAAAGGATGAATGAATAGATAACAAGAGTGGAGAGTGGCTTCTGAGTCAAATCAGTCAAGAGTGGTACGTGGACCTTGTTTGGATCCTGATTTGAATCAACTGTAAAGATACATTTATAAGGGAACTCGGGAAATTGAATGTTAACTAGATACTAGCTGATATTGAAGGTTTTTTTTTCGGGTGTGAATGCTAGTGTATGTATAAGCATATTGTGTGTGTTGGGGGCAGCGGCGCTGGGGATCAAACCAAGCGCCCCAGAACATGCCAGCCACGTGCTCTTCCACTGAGCCACAACCCAGTTCTCCAGTAGTTAACATTTCTCTTAAAACACGAGGTCTTGTCTCGTAGAAATACGTACCGAGGCAATTAGGCATGGAAGAACCTGACGACTGAGCTTTTGGGAGAACCAGCAACACTGGTTGGAGATACAGATGGAATGAGGCTCCCACGTGTTCACGACCATTAATGCTGGGGGGTGGGCACACGGGGAGGGGAATTATGTTTCTTCTATGTTCTCGTGAAGGTTAAAATTGCCATATCCTTGACTTCACTGCAAAGGGAAAACTGCATTGGAGTTCCCAGGGGTGACCGCCTCCTGAGGGTGGGCGGACAGGCCTGGGGTCGGAAGATCGGAGGATGCAGGAGTCCGCAGGTCTGCCACAGCTGGAATCTAATAGGGTGAGAACCAGGCAGCTTGGGGACAGTCAGCGGTCTGCCTGGCGGTCTCCACCCATCGTGGCGTTTGCAGGCAGGACAGCAGCATAAGGTCATGATGTTAAAATGGTCTCGTTCTGAAAATGGACGTCACTCTGTCCTGCTTTTCACTGACTAAGAAGTCTTATGAACACACTGACTCCATAAAATGAAGATCTTCACCCTGGAAAGTATGAAGTTTTAAACATTTGCTTTTGTACATTTTGTTTATGATGTATTAGCTTTGATAGTCTTAAATGGTAGTTAAAATGTTAAAAAGAACCCAGCAAAACAATAAGATTGTATAACTAAAAAGAACCAATTTAAGAAAAGATTTGATTGAGCTGAGAAAAAAAGAAAAAAAATTTTTTCCACATCTTAGCCAGGCTCTATGGTGGTACATATCCTGCAGTCTTAGCAACTTAGGAGGCTGAGGCAAGAGGATTGCAAGATTGAGGCCAGCCTGGGCAACTTAGTGAGATATTCGGGTACTTTGCGAAAACCTGCTTCAAAATAAAAGTAAGCTGGGCTTAGCTGTAATCCCAGCCGCTCAGGAGGCTGACACAGGAGGATCTCAAGTTCAAAGCCAGCCTCAGCAAGTTAGCAAGGCCCTAAGCAACTCAGTGAGACCCTGTCTCTAAATAAAATACAAAAGGGTTGGGGATGTGGCTCAGTGTTTAAGTACCCCTGGGTTCAATTCCCAGTACCATATGCACACACAATAGCCATGAAAATGTCCAATTTTTCACCTCTTCTAGTCAAAATAGAGAACTTTTTGCTGCACCCCCATTTTAGGTTCTAGAAATTCTGTATTCTCACAGTCACACTTGTCCATAAAGCATATCAGTGGCATACCAGCTTACACAACTAGAAATAGAACATATGCAATGCACAGTTTTCTTGTAAAAATCAATGAAAGTAAAAAGAAACAGATGAGTCAGGTGCAGTGGCCCATGCCTGTAATCCCAGCAGCTCTGGAGGCTGAGACAGGAGGATCTCAAGTTCGAAGCCAACCTCAGCAACTTAACGAGGCCCTAAGCAATTCAGCAAGACCCTGTCTCAAAAAATAGAAAGGGGGTTTTCCGAGGGCAAGGCCTGTGCCATCTCTGTGTAGACCCAAGTGGAAATGACTTGTGGCACAGCAAAGCCCCTGGCGGACCAAGACAGATTTATTTCTATCTATCCTGCTTATTCAAATAATAAGAAGACCGTCACAGAGGGAAAGCAGGTCCCCATAAATAAGACTCTTGGAAATCCTATGGCTACAGAGATTCAAGACGTATACTCAGCAGCTGGTCTTCATGTGTTTGTTGAGAAGAATAAAATGTACTCTAGAGAACGGAATCGGGACGCTTAATACAGAGGCTGTCTGGGTCCAGCTCAAACAGCAGGATGGCAGCCTCTGTCTTAAACTGTTCCCATCAACAGGGTTGTCCGCAGCAGAGATGATACCTAAACTAAAAACAAGGACACGAAAACAGGAGGTGACCCAAGTCTTCATCAGAAAGGGAGGTAAGAAAGGAAAAGGAAGGAAGTGATCAAGTGGGCTGGGGCCGTGGCTCAGTGGTAGAGCCCTGACCTATCACGGTGAGGCACTGGGTTCGAGCCTCAGCACCACATGAAAATAAATAAAGGTATTGTGTCCATCTGCAATTAAAAAAAAAAAATTAGAAAAGAAGTCTGTGGTCCTACTGCAAGAGACACGAATGGAGACCTCTTTGTATCTGAGAGAGAGCCAGTTCTTTTCTGCATTGTTTGAACTGGAAACATTTATGCCTCCCATCTTCATCATTGGAGTTGACAATGAAATAAATCAGAAGTTTGCATCTAGCATTTATGCAGTATACAACAAGTATTTTTGTGGTTTTGGAGCTTTGTTTGTCTTTCAGGGAAGAGGTTTTGTGGGAGGAAGAATATTTTTAAATGGACAATGAACTGTCTCATAAGTGACTTGAAATCCTATTTGTCCTCTATGGAAACAGATATGTCAGAAAAATAAGTTTAATAGGATTTGAAATACACATTTTGTTTGCCTTTTAAGTTAATGAAGGGCTGGGGATGTGACTCAGTGGTAGAGTGCTTGCCTAGCATGCTCAAGTTTCTGGGTTCAATCCCTAGTACTGTCAAAAGAAAAATTCTTCTTAGGTTAATGAAATAAAATTTTCAAACTAAAAGAATAATAAATTTTAAAAAAATGGGTGAGGATGTGGCTCAGTGTTTAAGCGCCTCTAGGTTCAATCCCCAGTACCAAAAACAACAACAACAACAAAAAAAAATAGGTAAAATCAATGTTAATAATAATTTTACTTAATCTAATATATTCAAAATATTATTGTTTGAAACTGTAATCAATATTTTAAAAATTATTGATACTTTATATTCTTTTTTTTATCCTAGGTCCTCAAAATCCGATAGGTATCTTATACTCACTGCATGTCTGTTTGGCCTGGCCCCATTTCATGTGCTCAGCAGCCACATGTGGTTAGTGGCTACCATATTGGACAGGGCAGGACTACAGGCTGGGAGATCAGGACGCTGGAGATTCATTGTCTGGGATTTTTCTGAGTCTCACTTCATGTGTCCTCTAATTCGTGGGCTGGTTTCTTCATGGCTGCAAGGGGACTTTCCACAGAAACCAGAACAAGGTCTTCCTGGTTTGCATTCAACAGCACTGAGAACCTGGCAAACTCTTCCACTGTCTCGTTGACCTCCATTGGCCTAGACTTGCCATCCCGGGGCCCCGGAACCTGTCACTGGCACAGCAGGTGGGCCTCCGGTGACTGATGACGCTGACCAGAGGCCTGCAGGTGGGGTGGATGCCCCATGCCCCACGGCCACTCCCCTGGAGGAGAGATGGAGCAGATCTGGGGAACCAAGCCCACAGCCGTCTGCACAAGGGAAGGTTTGCCACCCAGGAATGACATCGGCCTGCTCACACCTTCCCAGCACTCGTGGGTAGGAGAGCTCAACACCCCCACGGGGCAACTTTCGTGACCTCTGCCGTGAAGGAGCAAAGGGCTCTGTATTTTGGCTCGGTCTGGCAGGAGCCAAGCGGTTCACATGACCCGCGAGACTTTCTTAGGGCAACAGGCCCCATGGATGGTGTGGGGTGGAAGAAGAAGCCCTGCCCTGGCTTCCACGCCTGGTCTGCCCACTCTTCTTCAGCCGAGAGACCTTGGGCACAAACAGCACGGCAGCCTGTCCCATGTGTGGAATACAGGATATGTCGCCCGTCGTCCTTGCTTTCCCTGACATTTTACAGGGAAGCCCAATACGTCTGACAAAAACAGACCTTCTTTGCTTGCAGTGAGGAGGGTCCTGCCTGAGACGTTCTTTAATTTTTTTTTTCTTTTTTCACTTCTGTGTGGTGAGCTACATATCTAGCCCTTCTTCTTGTAGTTGTTTTTATTTTTTATTTATTTATTTATTGATTGATTGATTGATTTTATGCTGAGACAGGGTTGCCCCAAATTGCCAAGAGTGACCTTGAACTTGCAATCCTCCTGCCTCACCTCCTGAGTCAGTAGAACGGCAGGTATGTGCCAGCACACTCGGCTCAGTGTTTAATTTAACAAATCCTTCGTTGCCTTAGTGAAGGTGCCCAGTTCTGCTCTAAGAGTCTTACATTGATGAATTCATTTAATATTCCGTTTATCCAGGAGTGGTGACATATGCAACTTGGTAGGTTGAGGCAGGAGGATGCAAGTTTGAGACTGGGCAAGGCAACTCAGAGAGAACCTGCCTCAAAAAATAAAATAAAAGGGTTGGGATGTAGCTGAGTGGTAAAGTGTCCCTGGCTTCAATCCCCAGTTCCAAAAAAATTTAAAATTATGATTCTAATGTACAATCGAGGCACAGAGGGTTTGAGTAACTTGCCAAAGGTCCCGCAGTAGTAAGTCACAGAACCAAGAGTCACATTCAGACAGTCCTGCTCCAGGACCCGCATTTCTATCCTAAGTCCTGGGACTCCAAAGACCCGGAGGAAGCCACTCAGATCCCCTTCCGTCTTCGAGTCTGCCATCCTAGAGTGACTGTCTGGTGCGTTGGCTGCCGCTTCGGCCTAGTTACTTCCTCAGTGCAGAACTGCGGGCCCAGCCTCAGGGGCAGTGGTGACAGGCAGAGGGCAGTGAGGAGGACACAGCTCCTCAGGCCCTGAAGGGTGGAGGTCCCCTTCTCACCCGGTCCACTCCAACTGAAGCCCGTAGGCTTTTTCCTTCTTTTTTTCCCCTTTTCTTTTTTCTTTTTTTTATACTGGGAATTGAACCCAGGGACATTCTGTCACTGAGCCACATCCCCAGCCCTTTTTATTTTTTCTTTGCTATTTCCACAATCCCAGAGTCCTGGGGACCCTTTTTATTTTTTGAGACAGTGTCTTGCTAAGTTGCTGAGGCTGGCCTTGAAGTCGGGATCCTCCTGCCTTGGCCTCCCAGGTTGAGGACTTGCAGGCCTGAGCCACTCAACCTGCCAGGAGACCCTTTATTTCAGGCTTTGGGCTCTGGGCCCCTGCACCCTAACCCAGGGGAGCGAACCCTAACCTCCATTCACATGCTTACATGAAAAATGGGGGCGAATGTTAGCAGTCAAGGTCATCCTAGAATGCTTATGTGATGTCACTCTTGTGAAAGAGTCGGCTTCGCTGAGACAGAAAGAGGCGTAAGGTCCTGGGCTGGGCGGGGGCTGGGGGCGGGCAGGACGGGGCCATGTCGGTGAACGGGGCAGTTCCGGTTTGAGACCAGGAAGATGGAGGTGGCGGCTGCGCTGCCGTGGGAATCCACTAACTGCCACCGGTTGGCCCTGAGAAGTGGGGGAAATGATGGATGGTGTCCCCTACGTTTCCCCACTCTGCGTACGTCACATGCACATCACGTGTGTCTGTCCCCATCTACCTACCTGCAGGTGTTGTCCTGGAGGCTCAGTCTTGACTCTGCGGAATCCGCGGGATTGATTCACCAGAGCTCGATTTTCGGCGCTGCTCTGTGGCTGTCTCCCCGCCACGTCCAGGAGTTGAACGAAGAGGTGTCACCGGCGGATCAGCTTGGGTTGCACTCGCAGCCAGAGCACGCGCTGCCCGCGGAGCAGGACAAATCAGTCAAAAGTACTAACATCGGCTTCCGCGGATGGACCCGCTGAGCGCTCTCAATTGCGGCAGGCCCGGGCCAAGCACTTTACCCGATAGCTTCCTGTCATCCTCATTATCACCCCGTGTGCCATTTATCTCACCTATTGTAGGATGTGTATGGGGAAGGAAAGTGAGGCACAGAGAGGTGAAGTGACTTGGTCAAGGTCACACAGTCAGAAAGTGGGAGAACCAGGACTTCCCCGGGGTGGGGCCAACTTCTCTATAAGACACAGTACTCACTGTGCCCAGGGTCATGAAACTTTTTAGGAAGACATGAAGTTTAATTTAATTTTATTTATATATATAATATATATATTATATATATATTATATGTATCATATATATATAATTATATATATACATATAAAATATATAAAAAATATATATATATATTTTTTAGTTGTCAATGGATTTTTTATTTATATGGGATGCTGATAATCGAACTCAGGGCCTCACACATGCCAGGCAAGCGCCCTACCACTGAGCCACAACCCCAGCCCCCACAAAGTTGGTTTATTGTAAAATGAGAAGAAAACACATAGTGATAATGAACGTATAATAATGAATTGAGTCTGAATTAGACGCAACTTTATTCCAACATGGTCATAAAAATCTGCTTATTTCTCTCTCTCTCTCTCTCTCCTCTATCTATCCATCATCCTTGTAGAGAGAAGGGACCCACAAAAACAAGACTGCCTGGGACCCATAAAACCAGGACCCTAACTCCAGATCCCTGAGCTCACGCCATTCCCTTTTACCAACTCGAGAACCTCAAATAACCAGCTTAAGATGGGGTAGAGGAGCCACTCCTTCTGTGCCTCGGTCTCTCCTCTGTGAAATGGGAAGATAAGTAGCGTCGACTTGACTGTAGCCAGGAGGCTGCTGAGCAGGCCAGCCATGCCTTAGCCGGGGACCTGCTGCTCCTCAGGGCCCTGTAAGGATGCGCCGCAGCTGGCCGCGTTCCTCGTGGCAGGAGCCGGCCTGGCCCGTCTCCGGGAGGGCCAGCTGGCTGACAGCTCCAGGCGCAGCACCTCATCAGGCGCGGCCCCCCTTCCACAGCATCCTCGCCGCAGTCCCGGAGAGGTCCTGCGCATTCTTCAACGGACTGGGGAGAGCCACGCTCGCTCCTAAAAGCTTCCAGACCTCCCAGGAACCCTGTTCCCACATCCTCTCCACCCTCCTGGGCCCCTTCCCATCCCTGCTGTGAGGAAAGACCAAGGCTGCCGTCGTAAGCAAGTGTAAAAGAAGGCTCGGTCCCTCAGGAACGAGCTCTGTGGCCCAGTTCTGTCAAAAACAACCTGGGACGAGTCCCTCGTCTTCTCTGGCCTGCAGTCCTAACCTGGGGGACACGACTGTGTCATTAAGATAGTAACAAGAGCTGTCACCGTGATTACCGTAGTCAGTGGTAGAAGCACACAGTGCTTGAGATGGGAGGACTTTGGTTCTCCTGGGCCTGTTCATATTCCCCCAAAATTCATACCGGAATCCTACCCCCCAAGGTGATGGTATTAGAAGTGGGGGGGGGACTCTGGAGGTGATAGGACATGAGGGTGGAGCCCTTTTGAGCGGAATTAGTGTCCTTAAAAAGAGGCCCAGGTGAGACTCCTGGCCCCTTCCACCCGGAAGGACACAGGAAAAGGCAGTTTCTACGAGCCCTTGCCAGGCACCAAGTGTGCTGGCACAGTGACCTTGGCCTTCGAGTCTCCAGAACTGGGAGAAAGGTTCGCTGGTCACAAACCACCCAGCCATGGTATTCTGCTCATGAAGTCTACCTCTTAAAGGTACATGACCACACCTTTCTAAGGTTTTCATTTGCAAAACAAAAAATACTAGTACCTGCCCCAAAGGGTATTGTGAAGTTTAAATGAGATAATTAAATATGAAGCTCTTTGCAGTTGTGGGCACACAGGAAGTCCTCTATAGAGGTCAGTATTTGTCATTTTGATTATAAGTGTGCCTCTTTGTGCACTCTGCAGCACACAGTTTAGTTTCCCAACTGCTCACGGCGGATAACTCAGTGAATAACTATTGCATGAGACGAAGGAAAGAATGGATGAATTAATGGATGACTCTCACCACCCCTCTCAATCTGGAGCTCTTTTTGCCAAATCTCCATTGACCTAACATCAGGAATTTTAGCAGCTTCAAGACGTAAAATTTCTTGTTTCTTCTTGACTTGATGAGGTCAACACTTCAAAAAGTGAACGTTAGTATCCTGCCTCTTGACGGTGATCTGACATGCGCATGCCCAAGCAGCTCTACGGAGGAGTCATGTAATAAGGAACTGAGGCCTCCTGCCAACAGCCCTATGACTGCACCATCACAGAAGCAGGGCCTCCACCCTGCTCAAGCCTTCGGAGGACCACAATCCCAGCTGACCTTTTGACTGCAACCTCATAACTGAGCCAGAATCACAAATGAACCACCTCCAATTTCCTAACCCACAGAAACTGTTAGATAGATAAATAATCGTTGTTTTAAGCTGCCTTGTTTGGGGATATTTGTTACATAGCAATAGATAACTAATACACTTTGTACAAGTATTCTTGATAAAAGGTTGAACAAATGCTTTATTTTTATTTTTATTTTTACAGACTACATTTTGATTCATTGTAACAACACGTGGCTTATGGTGACTCCTGATTGCTAATTCTCCACATTGTCTTAGCATTATCAACAAAGCCTAAATTCCAGATTATAGTTGTGACATGACTATTTTTTTCTTTGCACTACTGGGGATTGAATCCAGGGCTCTTTTACCTCTGAGATACATCCCCAACCCTTTTATTATTGCCATTATTTTGTACTTTGAGACGTGGTCTCTCTAAGTTGCCCAGACTGGCCTTGAACTAAGGATCCTCCTGCCTCAGCCTCCCAAGGAGCTGGGATTACAGGCCTGGGCCAGTGCTCCTGGCACGATGTTGCCTGCCCTGCAGATCCCAGGTGGGCTGCATCTTGACGTGTGTTACACACCAGACCTCAGTGTGCTTGGCCCCCTGGATCCCCAGCTGGGATGGAAGCAGCCGTCTCAGGAAGGAGCGGGCTTCCTTCCAATCAGTAGCTCATATTTGGAAGCATCCTGTTGTCTCTTTCAGGAGGGCCCATCTCAGGGAGAATATTTCCTTACGAACGGCTCCCATGCTGTTTCCACAGCAGCTAAGCCTTATTTGGAGAGAACTTCGGAATCCTTTCCCTGGCTAGCTGAGTGGAGGGGACTCCCAAGGCCTTTGTCTGTGAGGAGACTCGGCCTGCTCTGCAGGAGTGCTGGTGGCCGGCAAAGACAAGCCAGCTCCTCCTGGATCATGGCGAGGACTTGAGCCAGGGGACCCACCCGAGCCTGAGGTGGTGTGACCGGGGCTCTCAAGTTCAACTCTTTAACGGAGCAGTTGTCACGTGCCAGACACCGTGGACAGGCCAGGAGGAAAAAGTGAGTGGGCCAGGTCCTTGCCCTTGAGGACTCATGAACTCTCTGGGGAAGACAGGCACACCAAACAACAGCAGAAATGAACAAGGACAATAAAATAACGCAGAGCCAGAAGCAGACGTCTCCCAACAAATCAGGTGAACCGGAAGCATCAAGCTGGTGGACCAAGGAAGGTTCCAGGGCTCTTGGAGGCTAAAGTGAGGTGATTGTGAGGTGAGAGTAGAAATAAGGAAGAGGCTGGGGAGGGTTTTCTAGGCAAAGGGAAGAGCATAAGCCACAGCTGGTGGGAAGGAAGGGGTAGTAGGAGGACCAGGAAGTGAGGCTGAACGCTCCACCAGCGAGCGAGGCTGCTGGGGCCGGGCCCAGTGGAGGAGGGTCTTCAGCGCGGGACGTGGTGCTTACACAGCCTCCTGGACGGGATGGGCAGTCACAGAGGGTCTCCCAGCACAAGGAGGCAGCGTCACTTGTGGGTTTTAAGATGTCCATTCAGGCAGCCCTGGGGAGGATGGATTTGGAGACTGGAGGCAGAGAGGCCAGTGAGGAGGCTGCCATTTCTTGTCCCACCAAGTTTGATGAGGGACTGGAAGTGTCCTTGGGGACAGATTTAGGGACTACTAAGGCTCATCAGCCAGGAGGCAAACACGGGGAGACCCTGGGTTGAGAACTTCCAAAGCCAGGGCAAGGATCCCTCTGAGCTCTTGGTCATGATCACATCTGAGGGCTGGCAGGATCAGTTTTTCCTCCTCTAGTCCCTCTTGGAATCTAGCTGGAGCATTAGCCAGGAAACTGGGACTTGATATTTGAAGGAATATTATCTTAGTTTTTTCGCTGCTGGGACCCAAAGACCTGACAAGAACAATTAAAGCAGGGAGAGTTCATTTGGGGGCTCACGGTTTCAGAGGTCTCACTTCATAGACAGGGGGCTCCATTCTTTGGGGCACACAGTGTGGCAGAATAGCATGGCAGAAGAGCGTAGCAGAGGAGAGCATCACCAGATACAAAACATACAACCCACAGACGGCCCGCAGCGACCCAGCTCCTCCACCACACCTCCTGCCTCCAGTTACACCCAGTGAATCCCATCAGGAGATCAGCCCACTAATGGGATTAAGACTCTCATGACCCAATCGCTCCCTCTCTAAGCCTTCTTGCATTGTCTCACACATAAGCTTTTGGGGACACCTCACAGCCAAACCATAACAAAGATCTTCTCTGAAAGAGTTGCCTGAGCCCCCACCCCCTTGGCAGTAAGAACCCAGGCAAAGGTGTAGTGCCGCTCTCTTATCAGCTCTGTGATGTGTTCTCTCTCCGTCTGCACTGGTCTCCCCTGGTCTCAGCCACCAACTTCTCTGGCCCGGACTATTGCTGAAGATGACTCTTGGGTCTACTCTTTTCTACCCATTTCTTTTCTTTTCCGGCAGGGGGTTTGCTGGGGGTAGAGCCCAGGACCTCAAACATGCTAAGCAAGTGCTCTACCACTGAGTTACACCCTAGCCCCAATGTCTACTTTAAATTCCTAAATCCAGGTCCCATAGGGCAGCCACAGTGACCTTCTAAAAAGACAGCTTGGATAATGTCATTCCTCTACTTAAGATCCCAGAAAGGTCTTCTATTTTATTACTCTTTAAACTCCGCCCCTCTTTCCTGGGCCTGTCTAGCCTGTGTGTATGCCCTCTGTCCACCCTTCCTCTCTTGCCCACCACGTGCCCTGCACTGGCCTCCTATCCTTGCCCAAACATACCAAGCTCTTTCCCATGCAAAGCCATCCATGCATGAGTCACATATTTATCAAACACACTTTATGTGCTGAATATGTAAAGGGGAGCAACACACACAAATCCCTGCCCTTGGAAAACTTACAGTTTAATGAAGTCAGACTGTAAAGAAGCCAAGAAAATAGATAAGTATGTCAAGTGGGAATCAGTTCTAAGATAAAAGAAAGCAAGCAGAGAGAAGCGATCAGAGATGTGCGGAGTGGGTTGTAATTTCCAACATGGTAGCCAGGGTAAGTCTCCATGGGAAGAGGACACTTGAAACTTGAAGGAGGGAGGGTGAAAGCCTTGGAGATATGTTGGGGAAGATCATTCCTGGCAGAAAGGACATGGGGCATACCTGGCGTCTCCCAGGAAGGAGGTCATTGGGAATGGAGGAGAGCGGCAGGTGGTTAGAGAAGTCATGGGGATCCTAATCAGGTAAGCCTGACAGGCCGGAACATGAACTTTGCATCCCTGGAAACTTCTACTGGAACAGTCCACCTGGTTCTTCACATGACTGGTCTTTCAGGTCTCAGAGGCCTGGCCACCCTCATCTTTGCGATCACAACCATCTCTTTCATTCATACTAAATAGCAGAATTTGCTGTCACTTCTTCTATTTCCACGTTCTTAGCCACATACTATAACCCTCGCTCCCTGAGGGAGGAGCCCTGACCAGCTTTTGACTATTGCAATCCCAGTGCTGGGCTGGCTGCTGTCTAGCACTCAGTACCCAACCTGCCGAATGGAAGAGAGAAGCCCCTCTTTTCCATTCCATTCCATGGGGTGGGGTGGGGTGGGGTGGGGCAGCTCAGTGGTAGCTGCTTGCCGGGGCTCTGTGAGCCCTGGTTCGATCCCAGCGCTGGCAAACAGTTGATTCTTTGGGTTGGGGATGTGGCTGGGGGTAGAGCACTTGCCTAGCATATACTGGGCCCTGGTTTCAATGCCCAGTACCACAAAAAAGAAAGAAGCAGGGAGATTCTGTGACGATTACTCCCATTTTGTGCTCTGTAGAATATAGAGAATGTATTAATGTGGGAGGAACTTCCCCCCAAACTGGCAAGCATTGGGCTAGAGGCGAGGGTGGTATCTAAACAGCTCTTCTGGATGGGGAAGGACAGAAGAAATCATAACATGCCACATTAAAAACTGGAGGTTTATGTATTTACGAATATGCCACAATGAAACCATCATAATCAGTAAAAAGGTTAAGAAAAAGAAATGAATAGAAAATAAAATTAATCTTTACTCATTAAAACAAAAATCTTGGAGTAGAATGGACTAGGGGTGCAGCTCAGTGACAAAGCGCTTGCCTAGCCTAAGTGAGACCCTGCCTGGGTTTGATCCCCAGCAACACACACACACACACACACACACACACATGCGATACGTTAATTATAACTCAACACAGCTGTTAAAAATAAGAGACTAGGGAATCAGAATGGCCTTGAACTTCTAAAGAATAACATCAGAAGCCAGAAGGTAAAAGAACAATACCTTCAAAATATCAAGTGAAAAATATTTTTAATGAACACAGAGTTTTATTCCTAGAGACCCATGGCCAAGCTATGGGTCAGGTACGAGGCAGTAAAGACTCGATTTCAGACGTAGAAGCTCTGCAGATGTGTACTTTCCAGGCAGTTTTTTTCTGGAAAGAATAGATGATGGGAAGATGTGATCTACACACCTGAGGTCAGAAGCATGAGAGAGACAGATGTGCAGGAAACAGTGACTCCAACCTAGGAGAAAGGCCAGGGGAGTCCAGGCTGGTGGAGCAGGCAGAGGCTTGGGGATTAGAACCTTAGGGATCAGAACACCGGCCACATTCTGCAACCAGAACTGCCTGAATAATTTGTAGAGCCCAATGCAACGCGGAAACAAAGAGGCATGTCCTCTTCTTTGGAAGGTCATTGGGACTTTTCAGGATGACAGCTGGATATGGTGGCACAGGCCTTTAATCCCAGTGACTCAGGAAGCTGAGGCAAGAGGATCTCAATTTTTGAACCCAGCTTGGGCAACTGAATGAGACCCTGTCTCAAAATTAAACAAACAAACAAACAAACAAACAAAAAAAGCAATGTGGCAAAGCATAACCGCGGCTGATTTTATCTGCAAACTATGACTGTAGGTACTTAAGGACCAAGGGACTTTATGAAATAGACATCAGATGGCCCCTTTCAACCCCAAGAGGATCAGAGAACTTTGTTCATGGCTACCCTGCTAGAAATATCTCCCATCAGGCTATAAACTGGTTCAGTGCAGGTAACATGGTTGCTACCATGAGCCAGACACTGCACCCTGCAGGGCGACAGATCTCTTGCGCCCCAGGCACTGCTACTGACTGGCACAGCCGTCTCACCTCAACTTCTACTGGAGAAGTTCTGGGCATTTCCTACCTCCTCCATCCAATTCCGAGTCATCAATTCCAAGTCTGGAATGGGTACATCTGATGGGCAGGGGGGGTGGGCTTTTGCGGGAAGCCAACTGCCTTCACTGCAAGAGGCTGAAAATATAAGCATCTCAATTTGTACATTGGGGGTTCTTCTTCCCATGAGTCTCCTAAGGGACTCCCGAATACAAGAAGGACTTAGGACCCGTCCACCAGGAAGAAGGACAAATGTCCAGTGTAGATGTATGGAAAGAATTGGTGACATGGAGGAGGAGGAGGAGGAGGAGGAGGAGAGAGACTGGAACTAGTGTGAGCTTGTCCCCCCGTGACAGCATGCCTGGTGGTGTGGGGTTGTAAGAAGGTCCTTACCAGATGCTGAGCAGAGGTTGGCACCACGCTCTTGGACTTCCCAGCCTCCAGAACCCTGAGCCAGATACACTTCCATTCTTTTTAAGTAACCCATTCTCAGGTATTTTGTTGGTTGGTTTGAGACAACATCTTGCTGTGTTGCCCAGGCTGACCTCAAACTCCTGAGCCCAAGTGATCCTCCTGCCTCAGCCTCCTAAGTAGCTGGGATAGCAAGCCCCGACCAGATGTTTTGTTGTAGTAACAGAAAACTAAGACAACAGGGGAACCCCTATTTTTATTGTTTGTTTTGTTAGAAGTCCTTTGGTCAGGCTCTATTATGCTATGCTGCAGCAACAAATAAATCCTGAACATCTCGGTGGTGAAGACAGTAACAGTTTTGTTTTGTTTTGTTTTTCCCTTTATTCACAAGGAGTCCAGTGAGGGTTGGGCAGCCCTCTTTGGTCTCGTATCTGGAATAAGGTCACTGCAAAAGGAAGAAAAGGCTGGAGTTTGGCATGAGCTGCTTTGAAGAGCCAGGCTTGCAAATGGCTTGCATTGCTTCCTCCACATTCCGTGGCCCTCAGAGGGCTGGGAAATGTGCTCTTCCCAGGAAGACACGTAGCGTAGTTTTGCCACAATACCATTTACTTTTTAAAAAGGAAATATACCATTACTTAAGGCAATTTTAGGTTTATGGAAAAACTGAGGAGAAAGGACAGAGATCCCATATATCCCCACACCCCCTAGTGCCAGCGTAATATCCTATATTTTTAATATGTTGCATTGGTGGGGTCTATTTGTTACAACTTATAAACCTGTACTGATACATTGCCGTTACTAGGTTCTATAGTGTAAGAAAGTGCCGATTACTTATCTTGTGTTGTTCTGTTTTTTTAATTTATCTTTTAATTTTTTACAGACTGCATTTTGATTCATTGTACACAAATGGAGTACATCATTTCGTTTCTATGATTGTACACGATGTAGATTCATACCATTCGTGTAATTATACCTGTACATAGGGTAATGATGTCTGTCTCATTCCACCATTTTTCATACCCCCTCCCTCTCATTGCCTTCTATATAATCTAAAGTTCCCCATTCTTCTCTCACTCTCCACCCCTACCACCCCCATTAGGTATCATTCTCCACTTATCAGGGAAAACCTAGATGCCCTTCAACAGATGAATGGATAAAGAAACTCTGGTATATATACACAATGAAATACTATTCAGCCATAAAGAAGAATGATATTATGACATTTGCAAATAAATGGATGGAATTGGAGAATATCATGCTAAGTGAAATAAGCCAAGTCCAAAAAACCAAAGGCCAATTGTTCTGTGTTTTAACAAATGCATAATGTTATGCATCACCACAACAGGATAGTTTCACTGCCTTCATGTGCTCCACCATGATCCCCAAATTCCTTCCAACCACTAGTTTTGTGTTGGTTTTTCTTTGTTTTGTTTGTTTTTGCAGTGCTAGGGGTCCAACTCAGAGCCTTGTATGTGCTCGGCAAGTGCTCTACCACTGAGCTACACCCATAGCTTGACTACTGACTTTTAAAATTTTTTTTCTTCTGAGTTTTCCCTTTTACAGAATGCCATAGAGTTGGAATCATGTAGACTGTGACCTTCTCAGAATACATTCTTTTACTTAGCAATATGCATTTAAGTTTCCTCCATGTCTTTGCATGGCTTAATAGCTCATTGCTTTTTATTGCTGAATTAGTCTTCCATTATATGGATGAACCGCAGTTTATTTATCTACTGATGACATCTTGGTTCTTCCAAGTCTGGGCAATGATGAGCACAGCTGCTATAAACATCTCATGTACAGGGTTTGCACGGACATGTTTTCAACGCAGAGTAAATACCTGGGAGCATGCTTTCTAGATCGTGTAGTAAGACTATATTTAGCTTTGTAAGAAATCACGGAACCATTATCCAAACTGGGGATGCAGAATTCTTAATGCTCCACATCCTAGCCAGCGTTATCGGCACTTTGGTTTTGAGCAGTTTTAATGGGTGTTAGTGGTATCCCTCTGTTCTTTTGATTTGTAATTCCCTAATGGCATATAATGTGGAGCATCTTTTCATGTGCTTATTTGCCATCTGCAAATCTTCTTTGGAGAGGTGTCTATTCAGGCTCTTTGCCCACTTTTTTTTTTTTCTTTTCGGTCCTGGGGATTGAATTCAGGGGCACTAAATCACTGAGTCACTCTTCACTAAATTGCTGACATTGGCTTTGAATTTGCAATCCTCCTGCCTCAGCCTCCCAAGTCACGGGGATTACACTGTGCCTAGCAATGATTGACTTTTGTGCGTTAAGCTCGCATCCTGCACCTTGCTACTCTTACTTAGTAGTTCCAGTGGTTTTGCTGTTTTTGATAATTTGGGATTTTTCTATGACGCCATCTGAAGGAAGAAGGTGTTTTCTTCCTTCTCAATCTTTGTGCCTTATAGGGTTAAATTTTTATTTCATAGAGGCATTATTTTGCTTAAAATGTTTAATTTAAAAAAAATCCAATGAGCCCCGCACCACACTCTCTCTCTCCTTCCCTCTCCACCCCTCCCCCCCTCTCTAAAGGGTACCTGGATTGCTGATGTGTTGAGACACTCTTCCATAGGACAAAAAAAATTAATTGCATTAACCTCTGCGCCTTTGTTCATCAAAACTCAATGACCTTTCAGGAAATAACAAGTATTGGTAAAGATGTGGAGAGAATTGAACTCTTGCCACTTGGGGGTTGGGCTATAAAATGGTGCACGTTCTAAGGACAATAGAAGGGTGGTTCTTCAAAAAATTAATGAATCCAGCAATCCTATTTCTAGTACATATCCAAAAGCCCTGAGAACAGGCTCTTCAAGACATGTTTGCATACCTATGTTCACTGCAGCCTTGCTTTCAGTAGTCAGGAGGTGGGGGCACCCATCTGTGTTCACAGCTGAAAGGAGGAGACGTGGCATATACATATGCGTTAGTCAGTTTCTTGTTACCATAATGAAACACCTGAGACAGACTACTCACGAAGAAAAGGAGGTTTCTTTAGCTCATAGTTTTGGAGGTTCAAGGGCATGGTGCCTGCCCTGGCTCAGTTCTGATGAAGGCTGAGTCACATCACGGCAGATGGTAATGGCAGAAGTACATGTTGGAGGAAAAAGTTACATTTTGAACCAGGAACAAAGAGAATGGGTACCCCAATTCCTTTCAGTGGCACACATTCAGTTATCTAAGGACCTTCCACTAGGTATCACACCATAAATGTTCTACGTCCCAGTATCACCACCCTGGGGACCAAGCCTCCAATCACAGTGAAACTTTGGAAGGACACAAACTATATCCAAACCACAGCAACATACAATGGAATATTATTCAGCCTTTAAAAAGGAAATCTTGTCACCCCATACAATATAAATGAAGCCGATGACAGTAGCATAAACGAAATAAACCTGCAACCAAGAGGCAAATACTGTAGATTCCACTTATATGCACTCTCTAGAATGGTCAAACTCATAGCTGGGGTTGTAACTCAGTGATAGAGTGCTCGCCTAGCCTTCGTGAGGCCCTGGGTTCAATCCCAGTACCAGGAAAAATAAACTGAAGTAGTCAAACTCATAGAAACAGAGACCAGAATGGTGTTGCCAGGAGCCAGAGGGGAGGGGACATGGGGAATTTCAATTTAGCAAGATTAAAAACATCTAGAGATCTGTTGCACAACAATGTGAATATACTTAACATCACTGAACTGTACACTTAAAAATGGTTAAGCTGGTAAGTTCTATGTTTTGCATTTTTTATGATAATTTTTTAAGGAGTTAATGATTTTTCCATATTGGACTGCAGGGATGAACTAGAGGGTGTTTGAAGCCCTACCAGACCCTACTAAAAATCTGTCTGTAAGCACATGCTTAAACATGCCATGTTCTTACTATTTATGTTTTATAAGCGTCTCAAGAGGGTGCTTGCTGGGACGTAGCTCAGCGGTAGAGCACTTGCTGAGCATGTCTGAGGTCCTGGGTTCAATCCCCAGTGTCATGAAAAAAAAAAAAAAAAGTCTTAAGAGGATTTTTTTTTTTTAAAGAAAGGATTATTTTGCAGTGACCAACTCTAATTTGCCTAATGTGGAAAGTTAAAATTTGGTTTCTTGAGTTTTCTTAAGGTCATCAAAAGTACACAGCATTCTCTCCTCTCTCTCCTCTCTCTCTCTCTCTTTGTCTCTTTCTCTCTCTCTGTGTGTGTGTGTGTGTGTGTGTGTGTGTGTGTGTGTGTGACCAGGAATTGAACCCAGGACTATCACTGAGTCACATCCCCAGGACTTTTTCTTATTTTCCCTAGAACTTTTTATATTTTATTTTGAGACAGGGTCTTGCTAAATTGCCCAGTCCGGCCTTGAACTTGGGCTATTCCTGTCTCTGCCTCACAAATAGCTGGGATTTCAGGTAGGCACCTGACTAGTATGCACATTTCTTAGAATTAAGAAAATTTCCATTTTCTGAATCCAAACAAAAGGCAACTATATCACTAATGCTTATCGAATGAAAAACAAAACAAAACAAAACCAAGAAAGTTTTTTTGTTGTTATTGTTCTTAGGTACTGGAGATTGAATCCAGGGGCACTTAACCACTGAGCCACATCCCCATCCCTTTTTTTTGTTTTTATTTTGAGACAGGGCCTCCATAAATTGCTGAGGCTGGCCTCAAACTTGTGATCTTCCTGCCTCAGCCTCCAGAGTCACTGGAATTACAAGAGTGCCCCACTGCACCTGGCTTGAGAATGTTTATTTTCAATTTTTTTTTTTTTTTTTTTTTTTTTTTTTTGCGGTGCTGGGGATTGAACCCAGGGCCTTGTGCTTGCAAAGCAAGCACTCTACCAACTGAGCTATCTCCCCAGCCCTATTTTCAATCTTAAAGACACCATGAATTGTACATCAAATGTATTTTCTGACCATAAAGAAATGATAAATGTCCCTGTGCAGCAGTGCACGCCTGTAATGCTAGCTAATTTGGAAGCTGAGGTAGGAGGATTCAAGTTCAAAGACAGCCTGGGCAACTTAGCAAGACCCTGCCTCAATAAAGGGTTGGGAATGTAGTTCAATGTTTGCCTAGCATGCATGAGGATCTGGGTTCAATTTACAGTATAAGAAAGAAAAAAAGAAAGAAAGGGAAGAGAGGAATGAAGGAAGGAAGAAGAGAAAGAGGAGAGAGAGAGAGAGAAAAGTAAGAAAAAGAAAAAAATGGTAAATACTGGAGGAATAGATACGTTTAACTTGATTTAAACATGACATAATATCTACATATACTTACATAGTACCCATTAAGTATGCAGTTTTTATGTTTTATGTATCCATTAAAAATTAAATTCCGGGGGCTGGGGAGATAGCTCAGTCAGTAGAGTGCTTGCCTTGCAAACACAAGGCCCTGGGTTCGATCCCCAGCACAGCAAAAAAAAAAAAAAAAAAAAAAATTAAATTTTTAAAAACCCTCTCTTGATAAAGCGTTTCTCTATTTGCCAGCCAGGAGGCTCAGAGTAAGACCCACAGCACATCTGTAACAGCTCACCACAGTCTAGGCGTCACAGAGCGCCCACGTTCATCTGAGTTTTTCCTCTCCTCGTTTTCGCTTAGCCTTGCCATCGTCTCTCACCTTTAAATAAAGTTTCTGAGCAAACATGTAATAAATCCTCTTTGGAACATGGCCGGGTATGTAAATAAAATGCAAATGCAAACGAATAATGTGAACTGAGCACCTGACAGACACGGTCTTATAAGGTCAAGAATTTCTAAACATCATCAAATCCATTCCTTCCAAAGACAAAGCTCCAGCGTGAAGGGAAACCCATCTTGCAAAGCAGAAGGAAGCAGCAGAGCAGCAGAGGTGGACTCCCCGGCTAATACATTTCGTATCTCTTTGTAAACAGGAAGCACATAGTTCAGACAGCCAAGCAGCTGATGGGAGCAGGAGGAGGGGAAGGAGCCTGGAAGAAGTCATTATTCAGTGCAGCCCTGATGGAAGAAGCCAGTAACCTGGGCTGGGCATGTGGCTCAGTGGAAGAGCACTTTCTTTGTACCCACAAGGCCCTGGGTTCGATCCCAGCACCACAAAGAAAGAAAAGAAACCAGTAACCTTTCAAGCAAGAGGTAAAACTAGGCAGTGGGGAAACTCTTAAACACATGGATGCGTCATAAATCAAGGAGACACTAATGCCTCCTGTTAGCTGTAATCTGCTTTGAGCTGTTTCTCCAGCCGTAGCAACGAGGAGCTCTGAGCCCTCCCCAGCTCCCTTCTAGTTTTCTTTCCTAAGAGCCTCATGGAATTAAATGAAATTGAGTAAGTGCAACATCAATCAGGGTTCTTGGTAGCAAGCCACAGAAACTGACAAAGCAAAAGCAAAATTCATTAGAATAGAGGGGCTCAGAGAATGGAGAGGAGCCCTTGGAAAGCCAGCAGCTCGCCGGTTGTACAACACCTGGGGTAGAGGTGGCTATTCTCTAGAGCAGGAGTCAGCAGACTATGGTTCACCAGCCAATTCAGACCCAAGGTATGTTTTTGTAAATAAAGTTTTATTGACACTACTTTTTTCTAACATAGGTAGTTTTTCTTTTTTCTTTTTTTCTTTCTTTCTCCCCAGGGGACTATTGAATTCAGGGGTGACTTACCACTGAACCACCTCCCCAGTCCTTTTTTATTTTATTTATTTTTTTAATTCTGTAACAAGGTTGGGTGTGGTGGCATACACCTGTAATATCAGCAGGTCAGGAGACTGAGGCAGGAAGATTGTGAGTTCAAAGTCAGCCTCAGCAACTTAGTAAGGCCATAGATAGTAAGACCTTGTCTCTAAACAAAATATAAGAAAAGGGCTGGGGATATTGCTGTGGTTAAGCGCCCCTGGGTTCAATCCTGGTACCAAAAAATAAAAAAATAAAAATTGTAACAAGTTTCACTAAGCTGCTAGTTGCTGAGTGTCTCAGTTGTTGAGGCTGGCCTTGAACTTACAATCCTCCTACCTCAGCTTCCCAAGTCACTGGGATTATAGGCATACAATATCACACCCAGGCAATGTAAGTAGTTTCTTCAATCAGATCTGCATGCAGGTCAATAGCAGTTTCTAGAAAGTTCATCAGGGAGATCCAAGATGGCAGACTAGAGGGAGGTTGCATTCCTTGTTACTTCATAACTCGGGTTTCAAGCAGAGGATGTTTCTCTGTGAGGCAGTCTTTGTTGCTTATTGATCCCCTGCTGTTTACCCCTTTTGTCCACCCTGATCACCTGCAGTCGGCCAGCATATCAACTACTTTTTGAATGCAGATTGCTCACTGACTACCACCTATCGTCTGCCATTTGCCACTTTGCCTACCTCTTGTCTGCCTATCACCTGCCTTTCACCTACTCATCACCCACTGCCCAAGGTCCACCTGCCCAAAGTCCACCGGTAGCCTGAAGACTGACCGCAGACTGTCGGAGGGTTGCCATCTGCCTGCTGTTGCCTGGAAGTCCACTGTCACAATACCCTCAGGTTTGGTTACTCATTGCTGCCATCATTTTGAGACAACAGCCAGGACCTGCAGGACCCCCAGTCAGACTAACCACCCTCCACCTCCAAGACCCCTCAACCAGACCGACAACACCCCGCCTCCAGGACCCCCAGCCAACCACACCCATGCCCCGAACTGCAGCTCCCCATTTGCCAACACATTTGGAAGCTGGTGCAGCCATCTTAAATTATCCTGGAAGCAGAAGCTCCCATCTTTAAGTGGGGCAAATACCATCCTGAGATGCCTGCTGGAGACTGGAAGCTCATTGTCAGGTACCTCTCATGCATCAGGCTACTGAAGACTGGGAGGTTCGAATACTATATGACTGTTATAGTGTAGGGTTTTTTTTTCTCCTTTCTGAAAAAATTTTAAGTTTTTAATTTCTTTATTTTTCTTGCTCTATTTTCCTTTTGTTTATCTGTTTCCTCAGAGTCTCTTTCTTCCTTTTTTCATGCTAACAATCAACTTGTTTTGATTACACTTTCACACTTTCTACAATCTAGAACTTCTATATACTCTTTCATTATCCCATTAACAGTTACATCCTACACCCCCCCATCCTCTTTGTCCTCCATTAGAAACTGCAGACCTTACTGCAGTTATACTGTAGATAATAATTGAACGCATCTTTTCTGTTTATTATGACAATATTGTTAATCTCTTCATAGGAGTTATTTAGTTTAGGGCTGCATATTGTCTGTACTGGGTGCTGCTAATATTGATCTCCCCCTTAAAGAAGAGGTTTTGGAAACCTGTAGGGTCACTATAAGCCTATAGGGGGAAAACTGCAATACCCCAGATCTGCACTGCTAGAGGGGAAGATACATGAACAACATGAAAAAACAAGGGAAGAAAATGTGTCAAACAAACCTAGATTCTATATTAATAGAATGCAGTGACAGCAAGGTAGAAGAAATGTCAGAAAAGGACTTCAGACTATACATAATTAAAATGATTTGTGAAGCAAAGGATGAGATAAAAGAGAAAATGCAGGCAATGAGTGATCACTCCAATAAGCAGTTGAAAGAGCAGCTGCAGGAAGCAAAAGATCATTTCAACAAAGAGACAGAGATTCTCAAAAAAAAAAAAAAAAAAAAAAAATCAAACAGAAATCCTTGAAATGAAGGAAACAATAAACCAAATAAAAAAACTCAATGGAAAGCATCGCCAACAGACTAGATCACTTGGAAGACAGAACCTCAGACAAGGAAGACAAAATATTTAATCTTGAAAATAGAAAGTTCATCAGTATACATTTGTCTCTGTACGGTAACAATGGAGTCAAGTAGTAGTTAAGATGGAGATCACATGTTCTGCAAAGTGTGAAATATTTACAGCAGTTTGCTGAACCCTGCCATAGATCAACCTGCACTGGAGTGTAAATGGCCCCCTTGAGCCGCCCGTGCACTCACTTGTGGTCTCACCTGGAGAGACACTGGCCAGATGAAACTGCAGGTAAGGCTCTGCCCCAGGACAGGTCAGGTTCATGTGCTGCTTCAGCGATGTCTCTGGGGTCTCCTGCCCCTTCTCCCATGCTCTGTGTCTTTAGGGAGTCCACTGGCTGAGCTTAACCTTTAACCCTCGTGCCCACCTGAGGCTGTTCTATGAAGGAGGGTAAGGGTCTGGTCTCCCCAGCCTCACTTACTAAGTGGAACAAGCCAACGGGAATTGCCTCTCCATTAAGACTCAAGGAGTTCCTTGAAGAGAATTGGGGTATTAATAGGAGGAAAGAGACTGGTTAGCCAAAAGTCTACACGTGTCCTTGGGAGGACTTCAGCTGCCACCATCACTGTGACATGACTCTTGCAGGCTGACGTGCAGGCTCATCCGTTTATTCATTCCATTGTGTTATCCTGCAAGAGGCGCCGGCCACGCCTTGCCACTGGGCTTCCGGGCAGCTCCGTTTCTACCTGCACTCCTGCAACAGCGCCTCCTCGGCCTCCCTGCCTCCACCCTGGCTCGCTGCAGTCTGCTGGCCACACCGCCGTCCACGTGTTCTTCCACTGTCTGCCTGTTGGCCTGCTGGCTTGGGGAGTGATTCCTTAAAGCCAAAGTCAGATCATACCACAACTTCTGCTCACACTGTCCCGTGGCTTCGTCTCTCACACAGCAGCGTAAAAGCTAAAATGGTGACCACAGTGTCCCTCTGCTGTGCCTCGGACCCCAGCGCCTGTGTGCTTCCCGCCACTCACTCTGCTCCACCCACGCCAGCCTCCTGCCTGTTCCTCCCTTTGATCCCGCCTCAAGCCCTTCCAGCTTGTTGTTCCCTCTGCCTAGGACTCTGCTCCCCAGGCGGCTGCGTGGCTCCAGCCCTCATGTCTTTCATCTCTATTCAGATGCTTTCTCAGCAGAGGACTCCCTCTACCCCTGGGGCAACCTCCACCCCCTGCACCCTGTTTTTCTCCACTCTTATCACATGCTGTGCGCGTCTGATCACTGCTCATTCTGAGCCTCGACTTGGAGAGTGGACCCGGAGAGGGCTGCAGTGCTCTTCCCCCATTCCTGCTGGGGGAGTGGAGCATCTTCTACTGGGTTTAAGAGAGGATAAGGCATAAGCCTGGAGCTGCTGGAGCTTGGGAAGACTCTTCCTGTGTAAAGTTCCCCAATAAAGAGACTCAGAGAGATTGGTCCTGAGGTCATTCAGTCCCTGGATCCAGCTGTACCTGAAGCCAGAGGACTTTTCAGAGACATATTGCTTAAGCCAGTTTGTGCCACCCAGGGATCTTTACTTATTGATCTGCTCTTTCCTCTTGACTCATTGTTCATTCATTCCTTCTACACAGTGAGAGACACAGTGAGAGATGTGTCTTTAGGTCAGACATCAAATCCTGAAATAGGACACAAAAACACTTCCTGCTCAAAACCAAAACAATGAAATGAAGGGGAGAGTTCAGTTTTTTTGTCTCCATGCTTCCAAACATTTGAATGCTTGTCAAAGGAAAGATAGGACTTTTAGCTTTTAATCTGGTAATTTTGAAAAGCTGTTAATGTCAAAGAGCTTGATTTTCATGCTCTCCTAAGAACTGTAAGACTCATTAGATTGTTACTGAAGTCTCGCAAGCACCCAGAAGAGACCCTGAGTACATTTGCTGAAATTCGACCGTTAGAACAAAGCCTGGGACTTGGCTTCCCATGAGCACTCCAGCCTCATTTCTTCCCACCCACCCCCAGCATCCTCAATACAGTCACACAGGGTCCCCGGTAGTTATCTGAATGTTTCTTGTTCTTTCTCCTTTTGGGGGCCTTTGCAGAATATTCTTGCTGATCAATTCACAATAGCTAAACTATGGAACCAACCTAGATGCCCTTCAACAGAAGAATGGATAAAGAAAATGTGGTACATATACACAATAGAATATTACTCAGCCTTGAAGAAGAATGAAATCATGGCATTTGCAGGTAAATGGATGGAACTAGAGAATATCATGCTAAGTGTAATAAGTCAATCCCCAAAAAACAAAGGCTGAATGTTTTCTCTGATAAGTGGATGATGATCCATAGGGGCAGTTAGGGAAGAATGAAGGAAGTTTGGATTATGTAGAGGGAAGTAAGGGGATGGGAAGGACAGTAGAATGAGACAGACATTATTACCCTATATACATGTATGCTTACCCTACTGGTGTGATTCAGCAGCATGTTCAGCCAGAGGAAGGAGAGGTTATGCTCCATTTGTGTACGTTGTGCCTAAATGCATTCTATTGTCATATATAACCAATTAGAACAAATTAAAAATTTTTAAAAAATAATCTTGCTGACTATAATCACCACATTATTTATAAAGCACTAAGTTCTAGGTGATGAGCTGTGAGTCACCTACCCCATCTGGGGGCTCACAGTAGCCCTAGCAAAGGCAGGAGGGTGGACACACACTCCCCAGTTCAAATTCGGCCTCAGTCCTTTGCCAGCTGTGTTACCCTGGGCTCCGCCTTGCACAGCCTCTAGTTCCATCTGTGGAATGGGGATAACGATGCCCGCAGAGCAGGGGCAGTGGGGAGACGGAAGGGCAAGGGCAGACCAGAGAGGGGATGGATGTCTGATCCGCCTGCCATCAGGATCCCCTCTGCCTTTTCTTGGTTTGGAGTTTCTTTACAGTTCTGTAAGTTCTAGAAAACCAAGAGGAAGGCGACTGTTCTTCCCAGTATGAATGTGAACTGTGGGTGGTAAATGCAACGGATTTTGTCCCAAGGATACTGACCAGTGTCTCGTCCACAGACCAGTCGTGCCAGGGCGGTGGGGTAGGTTGCAGACAAGCCAAAGGAAGTACCCAGTGAGAGGGTGGGAGACATGCGATTTATGGGGGAAAGTTTACAAGAGATCAGAGGCTGTTCCAGGAGGAGTTCTCCTCTGTCTCTCCCGGTACTTTAGCCAAGCAGAGTCTCCCCTCCCTTCAGCGCCTTGTCCAGGGGAGCCCAGCGGGACCGGTGACACGTAACACTGTACCCTCTGATCTGTGCCCAGCCCCTCTAGAGGGGTTTTAAGTCTCACACTACAGAAGCAGTCACATTAGCTCGCTTATTTGCTTGTCTGACCAGAATCGCAAGAGTAAAACTGTCCCATGCAAGAAAGTAGCTTTCTGCATGTGGACAACACTGACTCGCCCTGGTTCCAGTGTGCACGAAGAGAAAGCCATTTATGAAGACATCAAAAGGACCCCAGCGGGCTGGGGTCGTGGCTCAGTGGTGGAGCGCTTGCCTAGCACGTGTGAGGCACTGGGTTCAATTCTCAGCACCACATAAAAAATAAGTAAAGATATTGTGTCCATCTACAACTAAAAATATTTTTAAAAAGAATCCCACAAATAAGTATAACTATAATGCACTAAAGTTTTTTTTTTTTTAATTAAAAAAAAAAAAAGAAGAAAAAGCCAATATCCTTTGAGATAATACGTACCTGGACTTCCCAGCCTAGGAATGCTCTCATTGTTGCCTTGACATGGCTAAGTTTGTGAGAACAGAAAGAAGGCCTTCGGGGACACGGTGATTCACTGTCCCCCTCTGCATTTAGGGACAATACAGCCGGGTTTGTCAGTTTTACGTCTACTTGTAGATTCATTTCTGCATCTCTTTTCTGAACATGAATAGTAGTGCTTTTAATCAGCTGTAGCCACTTACTGGTTCCCTCCTTACTGAATGGCTCAGCAAAGTCTTTCGACCATGTTCATTTGTATCCATCTGGGAGTGAAAATTCTCTCTCTTTTGAATCTTACCTTTTAACCATTTGGAGGTGCTGCCAAGACATCCAAAGATTCAGCTGACCAAGGTCGGCAGGCCTGGTAACCTCCCAGTGTGCTCTTGACCCGAGCAGGCCTTTTCTTCTCCCATAGGTGAATCCCAAGTAGCAATGGAACTTCCACTTTGCCGACTTTGCTTCTCTATTTTCTTTCCTTCTACTAACTCTGTGTTTGGGTTTTGACTTGTTTACGGTTAGTAAGTCATTCCCCCCTGGTGACAGCAGTACCTGAGATTTGATTTGTATGATCAGAACACTCAGCAATCTCTGGGAATGAATTAGAGGATTGCAGAAATCTATCCTCTGCTGAGAGGCAGAGAATCTGTCTCCTCGGGCATTTTGTCTATTTGAGCTCAAATCAATTAAGAATTTCACACCCTCCAGGAAGAATAACTCCTTGATATCTGCACCCTAGTTGTTTGGTTTCGATCCTTGACTAAACTTGCAGAACCGAAGTGATAGATTTTTTGTGTCTTCACAAACCTTGTCTCCTCTTACCTATCTTCAGAGGGTATTAAGAAATTTGATGGTAAAATTTCTTATTTTCTATTTTAATTTTTTCTTAATATGGGGAATTGAATCCAGGGCCTCATGCATGCTAAACAAGTGCTCTGTCCCTGAGCTGCATCTCCAGCCCTGATTGTGAAGTTTCTTTTTAAAAGGAGACCTCTAGTGAATCCCTTGTAGAGGTTTTTTAAAAAGTGCTTATAAATACTCCCCAAGAAACGAGGACACTGAATTTCTGTCATTCCAGATGTGCTAGAAGGTAACTTACTGTTGTTTCAGAACGTCAAAAAGTTCACATAAGGGCTGGGGAGATAGCTCAGTTGGTAGAGTGCTTGCCTGGCAAGCACAGGGCCCTGGGTTCGATCCCCAGCACGGGGTGGGGGGGGAGGTTCACATAAAAAATGATATTGTTTCTGATTTATCAGTGATGGATATGATGACATGAGTCAGAGTAATGAGTCAATTTAGTTCAATATAAATTTACATTTCTTTATTATTGTAAATGTTATATGAGAACAACATTTAGCTTATTCAAGTGCTGGAGATGGAACCACAGGCTAAACACATGCTTTACCGCTGAGTTCCACCCCCAGTCCCCATGAATTTTAACATGATTACAGTATCATGTATGTCAGCTGAAAAACAATCCCCAAGATCTTTTTTTGGGGGGGCAGTGGAGGTAGGTGCCAGGGACTGAACTCATGGGCACTCGACCACTGAGCCACATCCTTAGCCCTATTTTGTACTTTATTTAGAGACAGGGTCTCACTGAGTTGCTTAGTGCCTCGCTGTTGCTGAGGTTGGCTTTGAACTCCAGATCCTCCTGCCTCAGCCTCCTGAGTCGCTGGGATTACAGGCCTGCACCACCGCACCCCATCAATCTCCAAGATCTTGAGATAACCTTAACCCTTCTGGGGGCCTTAGTGGTGGAGCGCTTGTCGAGCATGCATGAGGCCTGGATTCAATCCCTAGCAAAAACAAAACAAAACAAAACAAAAAAACTAACTGATGCTAAACTGACTTATTTAATGAACAATCATTGATGCCTAAATAATTTCTTATACCTGATCATTTCCATCTTATTTTCTAAGTAGGATAGGAGACTGAAACATTGTTTACTAAGTATAATTTTAAGCAAGTTTATGTACTTCTGCTTAGATGTAATGTATAAAAGGTTTTCTTTGGGGTTGTGTTAATGAACAATTTTTTAAAAGATATGAAAGAGATGTGTGGTTGTAGAAAGTTGAACCATAAGCTGCACTACTCAGCTCCTAATTAACTCCCTCCCCACACCCCAGTTTGATCTGCTAAACAGAAGTTTATTACTTCAGTAAAAAGTAGCACTTTGATTAAAAATAAAAATTAGCAGGATGCAGTGGTGCATGCCTGTAATCCCAGTGGCTTGGGAGGCTGAGGCAGGAGGATCACAAATTCAAAGCCAGCCTCAGCAACTTAGCAAGGCCTTAAGCACCTTAGCAAGAACCTGTCTCAAAATAAAATATAAAAAGGGCTGGGGGGTATGTCTCCATGGTTGAGTGCTCCTGGGTTCAATTCCTGGTACTAAATAAATAAAATAAATAAATACAAATTAATGAGAGGTTAGATTATAGAGAAGCAGTAATGACAGAGGAATAGAGCTGTACTGTGACCAGAGATTCTCAAACATCGAGGATGATGATGATGATGATGATGATGATGATAATGAGCTCTTTATCCCTTCATGCTCTCAGATCTTATCGAGACTCTCAAACAGTTTTTGCTCCTGGGAGTTATAACTGTCAACATTTGCCATGTTGGAGTTTGCAACGGGGGTGGGGGGGATTTTTAAATATTGATTGATTCATTCACTTATAGGTGAACTATAAACTTATAGGAACACATAGCATGTCAGCGTAAATAACATCTAGTACTAACATGGCAGTTGTTTTGACCTTGTAGACCCACTGAAAGAGATAGGCACTCAGGTAAAGTACCAGTTTGAACCAGAACATAAAAGAACGTTAATAAAGGACTTACGTTGTCAGACCTGAGTCTGGAATGTTTTAAAATTTATTCAAATTTTTCTCCATCCTAATGGGCTTGCTCCCTTGGTTTATTGACTAAATGCTTTCACATGCAGTATGAAAGTTTATTCTATTTTCTATATAATCATATAGATTGCAAAATCTCCAAGTCTTAGCAATTTCTGTGATTTAGTTATTTATTTAGTTTTGGTACCAGGGTTTAACCCAGGGGTGTTCAACCACTTAAGTCACATCCCCAGCCCTTTTTATGTTATATTTTGAGGCAGGGTCTTGGTAAGTTGCTTAGGGCCTCTCTAAATTGCTGAGTCTGGCTTTGAACTTCCGATACTCCTGCCTCAGTTTCCCAAGCTGCTGGGATTACAGTTGTGCACCACAGTGCCCGGCCTGTGATTTATTTTGATTTTATTATAGCCTTGATTATTTAAGGGGTAAAAAAGAACCCAAATTTCTCATATATATGAAAGAACGAATGTTCCTTATAATTTTGTTACTTTCTGTGTTTTTTTTTTTTTTTAATTTGCTTCTTTTTTCTGTCTGTTTTATTTGTGGCACTGGAGATTTTAAATAAATAAGTAGATAATAAATCTTTCAAGGTATCTTCTGCACCTAAAATTGTCTTTAAGATTTCCCAGAGGTGGGCTGCGACTGTAGCTCAGTGGTAGAGCACTTGCCTAGCATGTGTGAGGCACTGGGTTCACTCCTCAGCAACATAAAGAAAACTAAATAAACAAAATAAAGGTATTTAAAAAAAAAAAAAAAAAGATTTGAATTCTAAAAAAAAAAAAGATTTCCCAGAGGACAATTTTGTTCTTCCTCTTTATAAAAAGAGATGCCAGAAATAATTAGGTTTGGATGGGAAGAGTTGTCAAGGCAGAGGAGATGCTCAGACATCTCTGGGTGAAATTCTCATAGGCAAAATGTTACTCACATAAATATTTACAAATCATGTGCTTTATGGGAAGTCCCCAATACAATGTCGCTGCTGCCCACAATATGTTTTTCCCTCCAAGGAAAACACTCTCAAGCTAGTCCTCCTGTGAACTACAGCCCCAAGGGAATAGATTTCCTAGTTTTAGTCCTTTGCTTGATGGGATTGGCAACAACACTAGAGTGTTCTCAGCCATGAGTTCAGTTCTTTAGAAGGTCTGCTGGTTGGGCTGCGGACGTGGCTCAGTGGTAGAGCTCTTGCCTAGCATGCATAACGGCCTGGGTTCTATCCAGAGCACCTCAGACATTAGCATAAAATAGACTGTTTACTGGGCCCATCTTCCCTCTATATTTAGTATTGCATTACTGGTTATCGAACACAGGGATGCTCTACCACTGAGTTACGCCCTCAGTCTTTTTTTTTTTTAAATTTGGAGACAGGGTCTCTATGTTGTCAAGGCTGACCTCAAACTGGCCCCTGCCTCCCCAGTTGGTGGGATTAAAGATCTGCTCCACGGTGCTCGGCTCCTCTTCTAATCTGAACCTAATATAGGCAAGGGCAATGGGTCTCAGGTGGGACACACATCAGACTTAATAGAAGAGAGATCAGTGGACATCTTCAAGATGTCTAGATCCTCCTTCAGACTTACTGAATATTTTTACTTGGTATTCTTGTTAAAAAAAATTATGAGTGTTGTGTGTCTATTTCAAGATTTTTTCCTCTGCACAAATTTTGATCATTCGTTTTTTTGAAATAGATGTAACGTGTACCCTTTTTGGCAGATAGATTTAATCATCATCTTTAGAGATATTTTGTCTAAATTATATTCTTTGGGGAATGATTTTACTATCTTTGTTTTGCATGCCACAGAATCAGTCAGATTTCCTTATCAGTTCCACGATTCCTGTTACGAACCTTCATTACACTTCTCACATTTTAAAGAAACCAATAATAAATTAAGCACAAAATCAGGCTGATGGCCTGTAGCCCTACCTATTCCTGAGGTTGAGACAGGAAGACAGCTTGAACCCACAAGTTTGAGGCCAATGTAGGCAACATAGCAAGACCTTGTCTCAAATAAATAAACAAATAAATAAAAAACCACATCCATGTTGAGCCTCTGTCACCACGTTGTCTCTGAGGCTTGCTACTATAAGCCACAGGCCAGTTGGCGTTAGCAACCACCAATATAGATCTCAAAGCTTCCAGGGAAAGGACTCTACCAGATACTTCAAATGATTGACATTTCCACGCTGAGCTGACATCTTTAGACGACTTTCAGATGGACCAGTGGAGTGACTTGGGATTGCCAGGACTCTTCTAGGCTAGAGGCAGATGTTTCATGAGTTTCTAACTCAAAGCCAGAGGGCTGAGAATTAATTACATAGGACCGAATGAACTCATGAGGGAAATTTTATTGTAGCTATTTGTTTGGAATACTGTTGAGTTGTTTTAATGTTCTATTTTCCAGATTTATAAGGAAGTCCTTTGTCTCTCAAGCCATCTGCGATCCATAGCAATTTCGTAGACTCTGCTTTTGTAAACTGAAATAAACCATTTTAAAAGAATATCTGATTCTCACAGATTTCTCAGAATGCCGAAAGTCTTATAAAAAAAAATTTTTTTTGTACCAAGAATTGAACCCAGGGACATTACTCAACCACTGAGGCACTTCCCCAGTACAAACCCACCCACTTTAAACATTTCTTTTTTTTCTTTTTTCTTTGGTACCAGGGATTTAATCTAGGGGCACTTAATCACTGAGCCACATCCCCAACCCTTTTTGTATTTTATTTAGAGACAGGCTCTCACTAAGTTGCTGTGACTGGCTTTGAACTGGTGATCCTCCTGCCTCAGTCTCCTGAGTCACTGGGATTACAGGCGTGTGCCACCATGCCCAGCTTTATTTATTTTTTTAAATCTTGAGACATGGTCTTATTAAGTTGCTTAGAGCCTAAATTGCCCAAGTTGGCCTTGAACTTGTGATCCTCCTGCCTCAGCCTCCTGATTATAGGCATGTGCTACCACATCTGGCTCTTTTTAATTTTTATGGCAATAGTTATTTGTACGGGTTCCCTAAGACTATATATTCCTTACCAGGAGGGATAGATCATAGCCAAGTTCTCACCTGGAGTGTGATGTGTTTGACAGTGAAGATCATTAAATCAGGTGTGATGAGACATTTTAAGGAATAAAGTTGGTATTACGGAGCCAATGCCAACAAACATCTGCAGGAAAACTGGTTTAGGACCTACCTGGCTTACAGGTGCTAAGGAAGGTGATTTCCTGGCTGGACAGGAGCATTAGGATTTGGGGGAGACTTCAGAAAGAGAGGAAGGTGCTCAAATTTCTACAACAGGTGAAAGAATTCTGGTGGGAAAATTTTCTTGAGCTGCGTTTCTTAACCCTGGAATAACAAACAGAAGAGGATTTAGAAATTCCAATGGGAGATTCCATGTGAAAACTTTCAAGCAAAAGTTAATTTTGTAATTGTTTTAAACTGTCTGGCAGGACTGAGATGGGGCTCAGTGGTAGAGCACGTGCCTAACTTGCGCAAGGCCTGGGGTTCAATCCCCAGCACTGCAAAACCAAACAGATGGAAGAGCTATATTTCTCCATGTCTGGGGGTACATCTCTGTGGTAGAGCACGTGCAGGGTCCCGAGTCTGATCCCCAGCACCAAAAACAAAAAACACAGAAAAAAACCTAAATGGCTCTAAATTTTGTGAAGCAAATTTAGGAGACCTGTATGCCAAATTAACATTCTTGCTGGGTGTATGTAAACAGTCAACCTGTATTGAATGAAACCAGCTTCATTTTGTGTAATCTCAGCTACTTGGGAGGCCGAGGTAGGAGGATCGAAAGTTCAAGGTCAGCCTGGGCAGTTTAACAAGACCCTTTCTTATAATAAAAAAACAAAGGTTTGGGGATGTGGCTCAGTGGTGGAGAGACCGTGGTTAGATCCCCAGTACTGAAAAAAAAAAAAAAAAGAACAACTTTAAGATGCTCATGACCATGGGTTGGGGGGACCTCAAGGACAAATTTTAAAGATCTGGAAGTTTAGTGGCTGTCCTGAACTCAACTGACATCCTCTGCCATTCATGGTCTTGGAGCTACTTACCAGTCCTGTAAGTTGTAGAAAACTGACAAAGAATTCTTATTCTTAGAAATGCACATTGTGTCCAGTTGGAGGCAATTCACCATTGCCTGTGATATGTGATATTGACCGACTTCGGCAAGAGAGCACTTATTCGCAAGTTTCTTTCTTTCTCCCTTATCTTACTATAATTGTGGGGTGTTTTGATTCCCCTTGACCTAGTCATAACATCTCACCGGTTCCCCCATTCCTTAGTGGACTTCACAAAGCCTTTGACATGACTTCATTTAACAAACATCAGAGTCCTAATTCTATCTTCTTTGAAGATGACCCCTTGAATTAAGGGGTCTGATGCTTAGATCAGTGCCTGACACCCAGTATGGGCTCAATAAATCTTGGCTTTTGTAAGTAAAGAATGAATATCATGGTGCCCATTTTACAGGTGAGGAAGCTGAGGTGCAGAGAAGATAAGCAAAGTAGCTTCAGGAGCACCCAGCTTGCCAGAGATGGAGCAGCAAAGACTGAAGTCGAGACTGTCTTCAAAGCTCCTGTTTTCTTGTCCCCACCTCTCTCCTACCCACAGTCCTCTCTGGCTGTACTCTAATTCCTAGTCATTCTTTTGGTTTCATACTTGGAGTCCTTCTGGATTCTTCTCCGCTAGGTTAGAGCCCCAGCCTTTGAGTCTTTCCCTATCAAGTTCACATGGTGAACATGTGGCAACTGTCAATTTCTGCATCTAAACCTTGAGACCCCCCATGATCAGAGATGGAGATGGGCTTGGGTGGCCCCACAGAGAGCCCACCGTGAGGCAAGCAGCAAGCACCGGGCCAGAGAGCAGCCTGCACTAGGCGCCACGTTTCCTCCCGGAATGGGCAGAGGAAGCTTTGCAGAGTGACTCCCAGGCTCTGCTCCCCTGTCCTCTGATGGCCTGACCATCCCTGGGCTCCCAGCAGCCCTAGGGAGTATCGAGTCTCCTCAAGAGGATGCCCAGAGCCACTAATCTCCCATGACTTGACTTTCTATGTTGCTTTGGTTTTTTTCCAAATCAAATTCCAGAAATCCAGGTTTAAAAATAACCGAGAAATGCAATCTTCTCCACCAAGCCGCTTGGCAAAAACACACCCTCAACAAAGACCAGGATGCGGTCTCTCTTCACACTTACTCATTTTCAGCAGCCAACTCAGCTCTCTTTGGGGTGGGGACCGAAGGGGAGGCAGGACTCCTGGGGGCTGAGGACACATGGGCACAGGAGCCGGGCCCAGGCTGGACCGGCCGGAGGGCGGCCTGGCTCTGCAGCACACGCCCCAGTGGGAAGACAGCTGCAGGGACTGCTGGGAGGACGGCCCTCCTTGGAGTCCTGGCTCGCTGGTCCCCAGCCCTGGATCGGGCAGGAGATCAAAGCAGCCCTGGAAAACGGTCTCCATTAGTAATCCAGAACTCACTCTCCTTCCCGGGGGAGACCTCGGCCGCTCTCCAGCCTGCCTTTCCCCACCATTACGGGGCACTGGCGGGGCGTAACAGGGAGCCGTACTTAGACTGTTGCCGAACAACCACCTCAAACCCCCCCGCCCCCCCCCTACTTTTCTACATGGTCTATTTTTTAACCTGTCATTTATTTTTAATGCCCATTTTGAGGGTTAGAAAAATGTGTGATGGAAGAGAGGAAATTCAGGACCAGAGAAGGCCTGGAAAACTGTCAAATTTCATATTTCCTCCTCCTTTGAATCAGCATTGAACCCCTCAATGGGGTTTTCCTGCATATGCTTGTATAACTCCCTTTTAAAACAATTTTTGCTGTTTTTTCCTTTCCCTGCCCCTGGGCTAAGTTATTCCAACGGACTACTTTCCACCTCAAAGGAAAGTAGTGGACAGGAAAAAGTGGTCGTGTGGTCTGTTGGCTGCAGCTCCCAGAGGAGCCAAGAGGCCTCAGTTCTATTCTGAGCCTTTTGAGAGCAGGATGGGGAGAGAACACAAGCCCTGCCCTTTTACGGGAGTTCCAGAGACCCCATGCCAACAGGAGGAAGTTACCTACTTCAGATCAAAAGGGGACTAGGAACTCACATTTATGAAACACCTGCAAAGTGCCAGCTCACTGAGTCCTCAAAACTTCATGAGGTATGTTTGCGACTTTTGTATTATAGAGGAGAAAACTCGGCTCAGAGAGGTGCAATGACTTGTTCTAGGTAGCACAGCTTGTGGGTGGCAGAGCTGGGAACAGAGCTGGGTTCTTGCTTTTGGGTCAGAGCCATTTCTCTATGACACGCAGTCTCCCAACCATGCTTTATTTATTGACTTAATTTACAGAGCACCTAACTGGGCTACCTCCCGTTCTAGAAACACAGCAGAGAGCAAAATAAAGATTCCTTTCTTTATGGAGCTTATATTCAAGTTGGAGGTAGATGAAAGGAGGGAGAAAAAAATAAACATCATAATTAAGTATATTATATAACATTCTAAAATGCTCTACACGCTAAGGACAGATGAAAAGTTAGTGTAGGGTAAGGGGATCTGGAGGGCTGGAAATAGCAGTTATATGTTTAAATTGGGTAATCAGGTTAGGCCTCATGGGGGAGGTGACCTCTGCCTAAAGACTTCAAAGAGATGTGAGAGTCAGGGATGCTGACATTGGAGGGAAGATTAATGTCTAAAGAAACCGTTAAATCAGTGCAAAGGCCCCAAGGTAGAAGCTTGCCTGGCAAGCTCGAGGAGTACAAGGAGGTGATATGCCTGTAGCAGGGTGGGCAAGGAGTCTGCACATAGAAAAGGGACACTCGGCTGGGCACAGTGGCACACACCTGTAATCCCAGCAGCTCGGGAGGCTGAGGCAGGAGGATTACAAATTCGAAGCCAGCCTCAGCAACTCAGTGAGGCCATAAGCAAGTTGGCCTGTCTCAAAACAGAAAAAAATAAAAAGGGTCGGGGATGTAGCTCGGCGGTAAAGCATCCTTGGGTTCAGTCCCCAGTAATTTCCCCTCAAAAAAAAAAAAAAAAAAAAAAAAAAATGGAGAAAAGGGATATTCTGCCTGCCATGTTGAGAATAAGCTTGGGGGGAGGAACGGGAGGGTCTCGCAGTTGCCAGGTGATGGGTGATGGTGGCTGAGAGCAGGGCGGGAGCAGTGGAGGGGGTGAGTTTATTCTAAATGCAAAGGATAGGCTTTCCTGATGGAGTGGTGTGGGGTGAGGGCAGCTGGAAGGCCGGCTTTGGGTGGGGCAGGTCTGGGGTGCAGGAAGGCTCAGGAATGTGTTCTAGGGCACGGTGATTTTGAGATGAACTAGTTCTCCCCATACAGGGCCAAGTACTTGACATCCAGAAACATGGCTAAAGAGGCTCACTCCTGCTGGAGCGGCTCCCACAACCCACCCTCCCCCCTGTGAACTTGGACGGGGAAAAGTTATATTGTTTAAATTTACTGACTTCTGACTGCAATTGAGCATGGCCTTCAGAGGTGAATATAGGCAACCAAACCCAGCGGACTTAGCAGGACCGGCTACTGTCACCCACAGGAACCTCTAATAGTTCAATTCACATGACAGTTACTGTAGGTCGTCCCCAAACGTCTTACCCTCTTCCGTTCTTTGAATTTACTGTAGTTAATGAACCTGCTGCTAGGTCTTATTATTGAATGCATGATAAGGACACGTGGTACTATGTCATACATTTGAATTAAAAATTTTTTTGGTAATGGTATTTTACTGTCTTTAGCTTTCCTTCTAAGATTGTTTTCCTGAGGAAGCCTTCATCAGCTTCCCAGATTTCTAAAAAGTCACATACAAGTGAGTCAAGACCCCTGATCTAAGCTAAATATCCATAATATGATGGAGGATGAAAGTCACTAAAATGTCTTGATCCATGCCAGCAACTTTATATGCATTGCCTCATTTACTCCTTAAAATTGCAAGATGGATACTGTTACTATTCCCAAGTTTCAATTAAGGAAATTGAGACTCCCAGGGGTGAAGTTCACCCAGCCAGTGAGTGGAAAACCAGGTGTTCAAACTCAGTCTCTGTTATCTCACCAAATCAAACTGGATCATATGTCACAGCCTAAATGCCGGCCATCAGCTTTGCCCCTCTGCATTGGCACAGTATCATAGCCAGGTGACTCTGGTTACTTGGTATTAGTAAAGAAGCCAGAGGTTGGAACTAGATCCTTGGGATGCAAATTGTTAGGTCAATTGCTTTATCTCTCTGTGCCTCTGTTTCCTTGTCTGTAACACAGACATGGCAGGGATAAGAACAAGAATATTGCCAGCACAGATGTGTTACGGGGTAGCCGGTGTACGATGCCTGGAACGGTGCCTGGAACATAGAAGGCATAGGCTTTACAGGGTTTATTTATTTATTTTCATTTTTTTTTAGTTGAAGATGGACATTATTTTATTTATTTTATGTGGTGCCGAGGGGTGAACCCAGTGCCCCACGTGTGGTTCATCACCCTCCGGTGCCTGATGACCTCCCCATTCCAAAGTCGGAAATGCTCCAATGCCTGCCCATCGGTCTACTCTTCCCACCTTCCCTTCCAGCTCCCTAACAGCGCACCATGATTGGGCGCCAGAAGCTACTGGAACTCCCACACCCCCAGCAACAGACAGGATCCTCCTTGCCAGCCAATTGGCAAGTGACCCAGCTTCAAAATCCGATTTCAGTTTGTTTCCCAAGATCACTTCGGGTGATCTTTTTTGAGGAATTCTCAAGATTCCAGTACCTCTAGGTGGGTGACGACCCTATTAGTAAATCGAGTCCTCTTAGGAATGTCAGTGACCATTTTTTTTTTTTTTTAAAGACTTTATCCTTTTCTTAGAGCAATATCTGTTTCACAGCAAAATTGAGAGGAAGTCCCATGTATAATCCCTGGTCTTCCACGTGTATGGCCTCCGCCATTATCATCCCCTACCAGCGTCCTAGACTTGCTGCACACGTGAATCTCCACTGACTCATCTATCACCCAGAGTTCCAAGTTTATGTTAGGATTCACTCTTTAAAAAAAAAAAAAATTTCTTTTTTAGTTGTAGATGGACACAATACCTTTATTTTGTTTATTTAGTTTTTTTATGTGGTGCTGAAGATCAAACCAGTGCCTCACATGTGCTAGTGGCCCACGCCTGTAATCCCAGCGGCTCTGGAGGCTGAGGCAGGAGGATCACGTGTTCAAAGCCAGCCTCAGCAATTTAGTGAGGCCCTAAACAACAGCGAAATCCTGGCTGTAAATAAAATATAAAAAGGGCTGGGGAAGTGGCTCAGTGGTTAAGCACCCCTGGGATCAGTCCCCAGAACCAAAAAAAATCTGAAGCAAGAACATCAAATGCGCACTTCACAGTTTACAAAGGCTCAGAACTCAGACTCTCATGGCAGGGAGCTTAACTTTTTATTTTTTGTCCTAGAGATTGAACCAGGGATGTTTCACCACTGAGCCACATCCTTAGTCCATTTTTCTCTTTATTTTGAGACAGGCGCTCACTAAGTGGCCCAGGTTGGCCTTGAACTTGCGATCCTCCTGACTCAGCCTCTGAGATTACAGTTGTGGGTCATCACCCCCATCCTTACTCGGCTTTTCAGGTGGGCAATGGAAGAGGCTGCTCATCTACCACCATCCCTTCAAGTGACCTGAGCAGCATTTTCAAGAAGTGCAGGGGTGAGATTTAAAGTCACCACAAGCATCCCCGATCTGTCTCTGGAGTCCTTCCAGACCACCTCCTTGTTTTTCCACCCTGCTACTCCTTGTTCATAAATTTCTTGGTTCTCAGCTCTCTTTGTTTTGGCTTTGTACCACGGTCTCTCTCCTCCACCCATCTCTTTGCTGGATGGTCTGCTGGGCTTGACTCATTCCTCTGGCTTTCAGCAACCACACGGATCCAAGTCATTGCTTTCGGTCTTTGTCCTTTGATCCCCCACACTGCTCCCGAAGGGGAAAAGTAGTCCATCTGTGGGATCCACCAGATGTGTCCCATCTCTCACCAGGACCATGAGGGTCACCACAGTGGTCGGCCAGTTTTGAGATGGTAGAATAAAAGTGCTTTTGCCTCCATTTTTAAAAAATCACCCCCAAAATGCTGGGGATGTAATTCAGAGTGTTTGCCTAGCATGTGTGAGGTCCTGGGTTCAATCCCCAGCATTAGAGAAAAAAGAAAAAAACCACCCCCAAACAAGTAGTACAAGAAATGAAAACAGGAGTACTATGTTTGCAGTGCAAGGTGACACACGCCTGGAGTTCCAGCTACTCAGGAGGCTGAGGCAGGAGGATGGTAAGTTCAAGGCCAGCCTTAGCAACTTAGTGAGATCCTGTCTTGAAATAAAATAAAAAGGGCTGGGGATGTAGCCCAGTGGTAGAGCACATGACTAGTGTATGTGAGGTCCTGGGTTCCAGCCCAGAAACACACACACTCCCACACAAAAAAGCAGGGTGGGACTGTAGGAAACCAGTAGACAACAGTCGCCCCTTCTGGAAGCGGAGGATGCAGGGCAAAGACACCCAGCTGGTTCTGATGTGGCAGCCACCAGGGTACTCTCCGAGAAACCTCAGATTAGACTTTAAAGACCAAGGATCCATTTTATGTTTCTTTGTTTTTTTTTTTTTTCCCTCCTCCTTCCCCTCCTCCTTCCCCTCTTCCTTCCCCCCCTCCTCCTCCCTTTCCTTCTCTTTATTCTTTTCATATTTAACAACATTTTTTTCTATTTTTAAATTTTTTTTTTAGTTGTAGATGATCACAATGCCTTTATTTTATTTATTTTTATGTGGTGCTGAGGATCGAACCCAGTGCCTCACACATGTGAGGCAAGTGCTGAGCCACAATCCCAGCTCCATATTTAACAAATTTTATGTGTTTCCCTGTCCCCAGAGCTTAGCATAGGACTTGGCCAAATCAAGTCCTCCTTAAGTGTTTGTTGAATGAATAACATTGTTTTATCAATATCGTATATCAGTTACCAGCACATGAAGACATTTTTTATAGAGAGAACTGTTAAAAATGTTTACTACATTGCTAAGTGGAGCTTCCATTCCTTCTATTAGAGAGAGGGCCCTTCTAAACCCATAACCTGAGGAAGAGAATTCTTAGCAATACCTTTGCCCTGATATTTAGCATTTTGTTTCTTTGAATATTTATTAATGTATTTTTATATATACATACATGTGTATGTGTACATATATATATTTTTGGGGGTGGTACTGGGGATGGAACCCCGGGTCTCACGCATGATAGGCAAGAGCTATACAACTGAGCTATACCCCCAGCCCAAGCTATATTTTTAAATTCACAAAATCTGCTCTTTCATTAGCTCAGTTTTAGTCTTTCATTATTTTAACGTGAACTTGGTTCCCATGGAGGTCAGGACTTGATAATTACATTCAGCCTTTTGCAATTATTGGTAAGGAACCAGGTAACAGCACTGACATTTAATATTTAATTGTTTTTGATCAGCATTAATTAGTCACAGATGCACACCAGATTCCCACTTAATTAAATACTCTTGGGAACATATTGTGGGTTCAGGGATTCTAACCACATCAAAAAGCAAACGTTCAACTTTAAAAGTTGGGCCCTGGAGACTCAGGCATGCATGGAGAGGAAATTCCAGATGTCTAGCATTCCCCCTTTCCCCAGAAACAAACCTCCTACTTCTAGGTCCCTGCGATCTAAAAGCTTAGAGTCCCTTCTGGGAACTTGCAGGCTGCAGTCATCTGCTCACTCTTGAATCACTGGTTTTGCCTCTCATTCAATCGCTCTCCTCACATGCAAACATGACAAACTTCTCCCACCCCGAAAAACTCGCTACTGGCCCCACCTTGTCTCAAGCTAGTGCCCCTTCTCTTTGTCCCTCTTTTGGAGAAAAACTCAAAAAGTGTGTGCACTTGCTGTCGCCAATTCCTCTCATCCTAGCCTCACTCAAACCCGCTGTCTTCAGGCTTTGACTTCAACCACTTCACAGAAACCATCCTTGTCAAAGTCACCAACATTACTGACTTGATGCTGAATTCAGCGGTCAATTTTCCATGCTCATTTATTTGACTCCATTAATTATGTTTTTTCTTGGAATGCTTTCTTCATTTGGTTTTATTCCATGAAACCATCTTTGCTTGGTTTTCCTCCCAGATAAGGTCATTCCTTCAGATTCTCCTTTGCCGACTCATCCTCATCTCCCTGTCTGTAAATGTTAGACTGTCACAAAGCTGGTCCTTGGTTTTCTTCTCTTCCTCTATGTTCATTCTTTGGGGGATTTTTTTTTTTTTTTTTTTTTTTTTTTTTTTTTTTTTTTGGTGCTAGGGATTAAACTCAGGGGCACTTAACCACTGGGCCACATCCCCAGTCCTATTTTGTCTTTTATTTAGAGACAAGGTCTCACTGAGTTGCTTAGTGTCTCGCTTTTGCAAGAAGCTGCCTTTGAACTTGAGATCCTCCTGCTTCAGCCTCTGAGATTATAGGTACGTGCCTCTGCGCTCAGCTCTAGGGGATCTTATGCAATTGGCCCTCTGTATCTATGGATTATGCATCTGTGGATTCCACCAACCCCAGATAGAAAAGATTTAAAAAAAAATTGATGCCTGAATTGAACACATAGACTTTATTCCTTGTCGTGATTCCCTAACCAATACAGTCTAACCATTATTTACGCAGCATTTACGTTGTATTAGGTATTATAAATAAAAATGATTCAAAGTAGACAGGAGCCCCGTACAGGGCTATATGTAAATGCTGCAGCATTTTGTATAAGGAACATGAACGTCTGTGGACTTGGTACCTGAGGGAGCTCCTAGAACTCGTCCCCGTGGGTACCAGGAATGACTGTATATGCTTTTCACTCCCCATTGTTTATCTCCAACACTGACCTTTTCTCTGCTCACCCTGCATTTCCACTTGAATGTTGACTTGTCCTGGGTTCCTTAGAAGTCAGCCCGAGAAGCAAAGCTTGCACCCTTGCACTCTGTTGGAGAAGGGAGGGCAGAGGGAACGAGGCAGGGAGTGAGGGAAAGCCAACGTGACATTGACATGCTCACTGTGGCCACATTCACAGGAAAGCAGCTGGTTGCTTGGTCTCCAGGAGCATCTCCAGAGAAGCCTGGCAGAACCACAGTACCTTGGTTGGGCCTCTCAGGAGAGAAGAGGTACTTCCTGAGGCACAGAAGGAAATGGAATGTATCCATCGACTCCTCATCTCTTGTCCTTCAGTGATACAAGTTTACCTCTGCATGTCTGAGTTGCCAGCTCCCCCTGCCTTTAATCTGGGCTCAGGAGGGGGTGGAACCATTGCCTCCATGGTGTCCAAGGGTCCTTTGGGTCTGGCACCCGGAATTTGTGCGGCTCCCGTGGCAGCACACTTGTTAGGCTGAGCAGGAGCCTGGCCCTCACTGTCAGAAATCCTGAGAATTCCTACAGTCTCAGCAGAGGTGAGTGGCCCTGGTAGCAGAGCCTTTCTTTGAGTCAGTAGTCAAGGCAGGTTGGCGGAGGAAGAAGGGACTGAGGAAACAAGGGGTAGTGCAGACACTGGGTCTAATCAGCATCTCCAAACTCCCAGCCTGAAAACTATCTCCCACTTTCTCAGTGTCAATTCCCTTTCCATTTGTCCATAATGAAATCTTAGAACCATACTATCTTCTCTCTCTCTCTGTCTCTCTCTCTGTCTCTCTCTCTCTCTCTCTGTCCTTGAAACACCCTACAACCATCAGCAAATCCCACCAGTTTTGTCTTCAAAGCATAGTCGTGCTCGGTATCCATGGGGGATTTGAACTAGGAACCCCCCTCCCTGGATACAGAAATGCAGGGATGCTCAAGTCTCTTACCAAGCTGGTGCAGTATGTGCATACAACCTAAGCATGTCCTTCTGTGTGCTTTATATCATCTCTGGATTACCTGTAATATCTAGTGCAATCAAATGCTTTTAAAAGACTTATACTGTGTTTTTAAGGGGATGAGAAGGGAAAAAATGCAATTCTTTTCCCATATATTTTCTTTTTTTTATTTTTAAAGCATTCTTTTTTTTTAACTTTATTTATTTATACATAACCAGTATTTATTTATTTATATATAACCAGTGACTCACATGTGCTAGGCAAGCACTCTACCACTGAGTCACAACCCCAGTCCCATCTTTTCCCATATATATGTATATATATATATATATATATTTTTTTTTTTTTTTTTTTTTTCAGTACTGAGGAATGAACTCAGGGGCACTTGACCACTGAGTCATATTCCCAGCCCTATTTTGTATTTTATTTAGAGACAGGGTCTCGCTGAGTTGCTTAGAGCCTTGCTGTAGCTGAGGCTGGCTTTGAACTGGAGATCCTCCTGCCTCAGCCTCCCAAGCTGCTGGATTACAGGCGTGTGCCACTGCACCTGGTCCATGTATTTTCAATCCATGACTGGTTGAATGTGCAGGTGCAAAACCCATAAATACAGAGGGCTGACTGTGTGTCTAGAATTCAGCCTCTTCTCACCGCCTTTGGAGGACTGCGTAGCCTCCTCCTTGGCTCTCTGCACTGGCCCTTGTCCCAAGCATTCTGTTCTCAGTGCCATGGTCAGAGTGGTCCTTGTAAAACAAGAGATGATATCTCTTCTCCCCTCCGAACCCTCTGAAACCTTCCTATCTCATTCACAATAAAACCAAAGTTTTTGCCAGGGCCTGTAAGGCCTTATATTGTGTGTCTCCACCATCTTTCTGGTCTCCTCTCCTGCTTCTGCACTCTGTTCTGGGCCCTCAAGGGCCCACCAACCTTGGCATCTGCACCTCTCTGGGCCTGCCAGGCTCCCCGGGATAGTCTGTATGGTTTGCTTCTGGTTCTCCCAAACCCTCAACCTCTTTGCTCCACTGTTTCCACAGAGGAAGAAGGGACCAAAAGATGGGAAAGTTTAAAAAAAAAAAAAATTCAGGAAGGATTTTTTTCTAGAGCTTGTTGGAAAGTCAAAGCAATTGCAGGAATAGTTGGACCAAGAAGGAGTCCTTTGGTGTGGGAGAGTGACAAAGTTGAAGGAAGGGTGGAACCATTCTCAAAAGACCGTGAATCCTAACCGAGGGGCGAGATGTTCATTCTAGAGGCGAGGGCATCCAACCACGAAAGTTAGTTTGTTCAAATTTCCATTGAAAATGTCTTTCCACCAGAACCTCTGAATGAATGTTTGTTCTGGCAATCTAATCGTGTCCATGAAGGAAGCAAGAGAAACCGACATTGAAAAGGGAACAACAAAACTTGGAAAATGTGTGTCTCTGGAAGGACTCTCAGGCCTTTACAGGAGGTTGATGGGAGAAGTGGTTTCCTGGAGCTCCTGCATCTCAAGATATGGGCAATGGGGTTCAAAGTCAACCCAGCAGGAAGTGCAGAGGAAAGTCAGTGGGGTCTTTTGGAGTCCTAGAGTCAGTCCCAGCTGGTTTAACCTTGGGAACTCGGAATAACCAATGTCAAGGTCAAGGAGGTCGGTGAATATGGGTGTCACTGCCCTCTGCTGGAGGAATTGGCATCCTCCCCAAGACCTGTATTTGACTCCAGGCCAATAGGTCTTAACCTTTGAATGGATCCTGGTTTCCTTTGAGAATCTGAAGAAAGTGATGGAAGCCAAGAAAACAAAACAAAAAATGAAGCCATACATTAAGAGCTACTATGAAGGGCTGCCTCAAACTCATGCAGCTCAGGGTTAGAGCGTGGCCAGCATTTGTAGGCCCTGGTTCTTTCCCTGGTGAAGGTGACTTTAGAAGCAGACAGATCTAAGTGCCAGTCCAGGGTTGAGATGCCCACTTCTCTGGTTGTGAGACAGAAGAGGAAATAAGAAGCAGTTATCCAACCTGTTTCCTACCAAGAATTTCTTTTCCCCATTTGAATCCATGTTTAGAAATATTTTCTCTACCAAACACATTACATTGACTGAGAAATCATTTGTGCATACCCTAATTTTTAAATAACCAAACAAACTAAGCAAATGTTAGCTAGTTACCCCATCATAGTTAAGATCATAAAAATAAAAAAAATTACCTTGACATTGTTAGCCTGGGGGGCTCTGTGGTGGACAAACATGATTCTGGCTGCTGTTGGAATATTAATACCCAAGCTATGATGTTTAAAGTTTCACTGACGCTCACTCTAAAGCTCACATATTTAAATCCAAAGTAATTAGTGATATTTGCCTCAAACTCATGCTGTCTTACAAATTACGTGCAACTTGGTGCAGCTTTAAGTGCAGGTAAACGTGCCAATTCTGTCTTCCCAAGAATTTTCTCACACTCAAACTCTAAGGTCAATTCAGACACATGTGGATCACAGAGCCACACTTGAACCAGCTCTGGTTCTTACTCTTATGTTGTGTTCCACACTGGGATGCTCTGGCTTCAAAGGTAGGGCCAGTGAGAACACAGAACATCAATTGAGTACCACTGTGTATCTGGCATGGTTAGTGCTGGAGATATAACAATGAAAAAAAAGATACCACCTTTGGTCTTTATTCATTCATGGAAGAAATACTAATGAAATGCCTGCCATGTACAGACACTACGCAAGGCTTTATAGATACAACAACAGAGCAGGGGAAGTCCCTGCCTTCATGGGGCTTACTGTCTGCTCAGAGAAGTGGAGGGGGCGGGAGGGAGGAGCAGCCAATCAGAGAAGACCACTGCAAACTGATAAGCAAATGAAGGTAACAAAGCATAGGGCGAGGGAGGGAATGGGGTGGGCAGGTTCACAGTTGAGGTCCTGGCAGGAAACAGGTACCACACTCCGCTCAGCTTGGAAATGGGGAGTTTAATAAAGGGGCCATTCACAAAGCAAGGGAGACGGGTGTAGTACCCTGGGGATGGTAACAGCAGGAGGTGACTGGAAGCATGTGGGAGAGCCTAAGGGAGAGCTGAGGGGCATGCACACCTGGCAGGACACAGCTGTGGCAGAGCAGACTGGGATGCAGCTGTTACGATTTCCAGTGCAGGTGTTGCCTGGCATCAGTGCCCTAGGGCTGTCAAAACGAAGTGCCACAAACTAGGTGACCTGAAACAAGAAAATGCCGTTTCTCTGAGTTCTGAAGGCGCGAACTCCAAAACCAAGGTGTGGGCAGGGCTGGTTCCTCTTCAGGGGCTCAGAAGGTGCATCCGTGCCCTGCCTTTGGCCTAGCTTCTGGTGATTGTTGGCAAGCCTCAGGTCTCCTTGGCTTGCCGCCACCTAAGTTAGATCTCTCTGCCTCTGTCGCCACATGGCTGCCTCTCCTCTGCGTCTGCATCTCTTTCATGTAAGGACACCAGTCATTTTGGTTTGATGCTCGCCTTATTCCAGCATGCTAGAATCTTAACTACTTACATCTGTAACATTCCTGTTCTAACTGAGCTCATGTTCTGAGGTTCTGGGAAGAACATAAACACTATCCAACCCAGTACCCCTGCTTCAAATTAGCAAAACAATAAGCTAGTAAGATGCGTCTGTCATCTCTCCACAACTGTTTTAGGGACCTTAGACTCTGTTAGAATCTCTCTCTCCTACTACAAGTTCAATACGTATGTATATGTGTATATATACACATTTTTTTCATACCAGGGATTGATCCCAGGGGCACTTAACCACTAAGCCACATCCCTAGTCCATTTTATGCTTTTTATTTTGAGATAGAGTCTTGCTAGGTTGTTCAGGGTCTTGCTAAGTTGCTGAGGCTGGCTTTGAACTCACGATCCTCCTGCTTCAGCCGCCTGTCCCTGGGATGACAGGTGTGTGCCACGGTGCCTGGCTATATTTTCTTCATTATATATTTGGAGCACATGATCTAGTAGCTTAACCACGTGAAGATCCAGGGCTACCCAAATGAGATAACACCACACACCTAGCAGATTGACAATAATATTAAAGTATAATTAAAAGTCAACTGTTGGTGAGAATGTGGAGTATCAGGAATGGTCAGACACTGTTGGTAAGGATGTTAATAATCACTTTGTGTTAAAATTTGGCAGTGTTAGTAAAGCTAAAGATATGCATTCCTTATTGCTTTCCTTTTCTATTTATCCCATAAAAATATATGCCTGGTCTGGGCCAGATGGTGCATGAGACTCAGGAGGCTGAGGCAGTTGAAGTCCAGCCTGAGCAATTTAGTGAGACCCTGTCTCAATCAATCAATCAATCAATCAATCAATCAATCAATCGATGGGCTGGGGATGTAGCCTGGTAGTAGAGCACCCCTGGGTTCAATCCCCAGTACAAAGATGTACACCAATGTGCATATATGTATAAGAATGAGAAAACTTGTTGGCAATAGTCCCAAAGTGGAAACAATTCAAACATTTATGGACAATAAAATAAATAACTGATAGAATATAATGGAATACTATACAGCAAGGAAACAGTCTTAAAGCGTAACAATGAGCAAAAGAAGCCAAATACCACAGTATACAGACATTTGATTCCATTTATATTAAGTTAAAAAACAGACAAAATTAAGCCATATAGTTTAAGGATATATAATCAGGAAATCACATGTAGTGAAAAGCAAGGAATTGAATAAAATAAAAAGATAAGGGGTTATGCTAGCAGGATGGGAGCAGATACCAACTGGCAAAGGACATACAGGCGAGGGGTTTCTGAGGTGTTGCAATGTTCATTTTTAACAATTTGTTAAGCCACATTTATGTTCTTAGCACTTTTCTGTATTTTTTTTATATTTTACCCATACAACCCATAAGAAGTGTGGCGGGGGCACGCACCTGAACTTTGCAATCAAAGAAAGCAGTCACACAGTAGCCATTTGATTCTGGGCACATTCCTAAAGGGGCAAAATGATACACTTCTTAGAGAAGAAAGAGGATATGAAACAAAAAGTGTGCCTCTCCCTTTAAGAAAGGAATTAGTTTTTAATTGAAGGAAAACTATGAAAAAATCACTGGCATCTTAAAAGACCTTTATTTATGCAGGTGCTGTGCTATAAAATAGTCTAATCTGCCTTGTTAATGAAGCTGACTTTACAACCTAGTAAACTAAACAAAGGGCTTATGTTTGGTTGATGACCCAGCGGAGACTAAAATCTAGTCTACTTACCTGAGAGTTTTCACTATTTTATTTTTCTTTGATTCAGGGTAAAAAAAAAAAAAAAAAAAATTTAAAGCTGGCTCTCTTGCTGTGAAATTGTTTTATTCCAAGTCTGTTTTTACCTATTTGAAATGCAAACTTGTCTTTGTGAGACGCGGGCTGGACAATGGAGAGGAGTGCTAATCCCAGCGGTAATGACTTACGCGGAGTTCCAATTAGGAGCCCAGCACTCTTGACACAGTCGGTAGTTATCAGAATACTTCTGCCATGTCACTATCATCCTTCAAGGACTTCCTTATTTTACGACATGAGATATTCCAGGCTAATCTCGTATCTTTCCCGCTCCAATCCTGGAGTCTCAAGTCCTGTTTCAAGGAGCCCTCGTCCTTTTAGTAAAGAATGGTATTTAGAAGCCAAGAGCTTACTTTGCTTATTGTCACTGGAGTATCTTTGCTTTTAGGCCCTGCCTATAGGCAGGATCAGGAAATTTGTACATACACTGACATATATGTATGTGCACACACGTGTGCACCTTTATCTTTTTATGGGGGGGAGAGTGGGGATTGAACCCAGGGGCACTCAACCACTGAGCAACATCCTCAATCCTTTTTAAATATTTTATTTAGAGACAGGATCTCAGACAGGCTGAGTTGCTCAGGGCCTTGCTAAATTGTTGAGGCTGTCTTTGAACTTGCTATCCTCCCGTCTCAGCCTCCTGAGCCACCGTGATTACAGGTAAGCTCCACCATGCCCAACCTTTTTTTTGGGGGTGGTGGTGGTACTGAGGATTGAATTCAGGGGCACCCAACCACTGAGTCACATCTCCAGCCCTATTTTGCATTTTATTTAGAGACAGGGTCTCACTAAGTTGCTTAGTGCCTCACTTTTGCTGAGGCTGGCTTTGAACTCACAATCCTCCTGTCTCAACCTCAGCTGCTGGGTATGCCCAGCTTTCTATATATATTTTTTTCTAATGTGTATATGGTGGTGGGATTGAGCCCAGGGCCTTGCACATGATAGGCAAGCACCCTACTACTGAGTTATCCCCTATCTATTCCTTCTTTATACCTATTTTTTAAAAGAATTGTCTTTTTCTAATTTTTAAAAAATTTTTAGCTGTCAGTGGACTTTTATTTTATTTATATGTAGTGCTGAGGATTGAATCCAGGATGGAACCCATGCCAGGCAAGCGCTCTACCACTGAGCCACAACCCCAGCCCCCTAACTCTATTTAATACCATGAGGTCATAGTAACACCTTCAAACCCAATTCAACAGCAGAGCTCTTTCAAGTTTTCCTCCTTTCCATGTTTGTTACTTCAGTATTGAGAAACCTATTTTAAATAAACCAACACTATGTGTCAGACAATGTCCTAGTGCTGGGGATACTGTAGAGCACAACACATTGAACTGGGGAAGGAATAGTGGGAAGAGAGCACAAGATAGAAGCCAGGAAAAGGCAAAGCTGGGATCTGAACCCAGACAGCCTGGCTCCAGAATTCCTGCTACACCATCTGCCTGCTATTGCCTCCCTAACTTGCTCTCTACCTCTTACTAAAGTTTACAACTCTCTCGAATCCAATAAAAATGCCTCTGTCAGTTTCTAAATCTACACAGTGCAGAGCTTTGTGCATCTCCTATGTTACCTAACCTTTCCAAGACTGACTTTCCAAATCTGTGAAAGCAAAGACACTCATCTCAACTTGAAGTGAGATTAAGTGAGGTGCTCAGCGCTATGTGTGATGCATTACAGGTATTTAGTGGTTAAAGTTCCTTTTCTTTTTCAACACACATGCAATGTAAGTTTTCCCAGAACAGAACTTCTGTGTCTAATTCAATCGTTTTTACATTCATTCAATTCAGTTTAACAAATATTTAAAGGAAGATCCTCCTATTCACGGTATTGTAATCTAAACTGGAAGTGTGTAAATGAAGATGGGGCAGTTCAGGACCTTAAGGAGCTTTACTGGCAAGTAACATCCATTAGCAGGTGTTTCAGCACTGGGTAGAGGATTCTCTGGGGAGGTACCCTCGTGGATCCATGCGCCGGAGCAGCTGTGAACTCCATCAGAGTAGGTTTCCTAGCATGAGCGCAGCTTTGCAGCTGGGCTGTATCCTGCATGTAAATTAGAGCCACGGCAGCTTGTCAAGAGAGGAGGCACGTGGTCAAATTCACATTCGTTTGTAGGATGGACGAAGACACGTGGAAGACTAAAATCGACGACACTAGCAAGGCGGACACATGAACTGGGAGCTCGCGGTTGAGGTTCCATCTGGGGACACAATGGAGCGGTGGCTGCGGTGACTCGGAGAGGCGATGCAGAGTGAGGGGTTGAAAAAACCCGAGAAGCCACGTCCTTTAGACAGCTGGCAGGAAAAAAGCAGACCTGGAGGTGGCCCAGGGAGAGTCAGAAGAGAACTAGCGCAGGGCGGCGTCCAGGAAGACCAGGAGGGACGCCAGTTAGCTGGGTCGTGGTGTCGGGTCAGAGCGTCCTCCGGGCCCCTGCCAGGCCGTTTCTGATGGTGGGTGGGCGAGGGCACGCCCGGGCGTTTGCTGGGCCAGCGTCGGCAGGTGGTGCGGAGGCAAGGCCTTGCCCGGGGCTGCGGACGCCGCCTCGGGAGCTGTCAGCCCCGCAACCTCCGACAGCGCCAAGGTCAGGGTCACCTCCCGGCTGCAGCCAACCGGTCACCTTGACGACCCATTGAGAAAACCCAGAAGGGCCGGAGCAGTCGGGCGATCTCGCGATATCTGGGGCGCCGGCCTGGCGGGCCCGCCGCCGGCTCTCGCGAGACTTGCCGGGAGTGGGCGCGCGGGGGCCGGCTGTGAGGGAAGCTGGAGCCGCGGGAGGGGAACATGTCGGAGTCAGACCTCGGCAGGAAGTGGGACCGGTGCATGGCGGATGCCGTGGTGAAGATAGGTGAGCGCCTCCCGCCTCTGGCGGGCCGGGCTCGGAGCCCCGCGGCGCGGAGGGCGGGAGGGAAGTCGCGCGCGGCCGGGCCGGGCGGGCTGCCCGGGCGCCCGAGGTTCCTGGGCGGTGGGGGGCTCGGGCCGCGGAGCTCGCACCACCGCGAACGGCAGCGGTCGCAGCGTGGGCGAGGTGGCCGGCGGGGTGGTGGGTGGCAGAAGGGCAGCCGGGCTCCTCGCGGGGGCAGTGTGCAGGACGCAGCCTGGGCCGGAGGCTCGGCCTTCTCCCGGCGCGGGCGCGGCGCCCGCTCGGGAGGCCACGGTGCTCCCCCGCTGCAGCAGAAGGGCCTCTGCAGAAGGTCATGGGGGGAGCGCTTTATAGACACTGCCCGGCCCTGGAGCGGACTGCTGTCGTTCCCGACCTGTCACCTCATTTATCTGAATCAGAGTAGTCTGGGGCCTGAAATTGGAGACGGCGAGGATGATCTGGAATGAGAATTACCCTAGAAAGTAGGAGCTCGGCCCCTTTTCGGCCCTCAGTGCAGCTCCGGGAAGTCTTTTAACATGTGCACAGTGACGATACGAATTATGAAGTCCTTGTGTCACTGCGTGGGGAGGGGAAGGAGAGGAGAGGGGGAAATTGGTTTATGGATCAGAACAAGCGTCTGCATTGTGCTGGGTGGGCCGCTTCGTACGTTATCTCATAAACAGTTTTTTTTTTACAGGTTAGGAAATGGAGAGTCAGGTGAAGAATTTGCCCAAGAACGTGCTGCCAGTAAGGCAGCGTTGAAAATCCAGCCCAGGTGTTCTGGCTTTGAGTACCATACTCTTTCTTCCATACTAATTTTTATTATCCAGATTTCATTTTTTTTTTTTTTGTATGGAAATTTTAGGGTATTTAAGAGGATTTAGGATTATGTACTTGAATGAAAATATTGGGAAAGACGATTGTCAGCTCCATGAAAGCAGGGTTGGGTTTTGGTTGATTCACAACTTTATCTGCAGCCCCAAAAGAAGGTAGAATTAAATTGTTAAGAGTGAGTCCATAAATGAAATAACTTGTAACAGTTACCATTTCACTCCCAGCTTCCCACTTAGCAGCTGAGACTTGGGACTAGTTATTTAACCTCTCTGTGCCTGTTTCCTCATTTGTAAACTATTAATAATAACTTCTGTCTCTTAGAGTTGTTGGGAGGATTAAATGAGTTAGTTTATGTAAAGGCTCAAGTATGGCTTATTTATTAGAAATGAGTTATTTTGGAAGTGACCAAAAAACCCACCAGTTTTTATTATTGTCATGCAGGTTGCATTTAGGGGAGAAAACTTAATACGTAGATACTAAAGTAATGACTAAGCAGTAGGAGGTACAAGTTTAGAATGCACTTTGAGGTAGATGAAGCTGAGTGTGAGTCCCTTACTCTTTGCTCTCATCCCATTGGTTTGGTTTTTTACCTTGAGGTAAGGTTTCTTCCTCAACTATGAAATGGGGGTAGAGAGATTTACCTTAAAGGATTAAGGAAATGGCAGGACAGAAAAGTGTATAAAATACTTAGCATGATGCCTGACACTTAATTCATTCAGGAATTGGTGGTAGTAATATTGTTTATTGATACTGTGTCATTGATGACCACCTGAGGCAGTAAGTGGTGTCTCTCATTCATGACAGCATCATAAGTGGGATGCTGGTGGGGAATAATTAGATGAGCCCAAGATAATGTATGTGTACAGGTAGAAGTTAAAATGAGAGCTTCAGACTTTGTATTATAGAACTTTTGTAAATCAGGTAAGTGGGGGGAGCAGCCAAGGTCATCCAGTAAGAGTTTGCAAGGGAAGTGGACCTTCAGCTGACCCTTGTAGAATGACTTTGGGTAGTCAGGATGAAAGAGTGGGCACAGACCAGCTTAGACTTTTATAGAGGAGGAGTTGAATCAGAGAGTAGTCAGAAGCTGGGGAACTGGTGTTAGAATCCAGGCATCCTAATTTTAGTGCCTCTACTTTCTAAATAAAAGAAGGCTGGTTTGGGTGGAGTCATGATTGTGAAGTGCCTTAGATTCCATTTTACTTTAAGGGAGTTTGAGTTGCCTTCACTTTTTTACATGCAACTTGGGAGGCTGAGGCAGGAGATCACAAGTTCAAGACCAGCCTTGGCAAGATGGTGAGTAGCTCAGTGGTAGAGCACCTCTGGGTTCAATCTGCAGTATCCTATCCCTGATCCCCACACACATCATGGGCTTAGAGAAGGGGCAGAAAAGGAAGAGAGCAAAGGCCTGGGAGGCTTTGTTTGAATCGACTCTAAGACCATGATGATGAACGCTGCTTTTTGTTGTGGTTTGCTTCCTGTTCCTATAGATAGTGAATTTGTGAAGCTCTCATAAGTCTCTGCTTGCTTTTCTGGTACTTTAATATAGAGGTTGAGTCTCGGAATGGCAACCTGACTTAAGATAGTTATGAGATTTGTTGGAAGATGTAGGCAGGAATGAAAGGGTCAGTGCAGAAGCTCCATTTTGATGATTTCATACTCACTCTGCAGAGACTACAGGGATACCATAGTGACTGGAGATCAACCTGTGGGAGTCCTTTTCAATCTGTCTACCTGTCTGCAAGTATTTTCATTTCTTTTCCTACTGATTTGCTGAAAGGTGACTTCCGTTATATGATGCTGGGGTTGCTGGGGTTGGAACCCAGGGCTTTGATCATGCTAAGGCAAGCACTGTTTCATTGAGCCTTATCACCTTTCCAAAAGGTGACTATTTTAACTGCTTCTCTTTAGTGTAGACGGTGTAGCTGAATTCAATAACTTTCAATGTGCTGAAGGCTGATGTTCTTTTTTAAGAAACAAAAATTTGTTTTTAGTTGTATGTGGACACAATTCATTTAATTTATTTTTATGTGGTGCTGAGGATTGAACCCAGTGCCTCACACATGCTAGGCAAGTGCTCTACCACTGAGCTACAACTCCAATCCACAGATGTTCTTTTAAAAAATGCTTTTCATGGGCATGGCGATTCACACCTATAATCCCAGTGACTTGGGAGGCCTAAGTGGGGGATCACAGGTTCAAGGCCAACCTCAGCAATTTAATGAGATTCTCAGCAACTTGGCTAACCCTGTCCCAAAATAAAAAATAAAAAAGGACTGGGGATACAGCTTAGAGGTAAAGCACCCCTGGGTTCAGTCCTCAGTACAAACAAAAAAAGCAAAATCCCCAAACTATTTTGGGTCAGATCGTTTGGAAGGAGAATAGGTGATTTGTAAAATATTTTTTTAGTTCTCAGTGGACCTATATTTTATTTATATGTGGTGCCGAGAATTGAACCCAGTGCCTCACACATGCTAGGCAAGCTTTCTACCACTGAGCCACATCCCCAACCCTGTAATATTTTTGACCTGTTAAATTAAGACCCACATGCTTCTCTGATTTTGAACAGGAACTACTCAGTGATGGGCAAAGTGGGCCGTTGTTCTTTCCATTTGTTTAGGTTCTCTCTCTCAGCCTTTGTTCTTCCTTTCTTTTTTTGGGGGGGCGGAGGGGGTTGCTGGGATTGGAAGCCAGGACCTCAAGCATACCAGCACTCACTCTACCACTGAGCAACATCCACAGCCTTCCACCTTGCATCTTTACTCTTTTATCTCTGTTCTGTTCCTGCTACTTTCACCCATTTGCATGGCCTAGTTTATCCATAAAGTTTGCAATTAACTTACCTCTTTTTTCCAATAACCCTGTTAGCCTTTGAGGAGTTCTATTCTCTGTTGCAACTCGTTTTTCTTAATAGAATGTATAACCATCTGAAATTTGCAGTTTGTTTCTGCACTTGATTTTTCCTCCCCACTAGAATGTAATCTCCATAAGAACCAGACGTTTTTTCACTGTTGCTCTCCCCAACCCCCAGTGTAGGTGAGGCATATATACAATACTTATTATCAAATGAATGACATGTATTGTTGGGAATTTTGTAGACTATCTTCTCTGCCCATATTTGCTGCTCAGCATGCGTTTATTAACTAAATGAGTTAGCATGTAAATGAAAAAGTCTTAAGTAGATTTCATGTGAATTTCTGCGAGTTCACATGTTTGATCATGAGTCCTTGAACTCTTGGGACTTTTACCAACTTTTTATTTCATTGGGAGATATAAATTACTGTCAGTAGATCTTAATAATAAAGTAGTACTCGGCATGTTTGAGGGTAGTCAACTGAGAAACAAATCAGAAAGCACTTTTGCATTTAAACAAGTAGAGGGTGATGTTGGTTTAAGCAGTAGTGCCAAAGCCTTATTGCAGGAAATTAAAAAGGAGTGAAGAATATTACATTTTATGAATGGCATTTTCCGTTAGTTTTATGTGACTGCGTCATTAATGGTTTTTGCTAATTTTATGGATTTATTTTTAAATTTTATCAGATTTATGAAACACTTTGGTTTTCTTTCTGGGCTCAGTTCAAGGGCTGTGCCATTCATTTTCCTTGTATGTACTGAGTAATTTGTCTTGTGTGCACCCACAGCATGAATAAGTCACACATTTCTTGTTAATGAGCACAGCAGCCATAGTGTCTTGTGACTGTATAAAGTTTAGTAGTTCTGGTCTCTGCAGTGCTGATGTCTTGGCACTCTGGACTGGATGGGAGGTTATATCTGTTTACTATTTCACAGGGAAAATAGGGTTTTTAGATGAGAAAATCACAGAGTTGCAAGACTTCTAGGGTCTGCTCCTTGTGGTGTGAGAGTTCCTGAGCCCCACAAGGATGGTCAGAGAGGCACCGCCATTGCCCTTGGAGGTCTGATATAGCTCACTTTTGAATACCCGAGGCTGTGTGAATAGGCTGTGACTCTTGTGACCAAGTCGGTACTGTCTGTGTGATAGCTGATAGTGGGCAAGTCGGTACTGTCTGTGTGATAGCTCATAGTGGGCAGGACCTCAAGTACAGAGGTACCAGAGGATGTTTTGAGGAAGATCTGATTCCAGTACTTCGTGGATTTATATCCAGGTCCTGGGAATCCCTAATGTGACTTTAATGTTGACTGTGTCTCTTTTCCTCCCTTTTATTCCTGCTGTGAGGGGGTAGAAGTGAAGGGTAGAAGGTCATAAGGTAAAATAATTAACACTTCGACTCAGATCTTGGCTGTTGTAGGTGGTATGGAAGCCTGAAAATCAGTTTTCCAGTTTATATGTGTAATAGTAATATATACTTTTCTTTTCTTTTTCTTTCTTTTTTTTTTTTTTTTTTTTTTGCAGTGCTGGGGATTGAACCCAGGGCCTTGTGCTTGCGAGGCAAGCACTCTACCAACTGAGCTATCTCCCCAGCCCTAATATATACTTTTCAAAACAATTTAATGTTAGCATTTACGTCAGCTCCTGTAGGGGGCATGCATGGATGAGTAGGTCCTGGCCCTGTCCTGGAGGGCCTGGAGGATAAGGTGCAGGTGCACTCCACCTTGAAGAATATGTAGATATTAATAGGTGAACTAGGTGGAGAACTGCATTCCAGGCCTTAGAAATTGCCAGACAGTGTCTCAGAGGAGAGACTGGCTGGCTCCTTGGGGAACAATGAGAATAGCTGCCATTAACTGGCACGTACCTTGACGTAATTTGCAAACCATTGATGCTTACAAGCAGCCTGTAATGTATTCAGCTTGGGACAGTAGTAAGGTACATAGGGGAGTCTTTTTTTTTTTTTTTTTTTTTAAGCTCCATCTTGAAGAACATGTAGATATTTACTAGGTCATCCAAATAGTTTACCTATTAACCACCATTTGTAATAGCTGGACACTGTGCTGAGCGTGTCACCTTTTACATGCAGTATCTTTAACTCTCATAGTTTTGTGGGTATTTTCACCATTTTTACCATGAGGACATGGAAGCTCACAGTGGCTGTGAGCTTTAGCTGCAAAGGCGGGTTGAACTCCATCCTTTTGCTACCATGTATTAATGGGGGAGACTCCTGGGACCCAGGAGTCAGAGGGCTTGTGCGGAAGGGCAAAGGTGAGGCAGGAAAGGCAGAAGTGGGGAGTAGTTAAGGAAGGACCTTTTTTTTTTTTTTTTTCCAATATATTTTTAGTGGTAGATGGGCACAATACCTTTCTTTTATTCATTTATTTTTATCTAGTGCTGAGGATCAAACCCAGTGCCTCACATGTGCTAGGCAAGTGCTCTACCACTGAGCTACAACCCCAGCCCCAAGGAAGTTCTTTTTATTTTATTTTTATTTTATTTTTTTGTGGTGCTGGGGATTAAACCCAGGGCTTTGTGATTGCAAGGCAAGCACACTATCAACTGAGCTATATCCCCAGCCCCGGAAGTTCTGCTAACAAGTTTGGATTTCATCCTAAAGACATTGCTTTTTTTCTTTGATTTTTGTTTTCTTAAATATATTTGTAGAGATCTTATCATGATCTTTTCATGTAAACTTGAGTATAGAAATAATTGTTATGCAATTTAAAATTGAAGGGAGTATAGATATACTGATCTCTTTTAAAAATTGTTTTATTGAGATATATTGCACATACCATAAATTCTCTTATTTAAAAGTGTACAGTTTTGGTAAATGCACAGAATTGTGCAACTCTTTTCCCAATCTAATTTTAGAATAATTTTCCCCAAAAGAAACCCCAGGCACAGGTGTTTTTATTCCGAAATCCCCACCCTCACTCTAGCCCAAGAAACCACTGATGTGCTTTCCTATACGTGACATTTCATATCATGAAACTATACCATATGTCATTGGTGTCTGACTTCTTTCACTTAGTGTTATGTTTTCAAGGTATATCCATCTTGTAGCATTTATCATTATTTCACTATATTTTGTTACCAAATAATATTCTGTGGTATGGCTATAGCATCTTTTGTTTATTCATTTGCTAGTTGGTAGGCATTTAGATTGTTTACACTTTTTCTTTTCTTTTTTTTTTTTTTTTTTTGGCATTGGGGATTGAACTCAGGGGAACTTAACCACTAAGCCACACACACACCCTTTTATATTTTAATTTGAGACAGAGTTTTCCTAAGTTGTTTAGGGCCTGGCTATGTTGCTGAGGCTGGCTTTGAACTTGGAATCCTCCAGCCTCAGCCTCCCATGTCATGGGGATTACAGGTGTGTGCCACTGTATTAGTCAGGGTTCTCTAGAGGAACAGAATCAACTGAAGTATGATTATAAAAAGGGGATTTATTAGATGGGCTTACACAACCAGAAGCTGGATAGTCCACAATGGCTGTCTGCAGCTGGAGAGCTGGAAGAACCAGCAGCTGCACAGTCCAAGACACGGAAGCTCCAGAACAAGAAGGATCAACAGTGCTACCCTCGTCCAAGACCAAAGCTTCTAGAAACTATCTGGAGAATCACTGGCAGAGTCTGCTTTGGAAGAGTGAAGAAGTGAGAGTCTAGTATCCTCAGACGATTAAAGCAGCGATTAAGAACCCATTCAAGAAGAGCCGAACTTGCGTCTGCATCTGCTTCCTTATTCTTCCAACTTTTATTCTATCCTATTGGGCAATGCTGCCCACGCTTAGGGAGGGTCTTCACTTCAGTTCCTATCCCACATTCCAATCATTCCTAGGCATGCCCTCATTGACACACCCAGAGGTCTCTTAATCATTGGCATCTCTTAATCCAATCAAGTTGACAATTCAAATTAACCATTACAGTCACTGTGCCTGGCTACACTTTTGATAATTCTGAATGATGCTGTTGTGATCAAGTGTACAAAGTTTTTTTGATTTTTGTCTTTAATGGTACTGGGAATGGAACCTAGGGGTGCTATAGCACTGAGCTACATGATACACCCCAGCCCTTTTTATTTTTTGTTTTGAAACAGGGTCTTGCTAAGTTGCCTAGGTTAGTCTCAAACTTGTGATCCTCTTGCTTCAACCTCCCAAGTAGCTGGTATTATAGGAGGTGTGCACATCTGTGTGTGGACATGTTTTCATTTCTCTTGGGTACATACCTAGGAATGGAATTGTTGGATTGTGTGGCAACTCTGTATTTAGCATTTGATGAAATTCATTGGCTATAAAGATGAAGAGGGTTGGGGTTGAATTTGATTTCAGAAAGTAGACGAGATTGAATTGGAGAGGGCCAGAATGAAGGCAGGGAGATGGGTTAGTATATTATTGCAGAACCATGCTGAAGATGAGATAAGACAGGAAGCTGAAGCTAAGATGGGAGCAGGAGTGGAAAGGAGACAGATGAAATAGAACCAAGATAGGGACTAAACAGAACTTGAAAAGTGGGTTCAGGGGCTCAAGGATTCGGGCAATGCTTAAGCCTACCTAGGTGAGAATTGTGTCCCATTGACAAATAAGAAAGGGAGGAGCAGAGCCCAAGTAACATTTGCAGTTTTAATTTCTGATATGTCTTGAGGCAGGTCACTGTTATGTGAGGCTCAGTCAACAGATGAAACTTACTGAGTTGCCATGCACTCATCTTCATGAAAAGAATTTAGCCTTGTTCCTTCATTACTAAGAAAGTAGGAGAGTACACGAGCAGCTGACCTGCCTTAGGATTAGCCAGCAGATATTGTGTATTCATCCAGTAATCAATTAAGTATGGTTAGATTGATTGTTTAAAGCCATTTGACATTTTTTTAATGTTAAAAAATACTTTCTTGAAATAGGCCATTCACTAGTCACGGAAAAAGAAAGCAAATCATTGTTTTAAGTATCAGTTCATCTCATAAATGTGGGTTACCACAAAGCATTGTTGGCTCACCAGAAACTGCCTTTTGGTACCCCATGTTTGCAAGCTGATCTCTCTCCATTTCATGGAGTGATATCAATTAGCCTAAACTAAAGTACTTCAAAGGCTTTTGGTTGTTTATTGGTTTGGGTTTCAAATTAGTACATGTTAATTGCTGAATTGGTAGCCATATTTGTTTGCTTTATGTGTTTGTAAACAATGTGAGCAGAGATACTTTTTCCATTTGCTGCAGCAATATAAATAATGGAACACTATGATCCTAGTAGAGGAGGATTTTCTGTTAGTATTACAGAATAATGTAATTAGGCTCTATATGGAACTTGAAAACATTAAAATTTTTGTTCTGGCTATGGTTTTATGCTTTCCTAAAATGTGGCCTGAAAGAGTTTATTAGTAAATATGCTGAATTGCTTTCTTTGGCAAGTGCATTTCAATACTGAATCCAAGTAAAAATACAAATATTTACTTATAAAAGTTGTTGGTCTGGTAATATTTTTACTATGGCCATTTACCCACTAGTAAAATGTTAGGGCATTGCTAGAGTGGTTCCTGTTTATTTAAAGGCCAAGGAGGGAAAGAGAGAAAGCTAACATTAATTGAATGCTTGTTAATATGCCACCATATTTGGTACATTAATACATTGTCCCCTTTTTACTTTCCCAGCAGCTCATTGAGGAAACGTAATATCTCTCTTTTTCTAGCAAAAGAAATAATACTCTAGTTTAGAATTTGAGAAGATGATGATGATGATTGTATGAAAACCAAACCCAGTGTCTCATGCATGCTAGGCACGTGCTCTCTCACTGTGCTGTACTCGAAGTCAAAGCTGATTTTAAACTCCATGAAAATATAAATGATCCAAAATAACCATCATAACTAGTGGTTTTTAAAAAGAATAAGGTTGGAGGAGTTTATTACCTGCTTTCAAGACTCAAGCTATAAGACAGTGCGGTATTGGAGAAGGGATACACATAGAGATCAGTAGAAGAGGATAGTCCAGAAATAGACCCATAAATATCTGACCAATTCGTTTTTGTTAAAGGCAATAATGAGGAAAGGAAGAATTTTCAACAAATTGTGTTAGAACAACTGAGGATTCATATGGAGACAAAAATGAACTTCATTTGAGAGGGTTATAGACCTAAATGTAAAAGCTAAAGCTGTGAAACCTCTAGAAGAAAATGCAGGAGAAACATCTTTGTGAACTTGGTCACAAAAGATTTCTTAGGATACAAAGAGCAAAAATTACAAAGAAAAAAATTGACATACTAGATTTTTTCAAAATTAAAATTTTTGCTTTTGAAAAGACACCATTAAGAGAACAAAAAACACATGAGGCAGGTGGTACACACCTGTAGTCCCAGCTATTTGTGTTGCAAAGGTAAGAGGACCACAAGTTCAAGACTAGCCTGGGCAATTTAGTGAGAGACTGTCTCAAAATAAAAAAGGGCTGGGGATGTAGCATATTGCACAAGGCCGTAGGTTCATTTCCTAGAAAGCCAAACCATGGAATGAGAGAAAATATTGCCATGCATCCATCTGACAAAGAACTTGTTTTGACAATATAAAGAACTCTTAATAAAATAAATCTTGGTAGAAGTTTTGCAAAGACTTGGTTATAATGGTAAATAAACACATGAAAAGATGCTTAGCATCAGTTGTCATTAGGAAAGTGTGAATTAAAATCAGAGATACCTCTACCCACCCATTAAAATAGCTGACATTTTAAAGATTGGCAGTTCTTAGCATTGACTAAGATGTGGAGCAACTGGAACTCTTGAATATGTTGATGGAAATGTAAAATGGTAGAACCACTTTGGAAAACTGTTTTTTGCAGTTTCTTATAAAGTTATATAGGCCATTCTATTCCTGGTACCCAACAGAAATGAGAGTGTGTGTCCACACAAAATACTTGTACATTAATAGTCATAGCAGTGTTGTAATACCCCCAAATTGGAAACAACCCAGATGCCCATCAACTGATAAATGGCTTAACAAAATGTGTACTTCCTATATATATGTTATACTTTCAATAACAGCTATTAATAAGATGTACACTATCACAGGAAAGTGCTCCACTGTAAAGTGGGAAAAGTAAGTTGCAGAGCATCAAGATTATTGTTTATCAGATGTTAATGGAATCATATGATAAGTAATAAGCTTAATATATCTAGGGACTGATAATGATGCTTGGTAGGGAGGATCATTAACTTTGCTGTTTTTATAATTTAGATACACAGGGCTGATGGTAGGACACTTTCCTAGTACGTATGAAGTCCTGTGTTCAATCCCCAGCACACACACACACAAAGGAAACTACACAAACAAGAATAGTTTTTGTTAAAAAACAAACAAATAACATTCGATAGTTGGGCATGTTGGCACATTCCTGTAATCCTAGCTACTAAGGAGACTGAGGCAACAAATCACAAGTTTGAGACCAACCTCTGCAATTTAGCAAGACCCCTGTTACAAAGGAATAAAAATGGGCCGGATGTAAACCTTGGTGGTATAGCACTCTCAGTTCAATTCCCTTCTGAAATTTCATTTATTGAGTTCAGTCAGTTATTCTGTAGTTTGAATTATGATCCTTAAACAAGTTTTGCTATTTAGCATGTTAGTAAAGAGAATATTTCTTTAAACTTTTCACCAACTGTGAAATTACTTTGGCATTCATCAGTGAAGTTTCTCATTCATTGGCAGGTTAATGGGATATGCTCTTGGTGGATATGATGTTCCATTGTTGCTTTTCTCTGGTTCTCCAGTTGAATAACCTCCTTGAATTTATACACAGAATGATAAAAATATGAGAGTTTTGTTCCTTCATATTCATTTGGGGCAGTCATTTTTAAATGTCCAGAGGTTGCTTGCTAAGGGCTGGAGTAGGTACCAAGAAGAAAGTGAGGGGAGGTGGGGCAAGTGGATCTTTAGTTGGTTTTCCAGCCTGTCTCACCCTACCCAGTGGAGAAGCTCTATATGTCTGTTCTCTCTGAATTTTTTTATTTGGAAAGTAAATTTCATTGTTGATAATACAATCTATTTGGCCCATTTCATTTCACAGATTAGAAAATTGATCCCAGAGAGGTTGAGACACGTTCCATAGGTTCATTCATGTAGGGTGATTTGTTTGGAACCTGTTTGTTCCTGTGTCCTGGATGGTGGACAGATTTGTCCTTGAGGCTGCTGCTTACTGGTGCATTGATCCTGCTTGTGTCTCCTGGATTTAGCCAGCCACTGGGGTCTCACACACTTGGCACATACTACCCCCTACTGCTGGTTGTAACTTAGTTGGGAACTTGGTCTAAGATACTATTTTTGCTAAATGTGGCTGGTTCCTGTTTCAGCCTTTATGATTACACCAGAGACCTTCCTTAACCAAGAGTTGGCTGTTTGGAATTGTGTAACATGAGGGAGTTTGTTAGTCACCATTTCCAGAGTGTGTTCTCTAGAGCCCTAGGGTTTTTGCAGCCCCTTTGGAACAAGGATGAGTTTCAAGAGTTGGGGCCTGGATGATGACAATTAAATTTTTATCTATTGAATATGCTGGACTTCCACAGAAGGTTTCTCTGGAGGAAAGACCTTCTCTGCTTTGAGGAAAAAGAAGGGAAGAAGACTGGGGATATAGCTCAGTTGGTAGAGTGCCCGCCTCACATGCACAAGGCCCTGGGTTCAATCCCCAGCACCATTAAAAAAAAAAAAAAGGGAAGAAGAGGAAGGAAGGGACCAGCTTCTCCCTGTCAGAATGAGGGCATTGGGGGCCTTCCATGTTGCTTCCTTCAGCTAGTGAGGCAGTGTGAGATAGTGAAAGGAAAAGGGGCCTAGAGCCACATGGGCTTGGGGCAGTTACTGACCTTCTCTGAGCTTCTGTTTCCTCTTCTGGTCAGGTGTGGTGGCACATGCCTATAATCCTGGTGGCTTGGGAAGCTGAGGCAGGAGGATCCCAAGTTCAAAGCCAGCCTCAGCATCTTAGTGAGGCACTGTCTCTAAATAAAAATTTGAAAGGGCCAGGGATGTACCTCAGTAGTAAAGCACCTCTGGGTTCAATTCCCAGTAAACTTCCCCCTAACACACACAATTTCCTCTTCTGTAAATTTGGAATGCTGATCACTATATGGTTTTTTGGTTTTGTTTTTTCCTGTGCTAGTATTGAACCCAGGGCCTTGCACAGGCTAGGTGAACACTTTACCACTCTATGGCTACATCTCCAATTCCCTGCATAATTTCATGTAGGCCCAAGATAAGATAATGTCCTTGAAAGAATTTTATAAATTATAAACCCCTACCTAGACCAGTGGTTCTCAACCAGGGGTGATTGTCTCTTTTCTCCCCTACCTCCTGAAATTTGACAGCGTCTGGAAATGTGTTTGACTCTCCGTGGTGTGGAGGGATGAAGGAGTGAAGATGTCTAATGGATGGAGGCTAGGAATGCTGCCAAAGATCCTGCCATGCTCAGGACAGCTAGGAATTACCAGCACAAAATATCAGGAGTGTGGACACGTGGAGCTACCCCAGTCTCTGGACTAGGACGCAGCGTGGCCACACATCTGTGTGCATGTGTGTGTCCAGCAGCAAACACAAGGTGGGAATGAAGAAGAAAAGAAAAAGGAGTGCTGGGGATGTAGCTCAGTGGTAGAGCACTTGCCTAGCATGTTTGAGGCCCTGGGGGTCAATCCCCAGCCCGGTACCAAAAAAAAAAAGAAAGGAAAAACACCCCAAAATAATTAGAAAGACTTTACAGAGGAGGAGTGGGAGGAGACAAGCATATTGCATTTTGACTCAGGTGCTTGTTTAAAATTATGGAAGCCAGGTCCAGTAGCACATGCCTGTAATCCAGCTATTTGGGAAGCTGAGACAGGAGGATTGCAGGTTCTAGATCGGCCTGGAAAACTTTAGTGAGATCCTGTTTCAAACCAAAGAATAAAAACAGGACAGGGATTATAGCCCATTGTAAAGTGCCCTGGGTTCATTCCCTAGTACCAAATAAATAAATAAAAATAAAATTATGGAGACTTTCCAAGTCACTTCAATTATTATTTTCAGGTAGAATATTGAAACTATTAATAGTTAACAGTTTATTTATTTGGGAGGAATTGAAATCCAGAGCGTTTAGTTCAGTGTTCATTATCTAACCTAAACCATTAGAATGCCATTATAAATTAGGATACCTTATAATTATTGTAATGTGCTGACATAATTGTTGACAGATTTGTACTTAATGTTTCTTTGACAAATGTTTACAAGTTAGAACTAATGTTACTGATTTTATTTTTGTCAGATCCTGCACATATAAACCTCAATTCCTGTTGGATAGATTTTAGATGATTAACTGAAATAAACAATTTAAGCAACATAATTCACTTTTTACTAGGAAGATAGACCTAAGAAAACTGCTAATTTCTTGGCATAATTTCAGATGACTAAACTGAAATCTATTGGTAGTAGGTTTTTTTAAAAACCATTTCAGCATGGTCTTGAGTGTGAGAAGCCCTGAGTTTGTATGCTCACTAATATCCCACTCTGATTAGAAGCAAAAATATTATATCAGCTCATAACTTCTGTTTTAAATGACTTTTTTTTTTTTCTTCACTCAGTTTATGAAAGCTAAATTCTTGGTTTCTTAATGTATACAAGTCCAGTGACTCAATAGGGCTTAGTAGATTGAAATAACAATGACAAAGTAGCTCAGTGGCAGAGCGCTTGCCTAGCAGTGCAAGGTCCTGGGTCCATCCCCAGCATCACAAAAACAATAGCAAAAAGAGCAAACACACACAATGAAAAAGTTGCCTGTTCATTGAAGCCCTGAAATTTAGGCAAGTCCTTCCAACACCCTTGCGAATGCTGACTTGATTCATCATTTGCACCAACAGTGTCTTAAGTGCAAAAATTTTGTTATATATTAAAGTATTCAACCCCCTTTGCTCTCTCCATTCATGTTTGTGCAGGAGGCTTTCTACCATATCCTTCCTTACCTGTGGATCCCTTCCTTACCCAAGAATCATCATTGAGTGTGCTCTCTGCCATTCCTTAGAAGTTTTCAGTCCTGATCAAAGTCTTGTTTTACCCCGTACTGTCTGCCTTTGATACCTCTTTCAGTTTTGCCTAGCATGAAATACTGGAAAGGTCGAGGGAGGGCTGTTGAGAGAATGAAGAACATAGGTGACCTTGTCAGATGAGCAGAGAAGAGAAAATCTGAAGTCTGGACCTTGGGGTTGAGGTGTAGCTCAGTGGTAGAGTGCTTGCCTCACATGCTCCAGGCCCTGGATTCCATCTCCAGCACTACCCAAAAACAAAACAAAACATAACAAAACAAACACACCTGAAATCTGGACCTTACCTCCTCCTGCAGTGGCTTCCTTTTAACTGTTGTGTGCATCTTCACTGGAAGCTTCTTCAGATCTGTCCTCATTCTGCCAGAATGAACTGTATGAAGACCATATTTTACATATTGCTTCACTATTTAAATTCCTTTATTGCTTCCCTGTTGCTTATAGGATAGAGACCATGACCCTGAGTATGGCACAGAAGGCTGTCTTGCTTCATCTTCTCTCACTTGACAATTTAGTAACAAGGAACTCCTTGTAGCCCATTGATGTTGCTGCCTTCCTCTAACCCTCCAGTGTGGTTGAGTGCCTCCTTAGTGCTTCTAGTACATATTTTTTTTTCCTGTCATTGTGTCTTGTACTTTGTTTTTAATTATCAGTTGGCTCCAACACTAGATAGGTGAACTTAGTGCAGGAACTTATTTCTTCCCAGGGCTATGCATAGTGCCCGGCACACAGTAGGTACTGAGTTTGTATAATTAAGGCAATGCACATACAGCGTTCACCACAAGGAGTTTTAGAAGGTATTTATTCTCTGTGATGAGTCCAAGGTGAATGTAATGGTTTCACCTATCTGGGGAGGCTGTGGTAGGCAGCACAGCGTGGTGATGAGGGGCCTAGGCAGCCTGGGTTCAAAGTCTCATTTCTGCATCTATTAAATGAGGCTCAGGAAAGAAGTTGATTATAAAAATTAGATGAGGAGATTTAATTCTGGAGCATCAGTGCTTTCTGTTGTATAGTATTCCTTAAAGCAATGTAGATGTTTTTAAAGATCAACATTAAGGGAATTTGGTATTAAAAGGTCATTTGATGCCTCTTAGAAATAGCCCTAGTGTTTTTGTAGTTATCCAGATAGAAGTTCTCAGCATTCCTTTGACCCAAATGCACACACACACACACACACACTTCATCAGTTGTTAGGTCTTATGAAATCTGCCAGCAAAGTGCCTTTCTATCCACATAACTTAGTCCTGCACACCTTAAATATTTCTCTGAACCCTCTTTGAGACATATACTGCCTACTAAATGAAGTGCTGCATAAACTCCTTGACTCAGGGTCTGGTTGGTGCCTTCTGTGGACTGACCCAAGATTCTTTTCTGGCCTCATCTGCTGTCTTCCTGGATTTGCCTCGTGCTTCACTCTGCAGGGCCACTCCCGCAGCGGGCTTCCATCCTCTAGGCCCCAGCAGTTAAAAGTCCACCTTTCCTCCAAGACGACTCAAATGCCAGCTCTTTCTTGAAAACTTAAAGTCTTCACCACCAAATGTGTTCACCCACCTCTAAATCTTCAAAACACTCTCTCTCTCTCTCTCTCTCTCTCTCGCTTTCTCTCTCTCTCGACTTGGAGGTTCTGCTTTGGGTCATGTTTTTGGGTACTTGACTTCTTATTCCTTTTGGATCACAAGTACCCTAGGGAGAAGGTAGTTATTTATCTCTGACTCTTATTGAAACCAGGCCTCTTGCCCTTCAGTGCTCAGTAAATATTTGGAATTTCAGTTTGTTCTTGAAATGGTTTTTAACTGGGGGAAGAACATAAATCACAGTTCCTAAGTGCAGTGTACTGTTCTTCCAAGCATTTTACACATAACATGCTGTTCCATCCTCACTTCTCCCCAGGCAGGGATAGACACTGTTATTGTTGTTCTTTTTTCTTTCTTTCTTTTTTTGGCTGCGGTGTTGGGGACTGAACCCAGGGCTTGAGCGTGCTGAGCAAGTGTTCTACCACTGAGGTACACCCCCAATCCTCCTTTTTTCCGTATAAGGAAGTTGACACCTGAAGGAGTTATATAATTGCCTAAGGACTGAGTTATGCAGGTGATAAGTAACCTAACCAGTATTCACAATCATGTTTGATTTATCCTACCCCAAGTCCACAAACCCTCATAACTGGAGTATAACCACTGTACTGCTTCCCATTTTTCAAAGAATAAACACTGTATACTTGACTGAAGTGCTGCAAGAGTAAAGAAAAATTTCTCCAGTGCCTCCCACTTAATAAATGTTGATCAAATCCATGTGTGTAAGGGAAAGAAATTGGTACCTGGTTCTCCATTGAATTTTTCATTTGAATCAGGGTAGGCAATAATGTATAGCTGTAATGATATACATAGGGTATAATGAAACCCTAATTCTTACATTTAAACTTCCAAGAATGATAATCCAATTATTGATAGAGATGATGAGGACCTGGAGATGCTGGAGATATTAGGGAAGAAGAGTCTTACTGGAAAATACTCTTCAGCAATTTATGAGTCCTCAGCCCATTTGGATTCATTTTATCTCCAGCCAGTGCACACAGCAAAGTATTTCCTGGCTTGCTTTGTTGACAATTTGTTGGTTCTAAGTAATTTCAGGTTTTTATTACTATTCCTGATAAGTCAAACATCTGTAGTTTCTGTTGTTGCCTTGAGGGACCAAGAGTAACATAGTAGCATATCCATGCCAGAAAAGCATTTTGTTGTCACATGTAACAATAGACTAGACCCCTGTGATTATGGGGACCTCTCCATGAAGTTTAGTCCTTTGTGTAGGAAAGAGCCATGACTTGGGAGTTAGCCTGGGTTTGAGTTCTACTTTTTTAGTTGTGTGTAGTATCTTACCCCTTCTGAATTGTTTCCTATTCTGTAGGATGAGATCATAATAAATCACATAAGGTGATGTAGTACCTGACACTATAAATGTTAGCACCTTCAAAGTATTCCCCCCCCCAAGTACTATGAACCTGTAATTGTGTTTATGTAAGTTTAATATTCTATATCTTTTTTTCCCCAGCTTCCCTTTAATAATTAATCTTTAAGCTTGTCATTTTTCTACATATACCCACATGGGAATTAACTAATTATATTTTAGTTAAATGTCTACAACCATTTCTTATTTTATGCATTCTTGAAAGTTATACAGCTGTCAGAATTCTGAAAGTAGTATCATGTGCTATCTGCATTCATTTAAAAGGACCCTTTTGTGAGGTTGGCTTTTCTTGAAGCAGAGCACACCATTAATGACTTCCACATTTGCCTTCCATATCTTTCTTTATTTCTGCTGACTAGTTTGCTTGTTCTGATCAGAATCCTGGTAATAGATGTTCACCCGAGAAATTCCTACAGATTTTCCAGCTCCTGTGTAGTGTGGACAGCCAGAGGAAGGTTAAGGTCTTATAAAATAGCTACCTTCTTAGTCTATTTCCTAGAGACCCTGCAGCAATATTGACTTTTGAGAAGCTGATTAACACAGACTAAATTTACCATCTCCAGGTCTTTGGTCTGGCACACTTTCTTGGTGAATTCACATGACTTGGCATTTACATGTGGACACCTGGGACAATCTATCTTTGCCTCAAAGTATTAAGTAACACAATTTGGAACTGACTTACAACTATTTATTTCCCTCATAAATTGGGCCCCGAGCATCTTTTGTAAATCAGGAATTTTCTTGGAAATGGAGTTCTCACTAAACTCAGTCCCAAGTGTACTTTTCTATAAAAGCACATTCTTGTTTGTTCTGTCATAACAAATGCATTTGGTGGTTATAATAGCATTGATAGAAACATGATTGAACAGGAAAGCATGCCTGTTATAAATAGGTCAATTTGTTTTAATCCACATTCAAAGCATAAGTATAGCTTTATTAAACACAGCACAACTCAAGGAAAATCTATTACATTTTGAAGGAAAATGATCTAGTTCAGCAATATTCTAAAGGGATCCCCTATTTAAATGATGTATTCATATAAGCAATTGGTAATGCCATTGATGTATAGTCAGTTCTCCAGAGTAGGAAAAGACAGTTTCTGGCTTTCAACTGTGGCTCACCTACAGTGTGATCCTATGTAAGCCAGTGAATTGTATTTAAAGAGAGGATTAACTATTATTTTATACTTTTGACATCTTTTTTGAGTTTTGTTGGGTAGATGACAGAACTTAATACCACTCATTGAACTCTGTCAGACAGTACTGGAGACTTCCGTTTTCATAATACAGCAACCCTGTAAGGTTTTCACTCCAGACTGAGCAGGTTGAGGCTGGGCGAGGTTATGTAATTAACTGGGGTCAGAGAGCTGGCAGGTGGGGACTGGCAGGTGGGGACGCAAGCAGCAGTGTGCACCGGGCTCACGTTGCTGCAGGGCAGTGCTCTTGCCCCTCCATCCATCTGGAGAGCATATCCTTCCTGGAAGCCGCATCTTCTCTTTCAGACATTTAAGAATGAAGCAGTTGTTTGGCATAGAGCTTCTGGGATCTTAAAAACTTACTGGAAATTCCTGTAACTTTTCATATTTGTAAACTACCAATTGAATACAGTACCTAAGTTTTGTTCATACTTTTTTTTTTTTTTTTTTTTTTTTTTTTTTTTGGTACTGGGAATTGGACCCAGGGGTGTTTTGCCACTGCACTGAACCACAGCCCCCGACCTTTTCATTTTTTATTTTGAGACAGGGTCTTGCTCAGTTGCTGAGGTTGGCCTTGAACTTGAGAACCTGCCTCCCAAATTGCTGGGAATAGGGGCATGTGCCACTGAGCCCTGGCTTGCTCATACATCTTGATAGGAATTATACAGAATAAAATGGAATTGCTTTGCAATTTAATTAATTTTGAGATGGTTAAATTCAACACTGATAACTGTACCTGAGATTAAGAATATCAGAGGCTTGTTTAAGATGTGAAATGTGGGACTGGGATTGTGGCTCAGTGGTAGAGGACTTGCCTAGCACATGTGAGGCACTGGGTTTGATCCTCAGCACCACATAAAAATAGATAAGTAAAGGTATTGTGTCGATCCACAACTAAAAAAAAAAATGTGAAATGTAAGCTGAGGTAAGATCTTAATTTTCGTATAATGGTATTGATAAAAGGTCTATGGTTTATTCCCTTGGGTATTTTGTTGTTGTGGAGATTTTTGTTTGTTTTGGTTTTGGTTTTGTTTTGAGACCAGATCTCACTGTGTTGTTCAGGGTAACTTAGAACTCCTGAACTTAAGCAATCCTCCTGCCTCAGCCTCCTGAGTAGCTGGACTGTGCCTTGCTTTTAACCCTATGATCTTTTATAGTAATGTTTCAAAAAGAATTCTATATGATATGTTTTGTCCCTTTTCAAAGTGTTCCTCCCTAATTGAAAGTCGATTGGTCATTGCAACTTTTGCAAAGTCAATTCTGTAGGAGCTTGTATTGCTCCACCTTGTTCTTTTTATGGCTCATAGCCAAAATACATCTCTGCAATCAGATTTTATAGTTTGCTTGTTAATTCCTGCTAATTATGTTTGTTTCTAGTTATTTGTAGTGAAGTAAAGCTTTATTATCCGTGGCATGGTGAGAGCAAAGATTTTTCTAAGTGTAAAAATAAAGTTGCATCAAGTAACTAAAAATTGTCCTTAAGTATAATGACCATCAACATATATTTCACACCTTTCTTATCAAAAGATGGCTTAAGATGTACACTGGTGTACCTCTGTTGGTTATACTTTTAAATTTGTTATGAAATTCACTGAGGTATAAGATAAGGTGATATTATATATACAGTTAGTAGGAGCAGAGTTCTCTGTTCTTTTTGTTATTAAAATAGTGTCACATGACCTGTTAAGGATTCACTTCTTCCTGAAAATGTATTTGTCTATTAACCAGTTTTGTAAAGTCCTTTTGGGTATTAGAAGGCATTGAATCACATAGTTAGATTGATTTGGAATAATCCCTTTTAGAAAGAATTTGTGCCAATTCTTTTTCCTCTCTAAAAGAAAGAAATTTGTGTCAATTCTTTTTCCTCTCTAAAAGCACAGGCTCTGTGCCTGATGTCAATTCCATAAGGGTCTACTGTGTGTGTGTGTCCCCAAACTGGACTTTGTCATGAGGGAGAGGTGATCTGTAATCAAGCATTTCTTTACTGTAGGGTTATTTGTCATTTCAGACAGCATGGACTTTTGAGAACAGCCTTGCGCTGGGGGAGGCAAAGTTATATAAACTGTGTTCATAGTTAAATACTTGCTTCCAGGGAGAAGGTGAAAAATGCTTTGTACTTTTTCCTTTGGCTTTTTCCTCCAAAAGAGCTTGTCATGCAACAACAGGAAAAAGTGGCCAAAGGCAGAAAAAACTCTTCTCTTTTCCATGTTGGTTTGTTTTTATTGTAAGACAAACCTTTCATGTTTTATTGTTATAAAGTTTAAACCTGGCCTAGAGGTGCCAGTCTTTAGTGGAAACAGCTGCACAGTTGGTGTCCCCTGGTCAGGTGGAACTTTCTTTGAAGCAACATGTTGCCTTTTAAAAGAGAATTGAGCCTGTGAGAACTTGAATCTGTGAAACTCATCAGCATTCCGCCATTGTTTATCTCTTCAGTAACTGAGATAGCTAATTTAAGCAAAGCATTGCAGTTAGAAATTGTTTTATGAATGAATTCTCAATCTTCTGACAAGAGTAGCCTTATTACTTTGTGTGTTAAAAATACAGAAACATGGCAGGGGGACTCACTCAAGAATTGAAGCTATGACAGCCCCATTTAACCAAGACCACAGAACATGTCCACAGTAACACCTTCTTTTGGTTGAACTGAACTGTGATTTTGAGCTTTTATTTATATTTGCAGTTAGATGCCTTTAGTAGGAGCAAGACAGGGTGGTTGGGCATATATCTGGATTCTAGAGATAAAAGATTTTCTCTCGATTGATGTTGCAGTGTTTCTCATCTTTTTGATGGAGCGATGCTGGTAGCAGTGGACTTAGCATGACTCTTGGTCGCTTGCTAGGAAAAGTTTAGCATCAGAGAGCTTTCTTTCCTTGGGGAAAAATAGAAGAGACAGGCATGGAGTCAAGAGGGACAAGAAAAATGCTGAAATATTTTCCTTTTGGGCTTTTGATTTCTTTGCCAAAAAAATTGCCTCCAGATGGAGAAGAGCAAAAGCTCGGATTGTAAGCCATTATGTTTTTACTGGCCTGCCTCCCCGCCCCGTTGCCTGCTTTGGAATCTGTAAGCCAGTCCAAATCCTTTACCTCATTTTCTAGTACCAATTTACTGTCTTACTCATCTTCCAGCTGCAAGGGGTGAGGCAAGTTGCCTTGAAATTGAACCCTCTGCCATTTTATAAACCAGGCAATAGCAGAGTATCAGTATCAGTGGTCTCCATTTCTCTGAAGTTCTTGAATCACACCTACCAGGTAGACTTGGTCTGTGTCACATGTGGTAGGATCAGTCTGGGAATGAATCCGAATAAGCCCTTTGGGGTTTGGTGTAGACTCATTACTACCAGGGTTGCCTGGAGTTCTGGGTTGTTGCCTGGGGAGCACAGCTTGTGTTTTCACTGTATGGGTCTTCACTGGATACTCCAGTTTCTCTTGGGAGGTCATAATCATTGGGGTTGAGGTTGTGGGGGAATCCAGTGTCTGGACGTAATGGGTCGAGTGGCATTGGAGCCTGGCAGACTCAAGCCCACATCATTGTTCTAGAACTAATAAATAGATTACTTGGAGACAAGTTATTTTCTGTATCTGGAAAATGGGGAAGAATACCTTATCAGCTTGTTTGATTTAAACAAAATTTTTTGGAGGTGGGGCTCATGAGAAATACTCAAATGTTTTGGAGGCAGGTACTCTTTATAAAAATACTCAAGTATTAGTTCTTTTCCCTTTTCATTATGCCAACCTTGATTGTGGTGTAGTTTTTCACGTAATTACTAAATGGAAATTGGGATGATATACGTGATTTTCAGATATTGCATTTTAAAGTTGAGCACCAAAATAAACATAACACATGGTCTAGTGGATAGGGCAAAGCAATGATTTTTAATTGAAATTCAAATTTGTGTAGGCTATAGTCATATATATGTATAGTCTTGTTGCTTACCTATTGGGATATGTTCTGAGAAGATGTATCATTAGGCAGTGTCATCATTGTATGAATATCATATAATGTAGTCACACACACTTAGGTGGGGCAGCCTCTGCACCTAGAGGGTAGTATATGACTCCTGGGCTACAAATGTCAATGACCCATTCCTGTACTCTGGGCAGTCATAAACAGTGGCAAGTATCTGTGCGTTTCAACATAGAAAAGGTACAGTAAAAGATGCTATAAAAGATTAAGAAAAGAAAGGCATAACTATTGTAGGACACTCACCATGAATGGCATTTGCAGGACTGGAACTTGCTCTGGATGAGTCATTGAGTGAGTGGCAAGTGTGAAGGACTCTAGGACATTAACATACAGCATTATGGATTTTATGCACTCTGTATTCTAAGGCTACACTACATTTATTTTTGAAATATTTTCTTTGCTGGGAATGTAACTCAGAGGCCCTTAGTTTGATTCCTAGCACCATCCCCCCCAAAAAAAAAATTTTCAATAATAAATTAATCTTAGCTTATTTTAACTCTGACTCTTGTAATTACACTTATCTTAAAACACAAATACATTGTTTATGTTACAAACATAGCAGTTCAAAAAAATGTTTTCTTTAAACTGGTTGTGGTGGCACACATCTGTAAATCCAGCAACTCCAGAGGCTGAGGCAGGAGGATCCAAGTTCAAGACCACCCTCAGCAACCTAGCAAGACCCTGTCTCCAAAAAAAAAAAAAAAAGAAAGAAAGAAAAAGGCAGAGGTTGGGGGATGATGTAGCTCAGTGGTAAGGCATGCCTGGTTTCAATCCATAGTACAAAAAAAAAAGTTTATATCTTTATTCTGTAAGCTTTTTTCTATTTTTAAATTTTTAAAAAATTATAGACTTTTTTGTTACAAACTAAGACACAAACACACATATTAGCCTAGGCCTACATGGTATCAGGATCCATCAGTATTACCGTTTTCCACCTCTACTTTGTGCCCCACTGGAAGGTCTTCAGGTGTAGTGAAGCTTGGATCCTCCTCCTACAATGACAGAGCCTTCTAGAATGCCTCCATAAGGACCTGCCTGAGGCTTCTCTCCATGAGGTAGTCTTTTCAGAAATATGTCCATGGTGGTTTATTTTTATTTACTTATCTTTTTCACCATAGGTTTGCTTATAAATAGATTAAGCACCATGAACATTCCTCTCTGTAAAACAAGACCCTTAGCAATTTAGTGAGACCCTGTCTTAAAGAAGAAAGACTGGAGAGGCTGGGGTTGTCGCTCAGTGGTAGAGTGCTTGTCACTAGATTTGATCCTCAGCACCACATAAAAATAAAATAAAGGCATCGTGTTCATCTAGAACTAATAATACTTAAAAAAAATAAAAAAAAGACTGCAGGTGTAGCTCCGTGGTTCAGTGCCTCTGGGTTCAGTCTCTTCTCCTGCCCCGCCCACCAACAAAAGACAGACATCAATCAAAGTGCAGAAGTGACCAGGGAAGCTCCTCTTGGCACTGTTTATCTGGCTCCTGTATGTAAGATGGACAGGAATCCACTTACCAGCAGTGCAGAGAAGGCTTAGAACAATCTCTTGGCTTGTTTCCCAGCCCCCTACCCTTATATCCTGTGACTTGTCTAGAAAGAATGATGGAGAACAAAGTTTTTATTTCCTATAGTGGGCAGGGAGATCAAAGACTTTGGACAGTAGGAAAGGTTAGAAATGAAAAAAAAAATCAACTCTTTACCAGATTATGAAAAGAACCTGTTTTATGATATTCGTATTTAAGGAATGTCAATGTTATCTTTGTCAAGTTACTATTATGAGATTTAACATATTTTTTTTTCCCTTTTTGTAGGTACTGGTTTGGGATTAGGAATTGTTTTCTCACTTACCTTCTTTAAAAGTAAGTTTGACTCATTTTTCAACACAGTATACATGTGCATAGCAGAGACACACTTTAGAGAAGGCACGTCTAAATGGCTATCAACCCATCCATTTATGGGTTTGGTAGGCCTTTGTAAAATGAACTAGACAAAGAACGTGGACTTGAAAGAGGTCAAAATGGGTTGGATATCTCCTGCATTCCCTCTGGGCACTGAGTCAGTGTGCCTGTTATCTTAAATATGATATCATTTCAAAAGCCTGTACTTTATGCCAGTGAGTCATTTAGCCAAATCTTCATGCTCAAATATTTCTAATTAATTATAATTTTTCTTCTAAAGGAACTTGAAAATGAGAGTCTTGCTGGTAATAAAAACAAGTGGACCAGAAATACACTTGCTTCCTGGCCAAAAGTTCTCAGTAAAGGCAGGCAGTATCCCTTTCATTCTGTGGAAGAACTTCCAAAGTTTGGATATTAAATTGAAGCCCAAGGGGTCACTTTGACCTGTTTCTTTGAAGCACTGTCAGGGACTATATAACTAGAGAATAATAATTAACACACACTACTGATGTTAAATAATCATTTACAGATTGGTTTAAGTAAATCCCATGATTTACTAGACCAAAGTATATAAATATTGGTGAAATTGCTACCTATTTAAAAAAATTTTGAAGCACTTTACTTCTGATAAGGTTAAGATATTAAAATGAGCAGATGATTAGAACTGATACTAAAAAACTGTCTATCGTTTTCATATTATACTACTTTCCTCAAACCTAGCAGCATAGATGCTTATAAATATTTGCTAAATTAATCTTTACTTATTAACCCTCTTGTGGGGACATGGATGAAACATCCACAACACTGGCATTGTGGTGTGGTGACCGCTGAGTGTTCATGGAACTCTTCGCAGATGTATTTAAAGGGGCGGGAGGCTTTGTCTTCTCTTAACGGTTCCCTATTGGGATTTTCCTTTTTTGCTCAATAGGAAAAATGTGGCCGTTAGCCTTTGGTTCTGGCATGGGATTGGGGATGGCCTACTCCAACTGCCAGCATGATTTCCAGGCTCCATATCTTCTACATGGAAAATATGTCAAAGTATGTATAGAATCGATATTTTTTTTTTTTTTTTTGCAGAAGAAAAAAAATATTTCTCCTGAGGTTGTACTTTAGTGCCAATTGGCCTTTAGTGATTTGACACTACTTTGGTGCTAAGAGGGTCTCACATGAGTCTTCAGTTGCATAGGTGCATTCAGGTGTGCACTTCCAGGTTGGATGGCTGGGACTTAAGTCATTATCAATGGGGAGGGATTAGCTAGCTGTAAGTAGCACTTTTCTTTTTAAGATATCAGTGTTCTGTGAGCACCTCACTTGTACTCAAGCTAAACCTAAAGACTCTGGCTCAGCCATGATTCTGCTGTTTTACTGGAGAAGACAGTCTTGACTGAATCGTATGTGATTCTGCCAAAGGTCTCGGCTATCAGTAGAATTTTCTTTTTATTTTTTGCTGTGTTGGGGATTGAAACCAGGGCTTCACACCTAATAGGCAAGCACTCTACTGGGGAATTACATCCCTAGCCCTTTTTAAAATTTTATTTTGAGGCAGGGTCTCACTCAATTGTGCAGGCTGACCTCAAACTTGCAATTGCCCTGCCTGTAGCTGGGATCACAGGTGTGAGCCACCACACCTGGATACAAGTAGATTTGCAAACAAGCTGGGCGAAGGAAGAGTGCAGCCTGTTTCCTAAAGTTTGTGTGGCAGCCTGTCTCTTTGCCTTGCTTCAGATGATTGGTTACTGTGGAGTTTAAGTAACAGGATCATGAGAGACTGGATGTTCAGGGTTAGAGAGATTATTTTTGTGTCTCCAGGGCCTGAAACAAAGAGTAGGCCCTGAAGTAAACGTAGAGCAAAGAAGTGAAGTGAATCGTGTATTCCATGAGACGTAGGTGGTAAGGGCCCCGCTCGCCGAAATACAACCTTTACAGCAGCTCAGCCTCTGACGAAGAACTGCACAGCCCCTGCGTGCGTCGGGTCCTTTGCTCTCTAGCTTTCGCTTAAGCTGGAACCTTCACTGCGATGGCAGCAGCTGGGTCAGGAGATCAGTGTGCAGGCCCATCCCTTGCTTCTTATGGGATCTCAAGTTGTTTCACTTTCAAGCTTCCATTTTCCATGGATAAAATTAGGAATAATTTCTTCCTAAGGGGGATTTTTGTTGTTGTTTTGTGGGGTGGATGCTGGGGATTAAACCCAGGACCTCACACGTGCTGAGCCCATTCTGTCAGTAAGCTACAGCCCCCAGCCTCCTTAGGGTTGTGGTGAGGGTTAAATGTGAAAATGTTTTTAAGCTGTGAGGTGCTATATAAATAGAAACATCAGTTACAGTTGAGGCCAACCAAGAAAGGGTGATTGACTTGTCCATTGTTCCACCATAATAACAAGTAGAGCAGAAAATGTGGCACAAATGCGTGTCCTAATTTGGTCAAGAGCTGTAGCTAAAGGGTCATGAGATCTCAATAACAGTATCTCACCACAGCTCCATAGCCTTCCCTTTAGGAGCTGCTCGCACTCTCTAGCTGCCCACCAGCTATCCTTTGTGCTGGAGTGAAAGGGGACAGGGAGAGATGACGTTAATGAACCATCTCTGAGCCAAAGCCAGGGTGAGGTCAGCCACGGGCAGTGCAAGGAGAGGCACAGCTGCGTGGCAGCCAGCTGAGGACAGGCCTTTCCACTGCTCTGACTCTCCACTTTACTGGCAGCCCAGCTGTCTGGGGAAGAACAGAAACAACAGGCAGCTAGCTTCAGGTCTTTCCTTGTTCAAATGTTTCCATTGTTCCAAACTGGGTTGTCATGGATAATGGCTCAGAGGTGATTATATGGGTATTATATGTTTCATAGCTGGGAGTTACAGTGGAAAATATTGTTACATTTTTTTTTTTTACAGCCTAGTGTGTATTGTTCCAAAATGGCCTTGTAACTAAATCTGAACTTGAGTCTGTGCCTTGATGTTGTCATCCTCTACTTTCTCTGAAAAGAGGAGCAAAATCCCACCTTGGGGCTCATTCAGGGTAGTAATACCATGCTCGCTGTTGAGTGCCAGTTATGCCTGTGAGCCATCCCAGGGACTTTATATTCCTTCTCTCCTCTTCAGACCTCCCAGTTGGTCCTGAGAGAGGTGTTATTATCCTCAGCCAGCAGATGAGAAAATGGGGTATCTTACTGGGGTTAAGAAACTTGCCAGAGATCATATAATTAGTGGACTGGTTCAAGCTATGCCCTTTGTACTCACCTATGACCCTTAGATGGTTTTAGGAACATAGTTTGCCAGGGACTAATTATTCAACCCTGTTCCATTCCTTTCCCTCCTAATATTGGGGGAGCTCTTAGGAACCTGGGAGGGATATTTACCATTCTCTGGTGAGAGTTTAAAGCAAACAGTGTGGGGAGGTTCTGGTCCCTTGGGTCTGGCCTGAAGCAACAAGTCCGGTCATCCAGCTGCTGCCTGCATTGTTCTGACCTGAGTGTCCTTGCTTCACAGGAGCAGGAGCAGTGACGTACACTGAGAACATCCCAGTGGGAGGACAAGAGAAATCATGTTTATTCCTCAGGAATACTGAAGTGCCCTGGAGTAAGCTGACATTCTCCTGGAACAATGTTATCAGTAATACTTTAAACTCCAGCACACTGTTTATGTATTTGAAACCAAGTCTGTTTCTTGTTTTGTATTTTCTCTGGAAAATGTAAGGAGGTGGTCTTAAATAAATTTAAACAAAAATGGATAGCTCAGCGCATGGCCTTTGTTTATTGCCCCTGGTCTCTGAGGGTCAGGCTGTTTGAAGCACCTGTCACAGCCTCTGAGAGCCCTCTGAAAGCCGAAGCTGGCCTCTGTTCCCAGTCTTCTCACACGTAGTTATCGGTGCTTTCCCCTCAGAAGGCGGAAGCTGGAGGTGGCTGCTGCGTGGCCTGGTGAAGGCGACTAGTGTCTTGAGTGCTTCCTCCCTGGAGCAGCTCTTTGGGCCTGGGCTGTTCTCACAGCATGCCTACGGGCGCATCCCAGCCGTGCCTGCTCTGCTGAGGGCCAACAGCTGCTGCAGTAGCAGCGCATGAACTGGTCGTAGATGGCTCACACCACTGATGTCAAGTCCTGCAGCTTTGTGGAGCTGGCACCATCCAGGCTTTGGCCCAGGGGCTTTCTCCTGGTGGTAGGGAGAGCTTGAGGCACAGCCACCTGGCAGAAAGGCCACACTTGGGGTGGCTTTACATAAGACTGAGGTGTAAGGAAAAAGGACTACTTTTTTTTTCTTTCTTTCTTTAATTAAAAATGTTTATTAAAAAATTTTTTTTTGGTCGTTGGTGGACCTTTATTTTATTTATTTATATGCAGTGCTGAGAATCAAACCCGGTGCCTCACACATGCTATGCAAGTGCTCTACCAATGAGCCACAACCCAGCCCCCCACTTCTAATACCCCTCTGTGAGTTTGTTCCTGTGGTTTCACTTGAAACAGGTAGGCAGGACACAAAAAGAGTATTTCAGAGCCAGGTGTGGTGGCACGTACTCATAATCCCAGCCACTTGGGAGGCTGAGGCAGGAGAATTGTAAGTTCAAGACCAGCCTGGGCAATTTAGCAAGACCCTGTCTCAAAATAAGAAGGGCTAGGATGTAGCTCAATGTTTGAGGGCTTATCTAGCATCTGTGAGGCCCTAGGTTCAATCTCTAGCACTGCAAAAAAATAAAATAATAAATAAAAGTATATATTAGCAATTTCTTCTGGAAATGTACAGAACCCCAGAGTTCAGGCTTTTTTGTTTTTTGTTTGTTTTTTAAAGGCAGTAGTGTTTTGTGTTTTTTTTTTTATTTGTTTGTTTGTTTTAGTTGTAGCTGGATACAGTACTTTTTTTTTTTTTTTTTTTTTTAATGTGATGTTGAGGATCGAACCCAGTGCCTCACATGTGCTAGGCAAGTGCTTTACCACTGAGCCACAATCCCAGCCCAGGGACTTTGTATTTAATTTACCATTTTTATAATAAAATTAAGATGGGCAGAGCTTAATCCCATTGTCCTTTATCTAGTAAGTGTTTTTGTGTTTATTTTGTTTGTATTTGAAGTACAAGGTATTGAACCCAGATGTGCTCTACCATTGAGCTACATCCCAAGCCCTTTTTATTTTGAGGCTGGCCTTGAGCTTGTGATCCTCTTGCATTTGCCCCCTGAGTTACTGGGATTACAGGCATGTACCACCACATCTGACTTCTTATTAATTGAGCAGAGACACCATAGGCAGCAAAGATAAATAGGTAAAAAGGCACTGACTTCCAACTTTAGAGAACTTAGAATCTGAAGGAAAGATGGACATACAGACACTCAGAACCCCCTGTCTTAACGGGTAGATGGGGTGAGCAGATGGAGACTGTAAGAGCAAAGGGGCCGGAGTGACAAGGCTCTGCAGCTTTGTAGAGGAGAGAGTTAGGATGAGAGGAAGGAAGCCCTCGGAGGGCTGAATCCTGGAAGTGCACGTCTTAGCTGGTGGTGTGCACAGCAGAGTGTCCAGAGGCAAGGGAGAGGCACGGGAGGGTGAAACTGTATGGCCGCCAGGGCAGAACTAGTGTCTGACCCCAGTGTGGGCACAGAGTAGACCTTAGTTCTTAACAATTGCTATGATGAATAGATTCAGAGTAGCAGATCTCCTCCCTCCATTTTTCCCTCCCTTGTTCTTTGCCCTACTCCCCTTTCTAGAAAAGTGTGCTAGGCTCTGAATGGGAACATGCAGCAGTGCCACTGTGCCCCAGATGGGCTGAGCCCAAGTCTGTAAGTCATGGTCATGATGCCATGGCCACTTGACTGTTTTTTGTGCTGCCCTCTTTATTCCACAATTAGAAGTGGCCGTGTGGCCTACTGGACCCCTTCCACTTGTCTTTTCCATACTGGTTTTAACAGTGAGCAAGTATGGAAAAGACTCATCCCCCAGTTTTTCCATCTTCATTCAGACAGAGATAAGAATAACAGTTCCTATCCCAAAAGACAAGGACAGAAAACTGTGTGCTCAGTAAATCTCTAGATATGTCAGAAAGATAGAGTGGACAGAGACCTCAGAATCAAACTTCTGTATCTTGTCCTTCGCTAGGTTGTAGCATCCATTTCGAGGGATCCCTTTGCCTAGCACCTTTGAAGCACCACTCAGATCTTTGAGGAACCCTGCCGGTTCTGTAGGGAACAGTTCTGGGCAAAGAGAGTTCAGAGCAGAGGAAGCTCTGGCTGTTTGTTTTAGTCCCAGAATACTTTGTGTCCCTGCCTTACATCCCTTAGCAGAGATTGGCCCAAAGCACAATGCTTGATCTTGTCCCCACTCCCTGCCCCCTTCCCAAATCAACCTTCAGAAAGTTCCAGCTTGTTGGCAAAGGCACACATTCTCTTCTCCTTTAAGTTTCATTAGGAATTCGAGTCCTCCAGGGTCCTGTTCCCTTGTGGGGTTGCAAAACTGCCTTTGCCTCTTGTCTGCCCTTCTGGAACCAAATACAAGGAAATTCATGGGTTTGGGAAGAGAGTGATGGGAACCCAGCTGGGCACAGCCTACTAGGATGGAGCCGAGGCGCCCCGAAGGTGGCCTGCTCTGCCAACATACATAAATACGTACAGTCTGAGCTTGACACTGTATAATTTGGCCCAGAACAATATGTATTTTGAACTCATTTAGGTGAATGACTTTGGCATTCCAAGTACCCACTGGGGGAGCCTTTATCAGGAGCCTTTGCCTTATGCAGAAGTGTGCCTTTGTTCTGAGACGTGGCCTCGAGCACACTCTGCTGAGCTGTCTCCTTCAGTGAGTGTCATCCTCTCTCACCCATTTCAAAAGACCCAAGAATGCAGCCTTGAAATCCTGCTCAGAGGAAATGTGGAGATTGGGGGAACGAAGATGACTATGTAGTTTTGCGTTTAGTTTTCCCAAACCTCACTGTTTACATTTTTTTTTTTATGTAACCAAGCCATAATTGCATTTTACTTGTCATGGTTCAATCTGATTGTATTGTTGGATGGGACTATTTTTGAACCTGTCCAAATAAACTCTGCAAAATATTTCCACAAAGATGTACTCCATGGGGCTGGGACAGCCATCATCCCAAACGGTCCTGAGACACATGGTTTCCTGCTGCATGCTTTCTAATTGCATAAATGCAAAGGGGTGGAAGGGAGAAAGTGGAAATTCTAAGTACCAAAAGGAATGTTAAGTTTAGAATAATAAGCTCATCTGGAAGCCATCACCAGTGTGCTGGAGTGAGCACCACTTTGCCTCGGACACCAAGGCTGGTGTTGGGGTGCACACGGACCTGGGCAGGCTCTGGGTAGAACAAGCTTGGGTCAGTGGCGACTTCCAGCAGCAAAGGGCTGAAGGAACAGGATGGATGGATGGAGACAGAGAGGCAGGCTGTGAAGCCGGAAGACAGGCTGGGCTTAGGCCCTGGATCCAAGTGCCTGCTCCATGGCTTACTTGCTGGGTGACCTGGGGGAGGTTCCTAATCTCTTCCAATTTCAGATTCTTCATATGAATAGGAGAGAAAAAATTCCTACAATATATTGTCTTTGAGGACCAAAAATATATGTGCTGACATAAATGTAAAAAAGATTGTAGGGCTTTAGGGGCATAGCTCAGTGGTAGAGCACTTGCCTAGCACGCATGAGGTCTGAGGTGCAATCCCCAGCACTGCAAAAAAATAAGAAAAAGAGGTTGTTATTCAACTCAAAAGTGTTTAATATTAATAGTAGGTAATTGGGGTTCTTTCAGAACCCGGGCATAATCCTTGGGTTTAAAGAGTTGACTCTTGGGGTTGAAATCAACAAGATCTGTGGGACAATGAGCGTCTCAGTGGTACAGCAATCCTAAATCGTCAGGGAACACTGCTTCTTCCCAGAGGAAGTTTTCGTGCTGTTTACTTTCACTCTGCCCCATTGAGATACACTAGTATTGCAAATAATAATAATAATAATCCTGTGTTTGCCAATCAGAAACACATTTTTTTCTTTTGATAGTACTGGAGATTGAACCCAGGGGTTCAATCTGAGCTATATCCCCAGCCCTTTTTATCTTTTATTTTGAGACAGGGTCTTGCTAAGTTGCCAAGGTTGGCCTCAAACTTTCAATCGTACTACCATGACAGATTCAGAAACGTAATTATTGATCAGCTTCTAGTGTGTGTTACAGATGTTTTGTTAAATTCTTGCAAATGTAATAAAGCATTGTGATAGTTCATTGATCTATACATCTTAAAAATATATGCTTTAAAATTAGAATCCTTTTGATACAGTTTACAAACTGTAAAATCCATGCTTCACTAGGTACAAAAACCCTGCTGGGCACACCTGTGATCCCAGTCACTAGGGCAGCTGAGGCAGGAGGATTGAAAGTTTGAGGCCCTGTCTCAAAATAAAAAGGACTGGGGATTTAGCTTAGTGGTAGAGCACCCCTGGGTTCAATACCCAGTACCCCCCCAAAAAAAAAAGAAAAAGAAGAAAGAAATCCCCTTTATAATGTATACTGCTAATATTTACTTACTTAATATTTTAAGGGGGTAAATTTTTTATAGTTTTTTATTTTCCAGCCCTATTTTGTATTTTATTTAGAGACAGGTTCTGACTGAGTTACTTAGCACCTTGCTTTTGCTGAGACTGGCTTTGAACACAATCCTCCTGCTTTAGCCTCCTGAGCCACTGGGATTATAGGTGTGCACCACCGTGTCTGACTAGCTTTTGAAACAATTTTATCTGTAAACAAAATTTTCTGTAAGGAAAAGTAAAAATAAATCCCAGATATTCGGGAGGCCAGGGCAGGAGGATTGCAGATTCAAGGTCAACCTGGGCAATTTAGTGAGATTATTTTTTTAAAAAGGGGAAGGATTGGGGCTGTAATTCAGAGATACAGTGTTTGCCTAGCATGTGTGAGGTCCTGGATTCAATCCTCAGTCCTTCAAAGAAGAAAAAGACGAAGTGAAATAATAGAAGAAGCTCCTTTCTACCTTTTACCCATGATCCTCCATGGTTCACATTTCCCGTTTTTCTTCATTCTGTGGTGTGCGTGTGTGTGCGCGCGCACGTACAGTGCTTTTGGACACATAAGAGGGTTAGAAACATGCTCTTTTATCCCAGTGACTCCAAGTATGTTGTCTAAGAACAAGGGTGTTCCTGGTTCCCAGTTCTATGATTGGAAATTAACACAGACGCGGGAGTGCCATCTAGTCCACTGTGCATCTGCTAATTTTGTGAACTGTTGAAGTAATACATTGTCCTGTCATTCCCTGAGTCCTGGACCACACAATGTACCTAGTTATTGAGTCTCTTTTTTTTTTTAATCCTGAACAGTTCATCAGCGATTCTTTTACTGATCTTGAAGAGTACAAGCCAGTTATTTTGTAGACTGCTTCTCAGGTTCTGGGTTTGGGTTTGTCTGGTTTCCTCATGTTAAGATCCAGGTTTTGACATTTTGGCCAAGCTTGTGATGCGTCCCTTTCAGTGCATGATATCAGGAGTCACCCAACGTCCATTTGTCCCAATATTAGTGATGTTCATCTTGGTCATTGGTGAGAGATGTATTTGCCTGATATCTCCACTGTAAATTCATTCTTTTTCTTCTCATAATTAACAACCCTGGGGAGGTGCTTTAGAGACTGTAAATATCCCATCCCTTAAACCATCTTCAGTTCAGCATCCACAGATGATTTTCTAAACTTATTGCTCCTTATTACTTGGCATTCTATAGGAAGAGCTTTCCTTCCTCCCCCTTTCATCTTCCATTTGTTTATTTCAGCCTGGACTCCTGGATTCTCTGCACTCAACCTATTTTACCCAATGCTATTAGTGTTTATTACTCCCATTACCCAGACTGGTCCAACAGGGGCTCTTCCAAGTTGGCACCTCCACCCTTTTGACGTGTCCGCTCCATCCTTTGAAGATATTCCACTCTTGTATCTTCCCTACCCCAACCTTGGAATTAGCCAATTCTTCAAGGAGGCCTGGTTCCTTGGAGAAGAGAATGCAAGTTAGAAACCAAGATGTCCAGGGGCACCCTTTACCCTTTGTGCCTCATTGCCCGGATGCCAATAGCTTTGTCAGCTTCTTAGCACACACAGCTAGGAGACGTGTACGCATGTCTGTGACTTCAGTTCATACTGCTGTCTCAAGTCCAAAACTGCAGGGGCTGCCAGGGTGGGTGGTGGTCGAGCACGTGCTTAGCAGGCAGAAGGCCCAGGGTTCCATCCCAGAACCGCAAAAAACAAACCAAAACACCTAGAGGCCGGCCTGACCTCCCACCACCCATACTGTAACTCCCTTATCTAATAATAAGAAACCTGGTCCTAGGGATTCGCATTTCAGAGAGCAGTACTTAGAGATCGGGTCTAGTTGGCTCTCGTCCGTATGGAAGAGTGTGCTCCTGGTCTCTCAGTCTTGCTGTTTCTGTGATTCCTCACCCTCCACCTTTCCTGCTGTCTCTATCTCTGGATGGGATTAGAACCCAGAGTCCATTTTCATTACAATGTTGGTGGAATAGTTTTATCCTTACTATAGATAGGTGGTTGGGTTTAACATTTTCTATATTTTTAAACCCCCTAAATCAACTTGATTTTTCAGTGGGTGGCCCTGACCACTACTACGGGTCAGTGACTTTTATCAGAAGAAAGGCTTCCTTCTCCCGGGCCCTGCTACAGAGCGTCCTCTGTTCTCATCCCGGCTTCCCCAGCTCACTGTGTAAAAGTCACTGATCTCTCCGGTCTCCTTGTGAGATGGGGGTAATGATCCCTGTCCCTTCAGCTGTACTCTGTCATCGAGGAGAGTGAAGTCACCAGCTAACCGGTATTATTTCATACTGTCATCCATGATTTACTAAATTTTGATCAAAAGAACAGTTCTCCATCTAAACTGGAGGTATATCAATTGTGATTTCACATGTCACACTCTATACCAGAGAAATAAATGGCCCACGACTGTCACAGGCTTGCTCTTCTTACTAGGGCTGACCTCATGCATGAAACACAGGTTCTACGTGGTTTACCAAAAGTCCTCTGGTTGAGGAGTAGATCTCGGATCATGTAGATCTCCCCTTAATCCATGTAGACTTCCCTGGGAGGTTGTGTAGGAGGTAAAGTATAGAATATATTAACCAATAGCCAGGGCTCTTAAGGTTGCTTGACTCCAAGTAGCCTCCCACCTTCAGCCTCCCCATCCGACCAGTCTTAACACTGTCTTACACATGCTGCTTTCTATTCAAAAAATTTCAGAGGATCCAGAGTCAAAGTTCTCAACCTGGCATTCCAGGCCCTCCACATCCTGCTCCTATCTCCACTTCCTACCATGTGGAATAGGGTAGGATAAGAACAGGGGACCCACAACCAGAGTTTATGGGATATTTTGTTTTATTTGAGATAGGATCTCACTAAGTTGCCCAGTCTGGCCTCAAACTTGTGATCCTCCTATTTCAGCCTCCTAAGTAGCTGGATTCTAGGCATGTGCCATTGTGTCCAGAAAGGACAGAGATTTTTATTGGCTTTGTTAGCTGCCATGTCCTTAGCACAAGAACAGAGCCTAGACACTCAAATATTTGCTGAGTAACCAAATATTGGCATATTAACTCTATTTCTTTTTTAGTTATTATTTCAATCAAACTAGTTATAACACTTTCCTAGAGTGATGGACACATTCAAAGAAAGGAGTTCATTTCATAAGCCAGATATACCCACTTGGAGGTGATTACCTAGAGGAGCTGTGTCAACAAGGGTTGAGTCTTTACTGGGCTGACCCAGGGTTATGTCCCTGGTGACTGCTATGGTTATGGAGGTCTTAGAGCCACATATTTGTCAAATACAGATCACTTTTTCAGGTCTTCTTTCTTAGCATGGACTACTTTCCTGATTTGCCCAAGCTCGGCTCAAACCCTACCTCCTCTAGCAGCCCTTTCTAGTCCCCTGGGATTGTTCCTATGTCAGTCATATTTTGGTCTCTGTGACAAAGATACTTGACAGGAACAACTTAGAGGAGTAAAAGTTTATTTTGGGTTCATGGTTTCAGGGGTTCAGTCCGTGGGTGGTCAATTCTATTGGCCTGGCCTGAGATAAGACAGAACGTCAAGGCAAAAGGATGTGGTAGAGAGAAGCTGCTTACCTAGTAACGGCCAGGAAGGGGGGTGGGGGGAGAGAGAGAGAGAGAGAGAGAGAGAGAGAGAAGCCAGGGACATGACATAGTCCAAGAGCACACCCCCAGTGACCAGTGACCTGCTTCCTTCAGCCACTCCCCATCTGCCTATAGTTACAACCCAACAATCTATTCAAATTATGAATCCATCAAATGGATTAATCAACTGCATAGGTTATAGCTCTCATAATCTAATCATCTCACCCTCAACCATTCCTGGATTGCCGCATGAGCTTTCCAGGATGTGAAAGATCCAAACCATAACAGCTCCCTTCTCTGAACTCCTGGGCCCCACCTCATGGACACGCAGCTTCCTGGGCAGCGAACTTTCTGGGCAACAACCTTCCCATTACTTGTGTGTCTGTCCTTTTCCATCGGAGGGCAGCTTCATGCCTTATCTTGTGTTGTGTTGGATACTTAGTAGCCCCCCGCCAAAAAATGTTTGTTTTAGTTAAAACTTGTTAAGAGGCAACTAACTCCCTCAAGACGGCTTGAGACTGTAAATACTGGAGAAGCTCACAGGACCCAAGGAAAAGGCGACCATCACGAGTGTGAAGCAAGGCCTGGTCAACCTCTTCAGCAACTAGAATCCTCGACAATTCTGCTCTTCACTTGAACATCCTGTGTCCCACACGTCCCTGAGCCTCTCAGAGCAAACTCTTCGGAGAGAGAATTTGATTGGTGGAACTTGGTCACGTGTCCACTCTGGTCCAATCCCTTTGTCCAGGAGGACAGGTTCAAGGACAGCAAGCACTGACACTCAGTGCGCCCTCGTGCAGGTGCTGGAGGGTCATTCTCTAGGCAAAGGGCTAGATTTTTTTTTTTTTTAATATGTATTTTTCTAGTTGTTGATGGGCCTTTATTTTATTCATTTACTTACATGTGGTGCTGAGAATCGAACCCAGTGCCTCACACATGCTAGGCAAGTGCTCTGCCACTGAGTCACCACCCCAGCCCCACACGTGATATTCTTTTGTGCCCTCTTTTTCTTCGACCCCCATGTTCCTGAAAAGGGAATTGTTTGAATTGTTTTCCCCAGTGAATTTGTCTGGAGCACAGAAACCTTAAGGTTTAAGAAAAAAAAAAAAAAAAAAAAAAAAAAAAAGCCATTCTGTGTGATATTAAATGTACACAAAAAGACCAATTAATTCTTGAGGAAGGAGGAAAATTCTTCTCCCACTTGCTGTGTCTATGTGTGGGCCCTGGCAGCTGAGGAATGGAAGAAAAAATGGGAAAGCAAACAAACCTGGAGAAGCGTCACCGGTGGTTCAGGAGAGAGCTGAGTGGTGCCCACAGCGGGGTAGCGAGAGCAATGGGGAGACAGAGGCAAGCAAGAGGGGGCACAGTGAGCAGCTGAACCAGGGCTTAACCCTCGTGGCCCCTGGCACCCGCCCCTGGTGGTTGGGCCACATTTCTGGAAATACCAGTACGTTTGTTTTTGCAGAGGAGAAAACAGCCATACCTACCACCCCACACTGCCTCTTAGAAGTGCAGAATTGATGATGGTGGGAGTCGGATGGTCTTGGATTTACACCTGCACTCCAGAATCCCTGGAATTTAGCTCTCACTTCTGACCCTCCTCTCTCCCCCACCTCCAGAATCCTCGGCCTTTGGTCCTTCCTGATGCTTCACTTTTTCACCCACTGACAAAGGGCATTTAAGATTTTCCCATGGGGCCTCATTTCTGCTCTCGAATGCCGGCCAAGGCCTCACTTCCCACACCCCCAGCAGCCCTTGGAGGGCAGACCCCATGGTGCACGGCCTCCTCCTCCTCCTGAGGTCACCATGGGGCCCAGAGGGTCCCTGAATCCATGGACAGCAGGGAGAACCAAGAGCCTCCAGTCCGGGGGGGATGGGCAGCAAGTGAGAGCATCCGGTTCTGGCCCTGGAGCTCTACTAACTTGCTGAGTGACTTGGACAAATCTTTTTCCTCTGTGGGAAAGGATGAGACAACAGTCAGGTAGCTGCCACCTCCTGAGAGGGAAACACACGCGCTGGGCTTCATGTGCCCTGCGGCTCAGTGAATTCTCACAGTCCCCAGGGATGGGGACCACTGAAGTGCCTATCTTCAGACGAGGACACTGAGGCTTATGAAGTGCATTACTTGATCAAGAGGAGGAGGCTTTGTGCTAAAGCTTGGAGTTGGGTCAGGGAATCTGGTTCCTCACCTTTCCTTGGCTATGCACAGGAACCTCCCTAAAATACCTTTCATTTCCCAGGAACTGTGCTGAGCCCTTTGCATCTATTTATCGCCTTAAATCCTGACTCCTCATCACATTCTCACCTTAATCGTCACCTCTCAGAGATGTTTTCTGAGTCTTCCCCTACCCCATCCTCCATCCTGGGCTGGTTCTCTCATAACACTTTGATTTTGTGAAACCCACCCATCAGTTCCCTTGCTGCACGCTCTGCCCCTCTGTTCTTAGTTTCTACAGGATATAAATTTCTTCCGTGTGTGTGTGTGTGTGTGTGTGTGTGTGTGTGTGACTGAGGATGGAACTAGTCAAGTGGTCTACCACTGAGCTACATCCTCCCCACCCTTTTTTTATTATTTTGAGACAGGGCCTTGATAAGTTGCTGAGGCTGATCCTCCTGCCTCAGCCTCCTGAGTAGCTGGGATTACAGGTATGCACCACCACACTCCATGAACAAATTTCTTGAAGGCTGGAACCTTACTGGCCAACTCTATTGCTATGTTCCCAACACCTCTGGGGACATCTGGAACATAGTAGGCACAATGAATATTTGTTAGATAAATGAACGATTCCTGGCAACAGCCCTGTGGAGCACATGCCATTACTAACTGCATCTTTCAGATCAGGAAACCACGGCGCAGACATGGAACCATTTGCAGTCAGTGGGTGACAGAGGGAAGGGTCAAAGCAAGCAGGGCGACGTCCGCCAGACCTCCCACCTCGAGTGTGGACACTCCGTCTACATCTTGAAGATGGTGGTAGGGACCCTGAGCCTGGAAGGAAGGCCCTCTTCTTGTTTGCACTCTTTCTCTGCAGGAGTGCAGAGGCTTGGACCCCTGTTGAGCCCAGACTGACAGGATTAGAGGAAACAGCTGGCCCGAGCCGTGCCCTGCGGGAGGGAGCTCACATTCCCGGGACTCAGGGAGGGAGCTGCTCCCTGCAGCCCAGTCACATTCCAGGTCGGTCATTTTCCTGAGCCCAGATGTTTGCTAATGAGCTGGGGAGAGGGGCTTTCAGCCCTCAGCCCCAGCTCTGGGCCCCACATTACCTCGGCCCCAAGAGGCTGGCCCAGGGCCAGCAGGCTCTGGCTGTGGGCCCGTGCCCTGTGCCAGCCAGGCCTGTCGGGGCAGCTGGAGCAGCGCTGCCAACCAGGTGCATCTCCTGGAGCTTGGAGATTCTGACTTGACAGGTTCTGCCTTCCCGCTGGGCCCCATTACCCTGGACCCACTGCGTCTGCACCGCAGCCTGATGGGAGGGACAGGAGGCAGACAAGAGGGCGTGGTGGGCACAGGAGCCCGGGCGGTGGGTTCAAGTCCGGACTTTGTCAGTCACTAGCCATGTGGTCTTGAGCATGTAACTACATTTTTGGTGACTTGATTTTTCTGACCTGTACAATAGGAACAGCAATGCGATCGTGGTAAGGATTCGGTGAGCTACAGCAGTGCTTACCTCACCTCGCCTGGCTTAAAAGGGAAGCTGTCTATAGATGTTATTAACAAGTCCCCTTCTGGGCCCCCTGCCCACATTATAGTCCTCCTCCAGTGCTTGCTGGATACACGTGTGACTCAACTCCAAACTCCACATCTTGAGTAGGTGGTTGTCGTTATTCTAGGTCCTCCCTGTTTGTGAGAGGGGTGGGCTGCACCGTGGAGGATGCTGACTGGATTCCATCCTCCTGCCCCTGGACCTGTGTGTGATCCAGTTAGCCTCCTGCAGTGTGGGACCTCCACAGTGAGAATGTTCCTGAATACTATCTACATCCAACCCAGTGGGGCTGGTTTCTGTAGCGCATGGTTATCCGAGAGACCTTGGCTAGTATCCTGTATGACTTTATTTATTGACTTATTTTGCAGTGCTAGGGCTTAAACCCAGAACCTTGCACATGCTAGGCAAGTGCTCTACCATTGATCTACATCCCCAGCCTTCTTGACTTTTTATTTTGAAAGAGGGTATTGCTAAGTTGCCCAGACTGACCTTGAACTTGGGATCCTCCAACCTCAAGCCTCCCACTGTGTGACTTTAGATGAGCTACTTAACCTCTCTCTAGGCCTTCCTTTATTTCATTTATTAAGTGGGGATAACAATATTATGCAATAGATTGTGAAAGTGGAAAGTGCTTAGAAAGGGGCCGAGCACGTGATGAGGTGCTCAATACCTGCAGCTATTATAATTGATACTATATCCTATAGAGAGACCAGTCTACGGGGGAATAATTACTTCATTCAACCAAATATACTGTACATCTCTTCTGGCCCCTTACACACAGTGGACCCTGAAGCACATGAGCCCTGCCCTCCAGTCTAAGGAGCCCAAAGTCTAACGGAGGAAGAGATGTGCACTATATCCTACAGGGAGATTAGCATGGACAGGTGGGCCCATGCTCCAGGATCACACCTGCCGCTACCTGAGGGTCTTGGCTTTCCAATATGGTGCTTTAAGAATGAGTTTACCAGGAGATGAAGGGAGGGGAAGAGAACATCAGGCAGGTACAGCCCAGGCAACAGCAAGGCGACATGCTGTTTGGAGAGTGCAGATAGGCTGGAGTAGGCTAGGGGTTACCGCCAGGCCCTGGAAGCCACCTAGGATGCCCTGCCAGGCTGTAACATTGGATGAGTAGGTGGGGAGTCCATCTGGGAGCTTCCAGCCTAGCTGTGTTAAAAATGTGGACGTAGGTAACTATGATATAATGCAAAATCCCCAAGTCCAGCAACTGTGTCCCACTGTGAGCTACCACCTTCAAGGAGCAAAGCTATCTTCTCCCTTGACTGGAAGAAAAGGGTCCTACTACAATCCAGCTCAGCACCCACCGATTAGATAGGTATCCTGTCCCAGGTGAGGCTGGACCCTGGACCAGGAATCCCGCTCTTTCTCAGGAGCCAGAGAAATGAGTCGTTTTCTGACTTTCTAGTTCGGAGTAGTGCTTTCTGGGGCTCTCAGACCCTTCTCGGGATGCTTAAGCCAAGTGTCTGGAGCAGATCAGAGGTCGAATGACACCAGGTAGAAACTGGGTAGACCTGAACCTGGCCGCAAGGAGCGGACAGGATGGGCGCACCGAGGACTGCGGAGTGCCGGGACTTGGTGGGCCGGAGCGCCCCATTCTCAGAGAAAGAATAATGCCCGGTTCCCATAAAAAGGACATCTCCATCTTTGTCACCCCCAGGCCTGGCACGGCCTCAGAGCCCAGTCCCGGGAAAAGTCAGGCGGAGAGAAGTTGAAGCGCAGAGAAAGTCCGGAGGGCTCCTGAGAATCGGCTGGGGCTCCCGGCTCGCTGTCCTGTGTGCGCGGCGCGGGCCGGGCGTGCGGGCCGATGCACCGCGCCGTCGGGCCGCGCCGAGGTCCGGCCAGGCGCTGGCGGGCGGGCGGGCGGGGAGAGGGGCCAGGGGCCGGGCGGCCGCGGCGCCCCTCCTGCGCGCCTGGAGGGAGCGGCCGCGCTCCCGCCCGCTCCTTCTCGCGCGTCCCTCCCCTCGCTCCCCCGCCCTCGCTCCCTATTTGGAGCCGAGACACCCTGACGTCGGAGCCGCTCCGCTCGCCGCTCCCCCGCACCGCGCGCCCGCCCGGGCCGCAGACGGCGCGCAGCGCAGCCAGCCCTGCCGGCCGCCTCGCCCAGCCTCCCGGGCGCCCCGGCCTGCGACCCCGCGGCTCGCATCCAGCTCCGAGGACCCGGCGGGCGCGCCGCGCTCCCTGCCGCCGCCGCCGCCGCGCGCGGTAAGTCCCGCCCGGGCGGGCACGAGGGCGCCCGGCTACCGGAGGCTTCGGCCGTCGCCGCCGCGCCGCGCCCCCGCCGCCAGCTGTGCGTCGGGCGGCCGCGGACACTGTGCAGGGCGCCGCCGCCAAGCGCGGGAGCCCACGGGCCGGCCGGGCGACTCGGGCCGCCGGCTCCGGGGACGTGGGCGCGGCGCGGAGCGGCCGGGGGCACCGCCGAGTCCTGAACTCGTCCCCAGCCTCGCTCGGAGTCCGTTCCCCGGTAGGAGTTTCCGCGACCCGGAGAGAAAGTGGGAGGAGGATGCGCGGCCGAAGGAGAGCCGGGCGGGCCGCGCGGGCGCCGGGGCAGCACCGGGGCTCGGCCGCCGGGCTCGCGCGTCCTGCGGCTCTGCCCGGGCCTCTCCGCGCTGCCTCCAGCCTCTCCGCCCCGGGACCCTTCGGCGCCCCTCCTGCCGCACTCTCGGCCTCTCTCTCCGCATCCGTGTGGCCCTGTGGCTCCATCGCTCCATTTCCGCCCCTACGCGCTGGTTCTGCCCCGGGTCTGTTCCCCGCTCTGCCTTCGTTTTCAGTTTCCCTGGGTTTCTGGCTCTGCCTTCGTGTTCTCTCCTCCTCTCTGTCGGCGCTGCCCGCTGTGGGAGTCCGCTCAGTCCGCGCGCCTCCCTGTCCCCCACCCTCTGATTCCGAGCCTCCCACCAGGATCAGAGGCTCGGGTCCCCCCAGGTGGTTTCGTGGATTGTTTCCTAGACCTGGTAAAAGACGCAAAACCCTCTCCCTGCCTCCCGCCTTCTCCCCGGGCCTGGCCTGGGTCATCCCCTTGGAATTGGGACTGGGGCAGGGAGAGCCAGTTTTCTGGGGACGCAGTTCGCCTAAGAATTCCGGCCCTGAAAGGAGTGTGCACTACCGGATCCTGCTGCCGGCCACCTGCCCCCTGGCCCGCTCCCAGGGCGGGGCGATTCTGATCCTTTACAAGTCTCGGTAAAGGGGGCAGCTGCTGGCCTTGGTGTGGCCAGCCAGCTTGGCGGGCATCGGGGAGAAGGACACATTTCCAGACTTTCTGAGGCCCTCGCCCAGCTGGAGGCCACCAGTCTGTAACCGGGAGCACCCCAGGAAAACAACCCGCTGGCACAGGATGGGGGTGGGGAAGTAACTTGTCTACACGGAGCCCCTTGCCCTTTGTTGCTGTCTAAACCGCCAGCCTCCTGAGACTCCCCCAGATGCTGGGGCTGCTTGGGCGTGGTTTGCCTTGAGTTGGGGCCAGAGAAGAGGCCAGGCTGGAGCGTTTCCTTGGTGACCCCCACCCCTCTCCACCCACCCCTGCGTGGGGACCTCTCTCTTGGGCCTGTGTTGGAGGGGTGGAGGGGAGTAAGTGCTCTCTGTATTAGCCGGGGTATGGCCTCATGGTTTTAAAGTGAAATTTCAGACTGAGTTTAGCTCCTTCCCCCCACCCGCAACCCCAAGGGTCGGAGGCTGCTGGGGCGGGCAGGGCTGCTGGTGAGGTCTGCAGGGACTTCTGCTGAGCAGATGTGCAGGCCCTGAGCAGCTTATTAGCATGGATGTGTTGCCGAGGCTGTTTCTGGTCTGCAGGCAGGAGGGTCTTGTGGGTAGGAGGGCTGCTAGCTGGGGTTGGGGGCCCGCAGAAGTAGCCAGGGCTGGAAGGTGGAGCTGCCTGGCAAAGGCAGGCAGGCAGGCCTGGGTGGCATGGGCTCGGCCTGGGCGTCTGTCTGCTGGATAGTTGGTTCATGCTGTGCCCAGACCCAGGGATGGAAGAAAGCCAACCTGTGGTGAGACTGGGGTCGTGGAATTGGAATCACAGTGGCTGTAAACAACTCCCCAGAGCCAGATTCTCCCCTAGGGAATCTGCTAGGATAGACATCCCCTGGCCATGTTGCCCATTTCACAGGTGGCAACTGTGAGGCTTAGGGAAGTAAAAAGCAAATGGCCAGTGACTTGGTCTGTGACCACTGGACTATCCTGCCTTCAGGCACAATGAACCAATGGAAGCTTTGACCAAAACAGTCAAATCCCAGAGTGCCCAGGGGCTCCTGCCGGGCTGACCAGGGCAGAGGTCCGACTTGAGAGGGGATCTCAGGCCCGCCCCATCTTGCCAGTCCCCTGAGCCGCACTTTCAGTTACACCATTCTAGGAAGTCCCTGTATTCCTTCCAAGACCTGGAGGGTTGCCCCACCCTGCCGATCCCCAAGCCTGGGGCTGGCCACCAGCGCCACACCCTCTGGGCCAGCCGCATGCGCAGCCTGGCACTGGGCAGAGCCTGTTTTCCAAAGCCGATCTGGAGGGGCTGCTCCCTCCAGGGCCCTGTCTATCAGTGGCTCTCGGGGACAGTCTACAGAACTGCAGGTGCTGCCCTGGCAAGGGGGCAAGTTGGGTGGCATCTGGCAGCTTCTAAAACCCTTCACAGCTGTCATCTCTTTTTAGTATCACCCCAAGGGGTCCCCTAAATCCAGATGCACCCCCAGATTGAGATATTCTCAGGACCCATACAGGATCTGGAAGGAGAGGCAGAGACCAGGGCAGATAAGAGGACCCCATGATGGGTGATCTCTCCAGAGGTTTCCACGTACACTTCAATTTAATTGAGTGGCTGCCCTGAGGGGTGGGTTTAGCCATGACTCCCACTTTGCAGGTGAGGAAACTGAGGCACAGAAAGGTTCAAGAGACTGAGCTAAGATCTGAATCTGGGCTTTTCATAGTTATGAAAGAGACCCAGCCCCTGCCCTGTGTGTGTATGTGAGGGGGTGCAGGAAAAGAGGGAGACGAGGGGGAACACTGAGTTTGAATGAGCCACACACCCCCACACGCTCAGTGTGTCTATTTCCATGTCACCAGATTTCTGAGTCCACAGGTAGAAGCATCCAGGAGCCGGCTGGGACAAATGTGCAGGAGTTTCCTCCAGGAGCTGAGGTGCAGGGAGAAGCTTGCCTCTCACCAGAGGTGTGCCCGCTGTGGTGTGTGTGTGTGTGTGTGTGTGTGTGTGTGTGTGAGTGAGGGAAGGGAGGGAGACAGGTGAGTAGTCACAATCTACTATGAAAATCCTGGTGTGCTGGACCTCAAATGACCCTGAACAGTCAACTGACCAGAAGAGGGATGGGGAGTGACTGTTCATTTGTCACACCAAGTCACCTCTTTACTACACGAAGGGTTGCATGGTGGGTGGGAGCTGGAGGAGGTGTTCCTTGAGGTCTAGGCCCCTCCGGTGCATTTAGGATGCCATTGCAGGCACCGGGACCCAGACGGTGGGCTGAGGGGGCCCTGCCCTGGGGAGCTGGGGGCTGTGGCTCCTGACCTCGCTGGGCCTCAACCTCATTTGGGGGCTCAGGTACAGATGCCTGGGCCACAGCCCGGGCTGGGGATTCAGATTACCCAGGCGGGCCCAGGCCTCTGCATTTCTGAGGGTCACCTCTGGGAAGCGGCAGGTTTGGGAGGCGTGACTCTGGTCAGCTCGAGGTGTTCCTGCCGCCCACCTCCCTGCCTTCCTGAGTGACCTTCTGAACCAGGCCTTACCCCAACCCTGCGCCAGAAGCCCTCAGGACTGGCCTGTTGGTTCGCTGCCCTCTCCCCCAGGGTGGAAGGTTGGTCACTTTCCTGACCTGTGCCTCAGGATCCACAGTGCTGAAATGGGTCAGCCGGTGTCATCCCTTGGGGGCCTCCTGTCTGTGTGGTGGCAGCTCAGAACCGGTGGCAGGAGACCTCTGAGGAGTCCGCAGGCTTGGATTTGGGAGCGAATGTGGGTGGGAGAGTGAGTGGGCTTGGCCAGCACCTCCTGCGCCTCCTCGAAGCCAGGCAGCCCCGTGGGGACCGACAGGTCCGCCCCTTCACCGAGGCCTCAGGGAGCCAGGGTCTGCCAGGACCACATGCTTGTCTGCGGGAAGCCAGGAGTGTGATTTGATCTCAGGTCCGTGGGGACCCCCAGGTCCCAGCCTGGGCAGTGGCTGGACACCAAAGTGCCATCAGGAGCAAGAAGGCGGCCACAGGGCCGGGGCCTCCCCCCTGGCGCCCATTCCCTCCGTTCCCCGGACGCTGCTCCTCCGTCCCTGTTTCTCGCTTCTCTCTTTGGTGACCTGCACCTGCAAGGTCAGGGCGAAGGCCCAGCTCTCCTGTTTACTGAATGTGTGAGCTGCTGCCGGTCTCGGCTTCTCTGTGCCTCCATCTCTGCAGCGGGGAGAGGACATCTGTCCCGTGGGTACCGCGAGGAGCGAGCGAGCCCTTGGCTCAGGTGGAAGCGCCGCAGCAGGGCCTCCTTGCATGGGCCGCGCCCTCCACCCGGAGCCCCCTCCTCACCTGTCACGTCAGCTAGGTGCAGAGCTGTTCTCCAGCCACAACTGAGGACCTCTGTTCCCCTCTCACTGCCTTCTCTGGCTGCTCCTGCTCAAAACAACTGTTTGCCCTTGACCCTGAGCTGCTGTTTCCCCTTGGGCTCTGAGCTCCTGAGTGGGTGGAGGCTGGGCCCCCACACCCACTCCTGTTGTCCACCCTGCCCCTCCCTCTGTCCTGGAAGGCACTTGGTAAGGGAGAGGAGAGCTGCAGAGAGGAACCGCAGGGAACAGCATGACCCAGGGAAGGACATGGCGCGGGTGACCTCCCGGGGCCTCGGGGCGCTGCACAGCTGGGGACGGTGGCCTGGAAGAACGCAGACTCCCCTTCCCGCCCTGGCACTCGGGAGTCCCATGACTTGCTGTGTGATCTGCAGGGCGGGGAGGAAGAGCTGAGAATCTGGGTGAGGCTGGAGGAAGGAAGGCCCGACTGCTGCTTAAAAAAAGTTAGCTTGAAAAAACAAAAATGTATAAACCCACAAACAGTGCAGCCTGCTAGCAGAGAGCCCCCCACTGATGGGGGACGCGTGGGCTCTTCCTGGCAGGGCAGGGCAAGGCACGGGGCAGGAGGCGGGCTGGGGAGGTGGGTGTGTCCTGACGTGTGTGGGAGAGGCTCCCCCGCCTAGCCTCCTGCCCCCCAGCCTGGCCAGGGCTCTGATGCTGCTGGCCTTTCCCATGAGCCCCCTCCCCCCGGGAAGAGAGCTGCCAGCCATGGGTGCCGGCTGGGTGCTGGGTGCTTTCCGTTCTTTTCCAAGGAGGATGCTCTGTTCCCCATTCAGGGTGGGAAAAGGGGGTTCCCAGAGATGAACTTTATTTCTGGAAGCCACATAGCTCCTAGGCGGGAGGTCTGGGATTCCAGCCTTGTGTCTGGTGGGAGTGGGGGCTTCTCGGGGAGCTCAGGGCTGCTGGCCTGGGGAAGCTGAGGGTTGCCCCAGTACCCTGCTCAGAGGTCCTGGTGGGGTTACAGCAGTGAGGAAGAAGGAGGCCAGGTGGCCTTCTGCCTCAGTGTGCCCCATTTCTCCTCGATTTCTGCCCCGCCTGTCCCTAACCAACAGTGACTGTTCCCAGAACTCGCCCTTCTGTCTCCTGGCAGCCCGTTATTACTTCAGCAGCAGGCTCGACTGCACTCAGCTCCAGCCTGGACCTGACCCGATTCTTGCACATCCTGGTAGACCACACTCGTTACAGCCCTCCTCTCAATCCCAGACCCCACAGAGACCTTGGTCTTCCCTGCCCTGGTCGCCTCTGGCCTCTTGAGAAGACCATGTTCAGATTTTGGCTCAGGCTGATTCCCTAGAGAGGGCAGAGGACCTACCGGAGGCCAGGAAGCCCCGGATGCTAGGCTTGTTCACAGCGGCCAGGTGCCAGTTAGGAGCAGGTCCCTTCTGCCTTGGTTGTGCGGAGAGTCTGGGCTTCGCCGTGGATCTTCTGAGCAAGACCGGATGTGCGTGGATGAGCACCTGCATCGCGGCGGGAGCTCCTTTGGGTGGGGGCAGACTGTCCCCGAGTCCCTCCAGCTGCTCCTCTCTGCTGGGCTGGGGTCAGAGGCCGTCTCCAGTGAGCCGAGGCCTTTGGAGTGGCAGGAGCAGAGGGGGACTGCTGGATGGACAGCAGAGCGCCACGGAGTGTCATGCCTGCAGGCTGCCTCTGCCCTGCCTGCAAGACCCCGTGCAGCCCACCCAGCAGATTTCCACTGCGGAAGCAGGCCAGCCCCCTCGTCACCAGGTACCCGCCTCTGCCAGCCCCACTTCCTTTCTGTGGAAGATGGGTCCAGGTTAGGGCTGTTCTGAATGGGGTGCCTGGTCCCAAGCCGTCCCCACCCCTGGTGCTGGGCTTCTGTGGGACCTTTCCTTGTCCCCTCCTTCAGCCTCACCCAGGACCCTTTAGGACCATCCCAAGACCTGGAGCCCAGAATGTTTGAGTTGGAAGGTTGCCCCGCCTGGCTGCCCACAGAACCACTCCCCGGAAGCTTGTTGGAGGTGCTGAGTCCCAGCCACCCGAGAGCTTCACCCCACAGGTCTCCGGGAATCCTGATGAGTTGTTGGGTTTGGTAGCCGCTGGCTTAGAGCAACTCCATTTCCCCGGTGCCCTGTCTAGAGGGTTGGGGACCCCACTCAGGCACTGCCCTTACTTCCTAATCTCTCTGAATCTTCCCTGACCACTATTTTGAGGGCGGAGTGGGAGAAACCCACAGAAGGTGAAGTTGGGCAACTTAATCCTTTAGACACAGACTGTCCTGCAGCGCCATCTCCTGGCAGACTCTGGTACTGTCTTGGTGTCTGCTCCTATTTCAGGCTGGGCTTTGTCTCCTGCTCCACTCAGGGGTTAGGATGGAGCTGCTGGTAATGCTGGGTGTAGGGCCTGTGGGCTCAAGGCTCAGGAGGGGCATCCAAGTGAGTGGGGCGGCACAAGAATTCACTGTGACATGAAGGTTGAGTTCAGCTTCCCCAGCATCAGAAAGAATCCTGATGGATGGCCGAGGTAGTGACTGTCTAGGAGACGTTGAGGGCTGTGGGATAATTTTTCATGCGTGAGGTGCTGGGGATTGAATCCAGGGTCTTGCACCTGCTAGACACCTGCTCTACCAATGAGCTGCACTCCCAGCACAACAAATTTTTCTGCTACAGGACCCACAGCATCAAAGTAAGCGGGAGCTCCTTATTTGCTGGACATGTACTTGAACACTTGGTGTCTTGTTTAGTAATTGCACTGATTCTTTTTCTTTGCCTTATTTCTTATATTATTATTATTGTTATTATTATTATTATATTATTATTATTATTTTGGTACCAGGGATTGAACCCAGGGCACTTATCCACTGAGCCACATCGCCAGTCATTTTTGTATTTTATTTAGAGACAGAGTCTTGCTGAGTTGATTAGGGCCTGGCTGAGATGCTGAGGCTGGCTTTGCAGTCCTCCTGAGCCACTAGGATTCTAGGTGGGCACCACCTCATCTGGGGCAGTTGCACTGGTTCTTTGCCATTCAGCATGTCCACGTTTTAGAGGAAGAAACAGAGACACAGAGATAAACAGTAACTTGCTCAAGGCTCCATAGCAAGCTATGAAAAGAACAAACACATTCGGAGCGTGCATTACCTGCGAGACTCATTTCATAGCTCGTTTACTCTCCCTGACACCCACCGGAGGCCGTACCACTTCTGGACCCCCCTTTGAGATTCAGAGAGGAGAAATAACTTGTCCAAGGTTGGACTTGGTTAGTGAGTGGAAGAACCCAGGGGTCAAGTTCTGGGCCCACGTGGGCTTGTTACCACCACCGTACCCCAATGCCTGGCCTCCCGAGTGCTGCTGGGCCTTTACCTGCCACCTGTGCTCCGTTCCAGGACTCTGGAGGCCGTGGGCACGATGCTGCAGGTCCTGGTGGGGGCTGTCTTCCCTGCCATGCTATTGGCTGCCCCCCCGCCCATCAACAAGCTGGCCCTGTTCCCAGACAAGAGCGCCTGGTGCGAAGCCAAGAACATCACCCAGATCGTGGGCCACAGCGGCTGTGAGGCTAAGTCCATCCAGAACAGGTGGGCCCCAGGGCATGGGTGGGAGGTGAGGACCAGGGCTCCCTGCTTCTCCCCCATGGTGACATGGCACGGGTGACCTCTCCTCCCACAGGGCGTGCCTAGGACAGTGCTTCAGCTACAGCGTCCCCAACACCTTCCCGCAGTCCACAGAGTCCCTGGTGCACTGCGACTCCTGCATGCCAGCCCAGTCCATGTGGGAGATTGTGAGTATGGCCCCGGGCCCCTGCTCAGGCCCCTGCTCAGTTCCCTCATTCCAGCTGGTGGCCAGTTACCTAGGAGGCCCCACCCTGTGCAGGGTGCAGGGCTTGTGCCGGGGACGTACACTAGCCCCTGCCACACAACCGGCCTGCAAGCCTGACACCAGCCTGCACACAGGATCTTGCTGAAGCTTCATTCTGATGTGCTGAAAGGTTTCCGGTGGTTTCCCATCCTTTTAGACTGAGACCAAAATCTGCAATGCCCTGCGAGGCTCCACACAGTGTGGCTCATCAGTATGTCCAGCTTCATCGTGTCCCCGCCCTCCTTAAGAGCTGGACATTTGACATCAGCCCACTTCCTTTAGTCCCTTCCTATCTGCTCTCTCCCTTCCACCACAGGGCCTTTGCACATGTTGTCTGAAAAACAACCTCCTCCTCCTCCGCCGCCTCCTGCCCTTCCTCCTTCCTCCCCGCCTCTAGTTGACTTCTATTCATTCTTCTGCTCTTGGCTCAGCATCGTTTCCCTGGAGCCTCTTTCCAGACACCCTGACTGACTGGGGCAAATCCCTGTTCCATTGGCTCCTGAGACCTGTGTGCCTCTGCTTTGAGCACCTGTCACATCTGCGGTCTCCATCCGCGTCTGGCTGATTGTGACAAGTCTGTTTCCCCAGTTAGACTCTGAGTCCCTTGAGGGACTGTGCCTGTCCTTGTGTCCTGAAAGCTGGCATGGAGTAGGTGCTGTGTGGAAGGAAGGAGGGAAGGAGGAAGGAAGAGAGGGAGGAGGGACGGAGGGAGGGAGGGAGGGACATAGGAAGGGAGGGACCACAGGGACGGGCAGGATGCTCATGGGGTTCCTACAAGGTGAGCCTCAATTGGGCTGGGGGCCTGGGGTGGGGGTCCTTTGAGGAAGGGAGGTCTGAGTGGGGACCCAGAGGTTTCCCAGAAGTTAACTGGGAGAGCTTGGGGTGGGTGGGGGGATGGGTGGGCGGGAGCCATCCAGGCAGGGCACAGCATGTGCAGAGCCTCCTGGGCAGGCCAGGTAGCAGAGTAGACAGGAGCCGGGGTCAGCTGGCAGCAGCCCGAAGGCCGTGGGTGGTCGGAGGGCTAGGGTTTTCCCCAAGAGCAGTGGGAAGCCACACTGGGTTTTCTCCCCAGGGAAATGGGGAGAAACGCTGGGGAACGGGCGGGAGCCAATCAGGTGACTCCTGTGGGGTTTGGTCCCTTGCCTGCTGGTGGGCTTGCTGGTCTGATGGGTGCCACAGGGCAGCTCTGGGGCTCATGGCCCCAGCAGGGAATGGTACTCTCGGGCCTCTCCACTTGCTCCAGGCTGCAGGGATATCCCTTCACCTCCTGCTCCCTGCAGGTAACCCTGGAGTGCCCTGGCCATGAGGTGGTGCCCAGGGTGGACAAGCTGGTGGAGAAGATCCTGCACTGCAGCTGCCAGGCCTGCGGCAAGGAGCCCAGCCATGAGGGCCTGAGTGTCTACGTGCAGGGCGAGGACGCGCCCGGCGCCCAGCCTGGCGCCCACCCCCACCCTCACCCTCACCCCCACACCGGTGGGCAGACCCCCGAGCCCGAGGAGCCTCCTGGCGCCCCCCATGCTGAGGAAGAGGGGGCTGAGGACTGAGGCCTCCATCTCCTCCCCCCTGGGCCCCCTGTGGAATGCTGGTCTCAGCCTCCAGGGAGGAGAGAGGGGAGCAGCGGAAGCCCCCACCTTTGGCACTGGATGGACTTGGATTCAGACTTGGACTTGGAATGCTGCCCGTTGCCATGGAGATCTGAAGGGGAGGGGCTGGAGCCACACTGCACAATTTAATATATTCGAGTGTCAGGGCAGAAGCCGAGGTCTGCAGGGCTCTTTCTGGAAAGCGTGCGTGGGGCTCTTCCTTTCTGCCTTCTAGAGATGTGACCTGGGGAGAGGTCGGAAGTTGGCTGAGCTGCTGACGAGCGGGTGAGGCTCTGAGAAGGCAGGCCAGGCCAAGGTCCTCAAAGCCCCTGGCGGGGCGGGACCCCCGGGGGTGAGCAGACGGTGCAGCCAGAGCCTGGGACTGAGGGTGGGCAGGAGGGGCTGGGCCAGGAGCATCCCTGGCAGGAGTGGACGCCGCCCCGCAGGTTTCCCCAGAGGCCTCCCACACCCGCATCCCCAGAGAGGCGTCGCCTCCAGGGCGTGAAGTGGCCCCTCAGTAGGGTGGCTTGGGAGTCAGGCCAGGGCAGGACCCTGCTGGCTCAGGGCCCGGAGCCAGGAGCCAGGTTCTCTGGGCCTTGCCTTGGCGTCCTCGGCTGCCTGAGTGTGGGGAGAAGGGGTCAAAGGAAGAATCTTCCTGGGCCAGGGGGAGGGCAAGCCCCAGGCCACCACGGAAGAAGACCGTTCCCCCCCCCCCCACAGAGATCTTAGTGCCTGCCACTGTCCCCAAGTTCTAGGCCCTCCACAAAGCTGATTGGAACCAACCCTGCCTCTGGGGGAAGGTCCTTATAAATATTCTTTGGCCAGTGGAGTGGGGGTTGTCCCTCCCCCAGAGGCTCAGAGGAGGACCTGAGTGGACACTGACTGAGCTTCTAGGAACTCCAGGACAAGGAGGCCCTGTGGGCAGCTGTGGTGGCTTCGCCCTCCAGCTCCCTGCCCTGCCCCTCTTTCTCCCAGCTGCACTTTAACCCTGGAGGGGTGAGGGACCGAGGGGCACAGGCAGGTGGCTGGTGAAGAAGACCCCCCAGTGCCCTGAACTGCCTGTGCTGCTCTTGTGTGTCCGGGGCGCTGCCAGCCCACCATCCCTGCCTGGGGTGCCCGCGCCCACGGCTGACCCTGTCCTGACGAGAGCTTCTAGAGCTTGTAACCAGTAGCGGTCTCCCTATGGACCCTGACGTATGACGTATGAATAAATGCCTTCCATGCCTGTGTTCTCTGCCCTGTGCTTTCTCCGGGGTCCCAGGAGAGGGGAGCCCTGGGCCCGGCTGTGCCGTGCAGAGTGGGCCTGCCAGGTACCACCTACAGCTCCTCCCTGCATCCTGCCACCTGTTCACTCACCTGCCACACGCCTCCAGGGACAGCACCCCAGCCCTGCCTCCTAGGTCCCACCTCGTCCCTTGGGAGTCCATCTCTCCTTGCATGTGCCTTGGGTGGGACCCCAGAACTGGAGTGTTACCCCAGGGCCTTGGGCTTGCCTCCTGCCATCCCTTCACAGTGACCTGGCTCTGGGAGAAGAGGAAATTCCAAACTCAAAACCACTGGTTATAAGTTAATAAAAATTCGGGTCCCGAGCTAAGTACCTGACATGAATCAACCCACCGGATACCCAGAGATACTGCCCTTTTTGTGGGTGAGGCATCTGAGGTGCAGAGGACTAAGTCATTTCCCAGGATCTGGCAAATGCGGGCAGTCTGGCCCAGCATGCAGGCCAGGCTTGGGACACTCAAGTCCACCGGGGGGACGTCCACATTTGTTTTGCAGAATGGGAAACTGAGGCTCTGGAAACAGGAAGACTCGCATGGGTTCACAGGCCTCCCTGACATGCCTGCGGAGCACGGATGTCAAAATACTGGCAGTAAATGCACCACCAGAGGTCCTTGGTGTTGACCTCTGAGCCCCTGTGGGCTTGGATCTGAGCACTCTTGGCGACAGAAGTAGTCTTGGTCCTCCGTCCTGTGTTTGGAACAAGGAAGGGTCTAAGCCGACAGATACGTAAATGAATTAGAAGCTGGGTGGAGAGAAAGCAGAAAGGCGGCTGGCACAGCTGGTGACGGGCCCGGAGGACAGCAGCGAGCCCCGCAGGTCGGGCCCCGAGGCTCCACGCCGAGCTGGGTTTCAGCCAGATTTAAGATGGGTGGGAGGAGGCGCGAGGGCCGTGGCCAGGGCCGCGACGCCGGGGCCGGAGTTCGGTGGGGAGGCGTGGCTCCACGGGAAGGGCGTTGCTGATTGGCTATGGGAACCAGCGAGGGGGAGGAGCCGGGTTTGAGAAGCGGAGGCTAGTTGAGCGTTTGCGCTGTGTGTGCGCATGTGTGCGTGTGTGAGAGAGAGGAGAGCGAGAGGGAGAGAGAGACACAGAGAGAGAGAGAGAGATGTAGGTTAGTGACTTCTGATTTTCTCTCCACCTAGCTCAAACGGAACCACCCAAAGAGCCCAGGAATAAAATTGCAGCCCCCGCCCCTCCCCACAAGGGTGGAGGGATTTAAAATCTTTACTAGGGATTAACGATGCTATCGGGCCCTCTCTGGATGACTGGGCATTTGCGATAATTAGTCCTGGCTCCCCTGCCTCTGCCTCTGCCTATGTGGAGCCATCCTTCCTTGCCCCAAGCCCCTGGCGAAGCCGTACGGCCTGGGCTCAGATCTTGCCTACCTCCTAACTGTAATCTAAGCAGCTCACCTAAGATCTCCGAGGCTCAGTTACCCTGTGTGTAAAACGGGGACGACCGACCACACTGACTTCACTCCCAGGGTCATGGTGAGCAGGGGCCCCGTCAGGGCACACTAGAGTTTGACAATGTCTGGAATTGGTAAGACCTCAATAAATGTCAGGTGCTATTATTATTGAGAATGAAGAATTTCAGGTGGTTGAGTTGATGATTTTGTCCATTCATTTAATGGGAAGATATTTATTAAGAACCTACTATATGCCAGTGATACATCAGTGAACACAACAGAAAGAACCTGCCTGCATGGAGTTTATGCACTTGGTCCAGACTTTCTTCCAGAGCCGCTTCTAGCAGGACCTGCAACCTACCTGAACCTGTTTCTCCATCTCTGCAGTGAGGTCCTTTGCTTGACCTCTATGTCCTTCCAGGTGTGAAGGTCTGGGCAGAGGCTTCCTAAGACTCAGCTGTCCCATGGTGGCCCCAGCTGTCTCCTTCAGAGAGCAAACTCACCGTGGCTAGAAGTAATCAAGCAAAGTCTGATCATTTAAAAAAAAAATTGGTATTGGGGATTGAACCCAGGGTGCTTAACCACTGAGCCACATCACAAGGCCTTTTTAATATTTTTATTTAGAGACAGAGGCTTGCTGAGTTGCTTAGGGCCTGGCTGAGTAGCTAAGGCTGGCTTTGAACTCAAGATCCTCCTGCCTCTGCCTCCCAACTGCTAGGATTACAGGCTGCGCCACTGTGCACGATGTCACTAAGCATTCTTGAAAGTTTCTCTCTGCAGTGTTGAGGAAGTCCGAGACTTGGTTATTCTGAAAAGGAAAGGACAAATGCTAGAACTTACGCTTGGAGCTACTGAAAAGGTCTCAAGTTGAAGATGATAACAATGTGGCCACAAGGTGGCACCACCACCCTAGCCCAATCCTTAAAACAATAATTTTTAAAAATTAGAGCAAAGTATAGACCATACGATAAATAATATCCAGGTGTATCCAATGAACTCACGTTAAAATGATCACGTTGGGCATGGTGGTGCACACCTGTAATCCCAGCTACTCCAGAGGGTAAAGCAGGAGGATCACAAGTTGGAGGCTAGCCTCAGCAACATAGCGAGGCCCTAAGCAATTTAGTGAAACTGTCTTAAAATAAAAAATAAAAAGGATCGAGGATGGAATTCAATGGTAGAGTGCCCCTGAGCTCAATCCCCAGTATCAATCAATCAACCAGTAACAGATAAATAAAATGATCATTGTGTTTTCCTTACAAAAAATAAAAGACACTGAACATTATAGAAAAATCTGAAATGAAGGATACATTCTTTCCCATTGTATACTAATGTTTACAAAGCTAAAATTTGGCAGACCCCTCTTCTGTGCCAAAAGTTTTAAATATTCATCCAATCTGCATCTTCACAGAAGCAGAGCATTTAAGAGGCTTTGCCAACCTCACAGAGCAAGTAGCAGAATCATGACTGGGAACCTAGGTCACAGGACTCTAAAACCTGTTCTGCAGAGCACCCGATGAGGTAGCTGTTCCTGACATTAGTAAGCCTTTGGCTAGCAGAGGGACCACAGGGATGGACACTTTCCCACTATACAGCTGGAAATGCTGAGGCTGACAGCACCATCAAGTTGACATTTAATCTCCTCAGTGACCCTGGGAAGCAGATGCTGAATTGTCTCCAAGGAGATGGAGTGGTTGGCCCCAAGACCTGGCAGTTGCTAAGCAGTGGCTCTAGGATCCTGACTCTGGGTCCAGCTTCTCTGTCCCTGCATTCTGGTCCCTGAAGTGATGTAGTGTGGTGTGGGGGAGGATCGGCCTCCTCCATTTGCTGCCTTGATTTGCCTGTGGGCAGGACTGGGGCTTTGAATGCCAATAGAGGCTTAGGGGTGGGAGGAGGCGCTGCAGGGTCTGAAGTTTTTGTCAGGACATACCTTGGCCTCTGTGGTGGGCTCCCTCTGCCGTGATCAGAGTTTCAGTTTCTACTTGATTGCTTGCTGCTGGTCACCTTGGGAGGAGCCCTCAACCTCTCTGAGCCCCACTTTAATACCTAATTCTCAGCATTATTGTTGGGGTAGGAATATTATAGGAGTAACAAAGTTCTGGAACACAGCAGGGCCTTACACATGGGAAATATTATTTTTCTGTATATTAAAAAGATGCTCCAGATCCTCTCTATACTTTTCCTTTTTTCTATAGCAATGATCACTTTATGATCACCCTGTATGTTTATTATGTTTATTGTTTATTCCGCTATCACGTAAGTTCCATGGAGGCGGGGTCTTTGTTTTGGTCACTGCAGTGTCCTGATTAGACACTACTAAGTGCTCAAGAAGCGTTTGTCAAATGAAGGATCGAATCTGCAGTATGAATCTGCACAGCAGGATTAGGTAGCGAGGGTCACCGCCAGGGGGCGCCACACCCTACGACTCTACCCTACCGGACCTGCGGGATCCCACATCTCTTCGCTGCTATACAGGGGACGCCACAGGTCAGGGACTTCATCCGCAGTACCTGGCGCGGCGCTGGTTCCTGCTCAAAAGACCAGAAGGGTCAGCGCGCTGCTCAAGCTAAAGGTGAAAAATGCCGGGAATTATTAGCCCATTTTATAGGTACAGCAATCAAGGCCCAGAGGGGTGACAAAGAGACCTGCCCGGTATTTCCCAGCTGGTTCCCTGAAAGCGCGGCGACCCCGCCGCGAGGGGCCAGACCTCAGTGAGGAGGAATCCCTGGGTACCGCAGGTCACAGCCCCTGCTTTGAGTTCCGCCTGCGCCATCACCACGTGTGGGCGGGGGTGTGGGGACTGCCATCGCCCGGGAGGCGACCCGGCGCGGCTGGGCGCTCGGAGCGCTCCTCCGCGGCCTGGGGCACCGGGACCCTCTCCGCGAGGCTGGGCGCGTCTCCCCGCCCACCGCGGGGCGGGGCGCACGCTCGGCGGCTCCGGGACCGCGCGCTCCCGAAGCAGCCCGGGCTCCTCGCCGCGCCTCCTGGGCTCCCGCGCCCCCGGCCCGCGCCGCGTCTCCTCCAGCCCCGCGGGCCTGCGGCAGTCGCCGGCAGCCGAGCAGCGCCGAGCGCCCCAGGTACCGAGCGCGGGCGGGGGCGGGCCAGCCAGCGGCGCGGCGGGCAGGGGCGGAGCGCGGCGCTGCCCTCCGCCGCCCGCGGGGCCTGCCCGGCCCGGCCCGGAGCCACCGCGCGCCGCGGGGCTGCCTCTGCGCCCGCGGAGACCTGGCTTCCCCCCGGGGGCTTTGCCACGGTCCCTGGGCCACCACACTGCGACCCCAGGCGCGACGGCTTCCATCTGGCGTTCCACACGCCCACCTCCGCAGGGGAGCCTGCGCCGCCCGACGGCGCCCATCCCCGCGTCCCACCTTCCCGGCGCCCCGCCCCCGCCGGCGCCCCCAGCCCAGGGGACTGCGCGCACCCGGGGCAGCCCATCCAGCCTCCGCCTAACTTTCCGCGGCTCCTTTGGGGGGACTCGCTCATCAGGTGCCCCTGTCCAAACTTCCTCCCCGTGGCCTCCAGGGTCCCTGCCGCATCCCCGGCGGGGGAGCGGCCCTGTAACCCCCTCCGTCCTCTTTGGGTCGCTGTCGCTGGACTTAGCGCCCGCCCCTGTCTTGTCACCTACCTGCCTGGGGTGGGTGCTGCTCTCCTCACCGGCGACACCCTCGGCTCCTCCAGGCTACTCACCGTCCTCCCGCCCACCCGCTCACGTCCCTGTACTCACCCCCAGCCTCCATGGTCCCAGAGCCCGGCCCAGCCAACAACAGCACCCCAGCCTGGGGACCCGGGCCGCCGGTGGCCCCCGGGGGCAGCGGCTGGGTGGCGGCTGCGCTGTGCGTGGTCATTGCGCTGACGGCGGCGGCCAACGCGCTGCTCATCGCGCTTATCTGCACGCAGCCAGCGCTGCGCAACACGTCTAACTTCTTCCTGGTGTCGCTCTTCACGTCGGACCTGATGGTGGGGCTGGTGGTGATGCCACCCGCCATGCTGAACGCGCTGTACGGACGCTGGGTGCTGGCGCACGGCCTCTGCCTGCTCTGGGCGGCCTTTGACGTGATGTGCTGCAGCGCCTCCATCCTCAACCTCTGCCTCATCAGCCTGGACCGCTACCTGCTCATCCTCTCGCCGCTGCGCTACAAGCTGCGCATGACGCCCCCGCGCGCCCTGGCGCTGGTCCTGGGCGCCTGGAGCCTGGCTGCGCTCGCCTCCTTCTTGCCTCTGCTGCTGGGCTGGCACGAGCTGGGCCTGGTGCGGGCACCCGCTCCGGGCCAGTGCCGCCTGCTGGCCAGCCTGCCCTTCGTCCTCGTGGCGTCAGGCCTCACCTTCTTTCTGCCCTCCGGTGCCATCTGCTTCACCTACTGCAGGATCCTGCTGGCTGCCCGCAAGCAGGCCGTGCAGGTGGCCTCGCTCACCACCGGCATGGCCAGCCAGGCCATGGAGACACTGCAGGTACTGAGGATGCTCTGGAGATCTGGGCTTGTGGGATGGAGAGGAATGAGTGGCCCTTGTGTGCCCACCACTTGGTAGAGACCTGCGATGACCTCCTTCGGGCCTTCCTAGTGCCCACCTCTCTTCACAGCTCAGGGTAGCGCCATTGCCATATGGGGCAGGCAGCTGGCGTCCAGCGGGAATTTAGGGTGGCCAGCCTCTCCCCATGTGCTCTTCCCTCATCTTGCCCATCTTGGCACCCTGGTGGCATCATGCTGGAAACTTAGGAAGAATTTCTCTTGCACACTCATGCCATTCTAGATCCAGGCCTGTTGGTTCTGCCTCCTGAATAGGTGCTGTCTCTGCTGCCACCTCCTGAATCCAAGCCACCATCCCTGCTCCCCTGGGAGCCTGGGGAGGCTTCTGCTGGCCACCCTGCTTCCACTCCGTGGGCTGTGCTGCCCATCCTCTGCTCACGACCCAGAGCAGTTTTAAAAAGGAAGTGGCCATGTTGCTCCTGCTACACACTCCCGTCACTCTCAGAATATCTCAGGATGCAGTCCTGCTGGCCTCTGCAGCCTCCCTGCCTCCTCTCGGCCTCTCTCTTGGTTGCACCAAGCAGCCTTAACACAGCCCCGGAAGGCTTGGGGCTTCAATCTGGGCTAATGTCTTTGCACCTGCCTGGAATGCTCCTTCCTGGGGCTGCTCCTGCCTGACCTTTCCAACTCTCCTGTTCCCGGGATGTTCTGCAGAGCCACCCCCCTGTCCCATCTGTTCCATCAAACCCCAGCTTACTTGTGGACTTGGTCATCCTGGCTTGAATATTAGCTGTGGATGGAGCTCAGAGCTGATCCCCAGTGCACACAGTAGGTGCTCAATACTTACTTGTGAACGGGGAAGGCACTCTTAGCTCAAGGCTCTGCAAGCCTACAAGTGGCATGACAGCTTCTGTCACACGGGCTCTCACAGTTGGGAGCCCCGTGGTCCGCCGGGTAGGGTGGGGCGTAGGCTGATGCGGCTGAGCCTCGAAGGCAGGAGTCCCTAAGCCTCAGTCTCTGGGGAGCTGGCAGCTGGGCGCCCTGGTCGCGAGGCACCAGAGCTGGGCCTGGCCCTTCACCTGAGGCCAGGGTGGCCCTGCTCTGTCTCCCTATCTGTGCCCCCAGAACGTTCTGCAGTCCCACAGGTGGCTGTGACCTCTACTGGCTGGTTCAGAGGTGGGACGGCTCCCTGGCCAGGCCACACTCCCTGTGGGTCGCTGTGTCTTTACTCTCCGTGTCCTGCGGGATGGCCCTGCTTGATCAGGCGCTCCCCCCCCGGTGGCCGTTGCCCCTCCGGAGCCCCTGGGTTCTTCTATCAACTGAGAGGTGGCAACACGGCTTCCTCTCCTGTGGGAGATTTCTGATCTAAAAGGAAGGCCACCTCTCTTTGGAAGTTCTAAGTGACTTAGTACGGGGGCCACATGTGTTCCGAGGCGAACAGGTCGCTTGCCAGGGCTCCACAGAGCAGGGGTCGATTTCTCGCTCATGCAAAGTACACATGGTGGTCCCCAGGGTCCTGCAGAGAATTTGTCTTTTCTTTTGGCTGTGCTGGGGATTGAACCCAAGGCCCCTCGCGTGCCAGGCAAGTGCTCCACCGCTGAGCTATGCCCTAGCCCCTGAGTCCTTGTAAAAGGGTGTTTCCCAAATTTCAGGTACTTGGTAACCACCCAGGGCTATCTACCCCAGCCCCGCTTCAGACTGCCTGTTTAATATGTAGTCAGCATTTTCTTAGAATCATCTCACTTATCTCTTTATTTTCATGAATTTGTTTAGAAAGGAAACTTCCTCTCTTCTGGAAATGGGAAGTTGGTACCCCTTGGCCTAGGTGGAAGGTGACCACACAGCATCTATTGATCACCTGTAAGCATCTCACCTTCCAGAAATGTCCAGCTCTGAGATGTCTTTCCTCTCTACTGCAGCCCACCAGGGCTGGGCCCCTTGATTGACGCCTGGGTTATTGGCAGTCATCTCCGAACTGACTTCCTGATTCTGACCTTGCACCCTTTCACCTTATACAGCAGCTGAGTGATCCCTGTCCCCTCAGGTCACTTGTCTGCTCTGGTGACCTTTCATCTCATGTCACCCAGACCCTCTGCTCTTCATCTGGCTTTCCTCTTCTTCCACCAGCCAACTTGTGCTTTCTTTTTCAACCACACTGGTCTCTTGCTGTTCCTCAAACACACCAAGTATATTCCTACCCCAGGGCCTTTGCACTTGCTGTTCCCTCTGTCTGAGTATTCTTTCTTCACATCTCCACACGTTTTCCATCTCTTCCTTCTGGCTTCTGTTTACTTCCTTCCCTAACCCCTCTCTCAAGGGTAGTAACTTGCAGCCACATGTGGTGGTGCATGCCTTTAATCCCAGCAACTCAGGAAGCTGAGGCAGGAGGATTGCAAGTTCAAGGCTAACCTCAGCAACTTAGTGAGATCCTGTTTCAAAATAAAAAATGAAAAGGACTGGGGGTAACATAGAGGTAAAGCGCCCCTGGGTTCAATCCCCCCACACATAGAAGAGTAGTACGTGCCCCTTCCCCAGGCCCCTTCAGCCCTAATTTCCTGAGCTATGCTCTTGGCAGCCATGAGGATAACCTGAATTCTTTTATACTCACCCCTTTATTTCTTGATTATCTACTCCCCCGTGGAAGGAAGTTCTGTGAGGTTGGGGACTTGTGTTTTTGTTCACAGCCTGTTCCCAGCACCTAAGACGGCACCCAGCACATCCTAGGTGCTCAGCACATGTTCACGGAAGGGGTGTAGCCAGCACAGTGCTCAGGAGCTGGGGCACCACGCCGCCTCCTCTCTCCCTGGGATCCGTTTTTGTGTGGGCTGGATCCTAACGGCGTTTTTTTTTGGGGGATTGACCACGGGGGCACTTTGCCACTGAGCTACACCCCCAGTCCTTTTTATTTTTTATTTAGAGCCAGGATCTCTCTGAATTGTATAGGGCCTCACTAAGTTGCTGAGGCTGTCCTCAAACTTGCAATCCTCCTCCCTGGGCCTCCCGAGTGTTGGGAATACGGGTGTGTGCCAGGACCCACGATAAGCCCAGCTGTAAGCTTTTTATTATGTGAATTCATTTCTTTGGTAGCATGTTTTGAGTACCTGCTGTGTACAGGAGCTGTTGTGGGCTGCAGATGTGGCGGTGAGCAAGACTGGCAAGGCCTGCCCTCTTGGAATCTGTGTTCTGGCTGGAGGGAGGGAGACTGGGAGAGCAGACGCTGGTCATGGAGTGTTACTGGAGGCCGGTGGAGCTTGTGGAAGGGGCCTCTCTCGGCGAATGTCCTCGGTCAGTCCACTGTGCACATGCTGCGACTAAAGAAGTCACAGCCAGCCCTAAAACCCGAGCTGGGCCATGCCCTGGGCGCTGAGGCCAGCTCCCAGCTCCCGGCCACGGACCTACGGCCTGGAGACTGGGATGGGAGCCCTCCGCGTGGCCTGCACTTGGGAGTGTGTGTCTGCGTGTGGGGGATGCTGCTTCTCCCCGCCCCCGTGCTGTGACCCTTTCCTCCTCTGGGACCGCCCCTCTCCGAGGCCAGCAGCTTCCAGCCTGGCCCAGGGGCCTCTCTCAGGGCCTGGAGCTTAGGGCGCTGCAGGGAGTGAATCCACTCCTGCCTGGCCGCTCCCCTCGGGGCTCCGGCCCTCCCCCTGTTCCCCCCCAGCCTCCAATTTCCCACAGAGGGGAGGGGCCGGGCACAGGTCCAGCGCCCCAGCTCCCCTGGGTGGACGTGGGTGCCGGCCACACTGTCACCCCCAGCACACCGGCCTGTGTGTGCAAATGGCTTTCAGAGGGACGGGGAGAGAGGCCTAGAGCTGGGGCTTCGGGGATGGGGCAGTGGTGTCAGGCTGAGAGGGCGGGGAGGGGTGTGCGTGTGCGTGTGCGTGTGCATGTGTGTGTGCATGTGCGTGTGTGCGTGTGCGTGTGTGAGTGAGGGGGCGGTGCCTGCGTGGGAGTGGTGAGTGCTGCTCAGAGGCGGGGGCGTGGTCAGGCAGCCCTGGGGCCACCCGGAGGGCAGTGGAGAGCCACACCAAGGGCCGACCAGGACTTCCCTGCGGCCCCGGGGCCTCCTCTCTGCCAGCATTTCTGCGACTCTGGTTCCTCCCCCTCCCGCTTCCCATCTGAGCCTCCCTTCTCCCCACCCCTCGCTCTCCCTCACCCAACTGTGCTGTCCTAGCGATCCTGATCCGTCTCCCTCCATCCCTGTCCTTCTCCTCCTCCCGGAGGAGGCTGTGATACAGGAATATCCGCGCGGGGGAGGAGGGGGCTGAGCTGGGGGAGGCTGGCAGAGTGGCTGCGTGTGGCTGCCCCAGCCAGGAGCGCCGTGTCTGTCCTGCCTCCTTCCCATCACAGCTGGATGACCTTGGAGAAGTCATTTCACCACCCCAGACCCCAGAGCTAATGATACCTATCCTTTGAGATAATCCCACAGTCGCTGGCCCGGCGCTGGGGTGCAGCTCAGGGGTAGAGGAGGGATCTCTTGTGTGAGGCTCCGGGTTGAATCCCCAGCCCTGGAAAAACCCCGCCTTACTATTGTGGCCACTAGATCATCGTTGCCATTATCACCAGCTAAGCTAGACACTGACGACAATAAACAGCAGTAATGACAGCTGACGCTTCCATGACACTTATTCTGTGCCAGGAGCTGTTCTGATCACTTACCTATTATCTTATTTAATCCTAATACGGTCCTGTGAGGTTGATGGTCTTATAATTGCCATTTTACAGAAGAGAAAGCAAAGACACAGAGAGGTGGAGGAACTTTCTTGAGGTCGCACAGCTAGGTAGTAACAGCCAGAATTTGGAACGAGGAAATCTGTGATGAGATGGTTGTGAAAGGCGTGAATACACCAGGAAATACATAAGTGCACTGTGTTGGATTATCTTGCAGTGTTGGCGACACAACCCAGGGACTTGTATTTGGTAAGCAAGTGCTCTACCACTGAGCTGCACCCCCGCTTTCAAATAAAAACTCAACAGTAGAGATAAAGTAAAAGATTCCCCAAATTCTTTCCCTTCCATTCCCAGGGGCACTCAGCTTTTGGGGTAGGTCCTCCCAGTCCTTCTTCTGGGTTTACATATTTGTATCACTACCCAAGAGTCTTAGTGTTTCAGGTGGGGCTGTGGCACATGCTGGTAATGCCAGCAACTTGGGAGACTGAGGCAGGAGGCCGGCGTGTTCAAGGCCAGCCTGGGCAACTTAGTGAGACCCTGTCTCAAAATAAAAAAAAAATAAAAAGGGCTGGGAATGTGGCTCAGTGGTGAAGTGCCCCTGGGTTCCATCCCCGGTACCAAAACAAAACAAAAAACCCCCAGAAGTCCTGCTTCCGCCTCTGCACAGTGCTGCTCTACAAAGATGGGGGAAGTCCAGGCCTCTCTTCAGCTGCTCTTTGGTGAATTTGACCTTGATGGTTGTAAAGCCAAGTCTCCATATTTGTGAAAACAGAGGGACAGGGTTACAGCGTGCCTTGTCTTCTCCCTGCCCCTCTGCTCCATTCCAGAAGGAGAACCCTGGTCCTGGAAGGAGCAGGGAGCTGGCCCTAGCTGGGGTTTCAGCACCGCGGACAGGGCTGACTCTGGAAACTGGAGGGGTGGGGAGAGGAGCCGCTGAGGAGCTCAGCCCCGGCGGGTGGGGGTGGGATGCTGGCTCTGAACCTCCCAGGCAGTGACACATCTTGGCTTTGCCTCCTCCGCCCCCTTTCCATCTGCAGAGGGTTGCCTGGGGATCTGGCTCCCTTCCTGCCTCCTTCTGATCTCCCCACACCCAGCCCACCACTGGCTGCCTCAGGAACAAAGCTGAGTTCTCGTGCTGTTTAGGAAATGCTGGGCCCATCCCTGGCTTCAAAGCCCAAGTGTGTTCCTGGCTGCACACGACACCTTTCCCCAGTAGGTAAATTGTGCACGCTTGCACTTTCTTAAATTGGAGATATAGGTGAGTCTCTTTGTGTAAATCTGATTCAGGAAAGACCAAAGTGGTCACAGCACATGGGGGCTTCCCTTCCTAGCTTCACCGACCTCTAGAGGCCTCATGGTGGAGACTAGAGACTTGCAAGTGCCTCTGAACCTTCTGGAAGTGTAGGACATTTTTTTTCCTTCATGTGTGTATAAAAATTTAATAGCTTTTTTATTTTCTGGGGAGAGGTTTTGTAGATTACTTAGAATTTTTTTGTTTGTTTTGGTGCTGGGGATGGAACCCAGGGTCTTGCACATGCTAAGCCAGTGCTCTGCCACTGAACTGCACCCCCAGGTCTCACTGTATTACCAAGTCCCCAAACTTGTGATCCTCCTGCCTCAACCTCCCGAGTAGCTGGGATTACAGGCAGGAGCCACCTCGCCCAGCTTACTTCCAAATTCTGACCCATGACATTAGCATTTACCCAAGTTTTAACTTTGGAATTATCTTTGCAAAAGATGAAGGTGGGGAAAAGTTAACTGATGAGAGGGAAGAGAAAGAAAATAGCCTTTATTGAGCTCCTACTGTGTACCTGGCACTGACTGGCCCAGGGGATGGTACTACCATTTCCATTTCAGAAATGGGGAAAAGATGAGAAGTTTCTCAAGCGTACTCCTTCCATTCCAGTCTTACAGTTCAGAACTTTCTCACTTTATGTTCCTGGTAGTGCTGGCTTCCTCTATTCCAACCCCATTCTGCATAGACTGCCAGAACAATCATTTCATTTATAGCACATCAGTTCCCTATTGAGAATCGTGAAATGCCTTATGCTTCTGCATTTGCCCACTGACTGGGCCCTAACTAAATAAATATGTGTTGCTTAAAACCATCCCACGTAGCCAGGCATGGTGGTGCACACCTGTAATCCCAGGGAGTTGGGAGGTTAAGATAGGAGGATCACAATTTGGAGGCCAGCCTCAGCAACTTAGCAAGACCCTGTCTCAAAACAAACAAATAAAAAGGGCTGGGGATGTAGCTCAGTAGTTGAATTCCTAGCTTTAATCCTTGGTACTGCCAACAAAACAGCCACCAAAAAACAAAACAAAAACAAAAAATAAACCAAAAAACCCCCCACAACCCACCAACAAAATCCCACGAGTCGCCCCCACCAGCCTATTTGTAGTGGAAATGAATTTTTGAGACATTGGTATTAAATATGCAGAATGCGTGAGAAAAAATCAAGGCAACCCAAAGGCCCTCAAGACAAAATGGAATCTAAGACCCTTCCCGATCCTGACTCCACCCAGACCAGCCTGCCTTTCTTTGGAAAGAGGCACTGACGTCAGATGCCTGGGTGAAGAGGAAGTGAGAAAAACCCTCCACTGTTCAGTTCAGGTTCTTAGACTTTCACGAAGTTAAAAACGGGAAGAGGGGCTGGGGCTGGGGCTGGGGCTGGGGCTGGGGCTCAGGCTCAGTGGGAGAGCGCCTGCCCGGCAGGGTGCCACCCTGGGTTCCATTCTGGGAACCACAGAGAAACAAATAAATAAAATAAAATAAAATAAAACAAAACAAAATAAAATAAAATAAAATAAAATAAAATAAATAAAATAAAATAAAATAAAATAAATAAAATAAAATACCATTGACAACTAAAAATATATTAAAAAAAAAAAAAAAAGTGAGGAGAGCTTCCGGGCTGCGGGCCCACCCGAGGCAGGGCCTTTTGCGCTCGGGTCTGCCGGCTGCCAGGTGGCAGAGCGAGTTCTATCAGCCCCGGCCCGGGCCTCCTTCCGGCGGCTGCTGGGAAGCAGCTTCTCGCCCTCCTTCCCTCCTCTGCTCTCCTGCTCTTGATGTCCACTGTCGAGAAGGGAAATGCCCCCGGTCCTGGCACAAGTGACTTGTAAGATGCCAAGGTCACCAGCGTCCCTAGCAATCTATGAAAGATTCAGTGGCGACCATCTGCTCCGTGCCCACGTTCTCAAAAAATAAAAGGAGCGCTCTGTCTCCTGGAGGAGGAGCGAAGCCCGTTATTCCACAACGGGAGGATCCACACGCTGAGGCTGCGCCCGGCAGCAGCGGGTCCCTTTCCCGCTTTCTTCCAGCACTGTTCGAATGTGTCCGCTTCTCCCACCGCGAAAGGCTCTGGAAGGGGCTGGGCTCGCCTCTGTGCGCTGGCCGCGCGGAGGGTTGACTTGAGGCGGGGGACCTGCCCGAGCGCTGCCTGCAGCTCCTTGGGGAATTCAGGGTCAGGGTCAGCGCGCCATCCAGGTCCACGCCTCAGGCGCGGTTTGGGACGCTGGTGTAGCGCCAGCTTGCTGCCCGTACCAGGGCGTGGTCTGCAGCCACGGTGAACCAGCAGCTTGGAGTCAGGGTCAGGCCTCAGTCTGGGGCTCCGACTGGGCTCTCAGGGGTCAGGATTCAGTTAATGACTGGCACTAGGGCTCAGCCTAGAACTGGGGTGAGGCTCAGTCTATGGCTAGGGTCAGGATCAGACTGGGGCTCTGGGTCACCTGACTGCTGTGGCCTTCCTTTGCGCAGGTGCCGAGGACCCCACGCGCAGGGGCGGAGTCGGCTGACAGCAGGCGCCTGGCCACCAAGCACAGCAGGAAGGCCTTGAAGGCCAGCCTGACCCTGGGCATCCTGCTGGGCATGTTCTTCGTGACCTGGCTGCCCTTCTTTGTGGCCAACATAGCCCAGGTAATGCCACAGCAGGGGAAGGCCACCCAGGCGCGGGCAGGGGCGGGGGCCACCTCCCACGGGGTCCGCGTGTATCTGTGCTGGGTTGGGGGTCCAGTCCTGCTGGGGCCAAGGGTCACGCGTCCTGTGCCCCCAGGCCGTGTGCGACTGCATCTCACCGGGCCTCTTCGACGTCCTCACGTGGCTGGGGTACTGCAACAGCACCATGAACCCCCTCATCTACCCACTCTTCATGCGGGACTTCAAGCGGGCCCTGGGCAGGTTCCTGCCGTGCCCCCGCTGCCCTCGGGAGCGCCGGGCCAGCCTCGCGTCCCCCTCCGCGCGAACCTCGCACAGCGGCGCCCGGCCAGGCCTCAGCCTGCAACAGGTGCTGCCGCTGCCCCTGCCCCCGGATGCGGCCTCCGACTCGGACTCGGGCTCCAGAGGCTCCTCAGGCCTTCGGATCACCGCCCAGCTCCTGCTGCCTGGGGAGGCCACCCGGGACCCTGTGCTGCCCGCCAGGACCCAGACGGTCAACTTCGACACCGATCCCCAGGGGACGGAGCTTCGGCTACATCCTCTTGGTACCCCACGAACTGACCGAGTTTGGAGCTGGCCAGCCCGGCGTTGGATCAGATGGGACCGGGCCCCAAGGTCTCAGGCCACCTCCCGGCTAATGCCAGGAAGCCACAGGTCTCCAGGGAGCCCCCTGAGTTCCGCTGCTGCTCCAGGCCACTTGCCTGAAGGACCAGAGCCGTCTGGGACGTAGTTCCCTGCCAGGTCTTGAGTGTGCCTTGTGGTTTGTGGAAGCGGTGGTCGCGGACTCCTGGGGTTGCGGGCAGGACTTCCTGGTTCGGATTAGGATGCAGACATTCCTGTGCTTTGCCCAGTCTCTCAGGCCGGCGGGAGGGACGCTTCCATCTGTAGACTGGGTCCTGACTTGGCCCATCCCTTGCTCCTCACGCACTGTCGCCTCCCAGGCATTTGTTGGGAATGCCCGTCTCTGCCCCACCCCAGACCTGTAACAGCCGGTCCTGTCTGCTGCCTGCGTGGCTTGCGGGGTGGATCAGTAACCCTGAGAATGCCTGGCAGGACGTCCCCAGACCTGCCAGCCCCCAGGCGTGGGTGGCGGCACAGCAAAGCCCCTGAGCTGGAGCCGGCCAGTGGACTTGGAACCTTTGATCTTCTGCTTCTCCTGCTTCTCACTCTGGGGTCTGGCTCAGGTTGCTTGACCTCTAAGGACCTCGGTTATCCCGTGTGTAAAATGGGGTAGTGGGGACACAAACTCTAGGGTCATTTTGAACGTGAGCCTGACGTGTGCTGTGTGCCCGGCTTCTGCAGGGGGTCAGTGTGTGGTCCATCCTGTGGTTACCACCCTTGGCCACCTAGCCCCGGAGTCCTGGCTGTGGCCCCCCCAAGGGCTATTGGTTCCACGGTTATTCTTCTTTTTGGGGGGATGGAGCCCAGGGCCATGCACCTTTGGCCAGGGGCTCCCCCTCTGAGCTGCCCCCAGCCCCGCTGTTCTAACAGTTTCCTGCCTCTCTTCAGCCCCAGCCCCGATCCCCACGATCTAACTCCAGCTCCCCAGCTCCACGTTTTGGGTGCTGGTGGAGCCCCCATTGCTCAGGGACCTCCTAGCCCCTGCACGGTCCCTCCTGGCACTAAGGGGCAGACGGACAGCAGTTTCCTGTTCAATCTGGGTCCTGAGTTTTCCTCCACCCTGGGTTTCCCTGGACCTGGAAGGGAACAGCCATGGGGAGAAGCCCCCGCCCTTGTCCCACCTCCTTCCGGCTTTCTCTGGGGTATGAGGGGAGTGGCCTCCTGGGCCAGCAGAGCAGAGCTGAGGAGAGCTGTCCCTGGTGGGGTGGGCCGCAGGCAGGCGGGTGGACTCTGGCACGGGCCTTGCTTTCCGGTCAGGGAACTGGGTGGGGCCTCCTGGTTCCCAGTTTACCTACCCAAGGTTCCTCCCAGCCTGAGGTTTTTCTTGCCCCAAGACCCATCAGCCAAACCTTTGGGGGCCCTCCTCATGTGGCCTGGCGCTCTCCTTGGTGCTGATCAGGCTTGAGCCAGCCCTGGTCGCTGGCTGCTGGCCACAGAGGGGCCATGGTGCTTGTGGTGACTTCCCCTGTGCCTCCAGGCCTGCCGAGGGGGCTCTCAGTAAACACTAGCTGAAGGACGTGACTGCTGTGGACTGGATTCTATGGCGGGGACGCTGGGGGCTTGCGAGGCACTGGGACAGTGGGAGCCAGCCTGGGCCAGGAGTCCTGGCTCTGGCCCCGATGCTGCCCCTCATGGGGCCTCGGCTTCCCACATGTGTGTGAGCAGGGTGGACTAGAAATGGCAGCAGTTTGTAAATGCAGAATGAGCGGATGAACGCCCGCGTCCCGGAGAGCCACCCAGCGCCTGCGCCCAGACTCACATCTGCCCTCCCCACCTCGCTCGGGCTGTCCGACACTCTCTGCCACGTCGTTTCCCCATCTGCTGGTGTGGGGAGATGGCCTCTGGCCCTGCCCTTCAGGAGCAGTGGGAGGAGCAGAGGAAGGCACCGAGGCAGACACATGGCCAAGTTCTAGGGCTCCGGCGTCACACTGATGAGGGTCTGACATTAGCTCCATCCCTGACGGCCTGTGTGACCTCTGCAGGTTACTTAACCTCTCTGAGCCTCAGTTTCCTCAAGTATGAGATGAAGATCGTAATAGTACCTACTCCATAGGGTGAAGGTAGGTGGAAACAATCCACGTGAGCTCTTGGTAGGGGGTAAATAATAGGTGAGGGCTGCTCGGGTTATTAATTTTATTATCCCTGTTCCTGCCGTAGGAAATCCTCCCCTGTAATCCATTCCTGTCACTGGGCCTGGTTCCCAATACTCTACATGCTGATTCAGCATTTATTGCTCCTGCCCTGTTGATCATACCCAGCCCACAACGTCGCGCAGCTCTGGGGCTGCTTACAGCGTCAGGGCTGCATGAGCGTCGCCCTATAATTGTGCAGTGCCCAGCCTGCAAGACTGAACGTGACAGAGCTGATGGATCTGCTAAGCGTGGAGAAAGGAAGCTGCCGGCTGGCGCCTGTGCCCCTGCAGGTGCCTGGGGGCGGCCAGGGGAGGGCAGTGGCCTGGGAGTCTCCGTCCCACAGGTCTCACTGCACCTCCCGACAGCCGGACCCCACAGCTGGGTCCTGGTGCAGGAGGCCCCTGGCGGGGAGTCCTGGGGTCCAGCTGTGCGGGGCGGGCCTTGCAGGTCTCTGCTCTTGCCTTCCAGGGAAGGAAGGTGCCCGTTTCCCTTCCCTCCGGGTCCTTGTCAACCCCAATTCCTGTCCCAGGAGAGGCGCTGCTGAGAACTGCCCTCCTCAGGGCTGGGTGGGCGGCTCAGCGGGCACGGAGCTGCGTGTAGAAACCTGGGAGATGCCCAGGTGCCCGCTGAGCTCAGTCCAGCCCCAGGCAGGGGCCCTGGGGCTCCTGGGCACAGTCAGGGCAGCCCAGTGGGTTGGGGTCCACACCATGGCTACACATACGGGGGCTCCCAGCTGGGCCGGCAGCAGCGGGAAGCGAGGCCCCTTGGGACTGGTCCAGCCCCTCGGGCACCTGGGCGTGGCTGGGGTCAGTGGACGCCCTGGGGGCACCTCCGGGTGCGGGCCCCTGGCTCTGCCCCGCCTGGTGGCTGGTCTCGTCCGCTGAGGAGGCGGCTGCCGGGCGAGGCTCCTCCCGGGGCAGGCTGCCCGGTGCCAGCAGGAGCCCCTTCTCGCCCCAGCCGGGTTTGGTGCGGACACCCACGGCCTTCAGGATGGCGTCCATCTGCTTGGCGTAGTCCAGGTGGCCGCTGACCTGCAGAAGACAGGCGTCAGGGCCATGGTGGTGGTGGTGGGCAGGGCCCAGCCCTCCCCGGGACCCCAAGTGAAGCCCCTGGACCTTGTCCTTGTCCCCAGTCAACCAGTGGCCAACCCATGACTCCACCTCAGAGTCTCAGCTCCGGAGGGCGGGAGGGCTCAGAGCCGGCCAGGAACTGAGTGGACCCAGGTGGAGGCCGTTGCTCCAAGCCGCCCGGGGCCTCTGGGCCAGACAGCTCTCCTCTGCCCGCAGCTGGTGGCCCTGCTGCCCAGGGGCCGTGGGGCCTGGGATGCCTTCCTGCCCCGACCCGCAGGTGTGGGACAGCGAGGCCAGCCACACTAGAGGGCAGGACGAAGCCCGGGCGCACACCGGGTGCTGGCCCTCCTGCCTCGCCGGACGACACCAGGCATGTCTGGGGACCGTCCCCAGCGGCCTCGGTGATCGTAGTTCAGATGTGGCCCTTGGAGGGCATGAGCTGGAAACCTGGTGCCACAGTGCTGGGTGACTAGGTCCTGAGGTGCCTGGAGAGGGGCTGGGGGCTTGGGGAGAGCGCTCGCCCAGCCAGGGCGGGGCCCCGTTCCGTCCCAGCACCGAGTGGGCTACACAAGCCTTCGCTGTCTGGTGGCTGCAAGTGTGTCGGTTATAAAAGTGACCATGCCCCTTCCTTGCCCTCTTGCCTTCCCCCGTGGGCTGATGCAGCGGGAAGGCCCTCATGGTCCATGCTATGCCCTTGGACTTCCCAGATTCCAGAAATGAGAGCCAACTGGGTTTCAGGTACTCCCGCAGAGCAGCAGGAAGACAGAGAGGAAGCACGGGTGTTAGGTGGTGCTCCCTGAAATTCCCTTGAAGAGGAACAGTGCTCTTCTTGTCCCATTTCCTCTTTCCTGCTGGCTGGAAATCAGATGCGATGGCCAGAGCTTGAGCAGCCATCTTGGGCCAGCATGGCCCACTATACACAGCAAGCAGCAAGACGGAGGGGATTTTAGCCCCTGAACCCTGGAGCCAGCAAGCAGCTGTGAAGGGCCTGTTCTTGGCGAGTTCCGGGCACTGCTGGAGGCCACACCTGCGCAGTGGGACCACCACAAGAACCCATGACAAATCTTTGCTGCTGGGGGCAGTGCCCGGCACCTGCTGCTGTGTTAGCCTCGCCACGGTTGGGCGTCCACTTGGTGCCAAGCCCTTTGCTAAGTTCTCAGAGCCAGCTGGCAACTCCTATGGGACAGGAAGACTCTTGCCCCAGAGGGGCTCTGGGGTGGGGGACTCTCCTGCTCCGCTGAACCCTGTCCCCCGGTGGGAAGTGGCCCCTGGATGGTTCACAGAGGTCCAGCGGGGAGACACCAGGTCTGCAGGGCTCTGCTGGGAGGGCAGCGGGTGCTCCCCAGCCTGCCATCCACCTGCCTCCCGGGCTGCCTAGGAAAACAGGAGCCCAACACAAAGGCAGTGTAATGACTCCTAATTACGCGGGGGAGGAGATGCGCTGGATGCTCCTAATGTGATAAAGAGCTATTATTAGGTGGAGCTGGAAAGCTGCCAGGAGGCAGTCTGAGGAGGGAAAGAAGCCTGGGAGCTGCTGGTCCCAAAGGCAAAGACTGGGAGGCGCTGGCAGGGGCCTGGGGGGAGGGACCTGCCATGCACCAAGGGTCTTACCTGTGCTGCCCTGGAAGTTAGGGGGTTTCCACCATTTCACAGATAGGGAAACTGAGGCTCAGAGAGGTTAAGTAACTTGCCAAGGTCACACAGCCAGCACACCAGCAGCTGAGCCGAGATCTACAGCCAGGCCCCTCTAGTGCCACAGGCTGTACTCTTCCGGCCATATTCCATCCTGGGCGTCTGGGGACAGAGACTGGATCTTGCAGAACTTTGTGGCATTAAAAATAACTTGGGTTTACATGTCACGTGTCAAGTGCTTCAGGGATGGAGGGGATGTGAAAGGGCGGAAGCTCACGTCTGTCCCCTCAGGAGCCTAGAAACTCCGGCTGCTCCTGGGCTGCACCAGCCCCAAAGCTCCCAGGCAGAAGGCGGGGCAGGGGCTGCTGCTCCCTGGGGCTCCTGGGTGGCTGGGCTGTGAGTTGGGCCTGGAGTGCAGGGGAGGAAGTGGCCTGGCAGCATGGTGGCAGGAGGCAGCGGCCTAGGTGACCAGGGCAGGGACATGCCGGTGGCCTTCAGGGGCAGCAGTCCTGGTGAGGTTTGAGTTTTCATGTGCTAGAATTCCCCCGTGTCACTGTCCGGTGCTCAGTCCCAGGTGGCAGCTGCTGATGCTCAAGGGGGACACCAGTGTCCCCAGAGGGAGGGGGCGTGCCGTGTGCCCATGAGGGGCCATTGGCAGGACGGTGCCGCTCAGACTCCCTTCCCGTGGACCTGGGACGCTGCGGGCACTGGGTGAACAGCAGCGTGGACGTGAGGGCCGGCCGCGGGCTCCCGCTGGCTGAGTTCTGCCCGCGCCGCGGCTGCAGCTCCCCGTGCTCCGCTCCTGAGCCCCGTCCCTCCTCTCCCCAGCGGCAACCTCAGAGCTGGCCGGAGTCTGCTCCGCCTGGTCCTGCAGGGCAGCTGGGCAGGTCCCGGCCCTCTCGTCCTCAGCGGGACGGGGCGGTACTCAGGCCTGGGGCGGGTCCGGGGCAGAGCCAGGCTGGAGCGGGGCCATGCGGGAAGCTGCCACCTCGCTGTGACAAGCAGGTGGCGGTGGGCGAGGGCTCTCGTCTGGGACTCGTCTGGGCTGCACAGGCTCCGCAGGGCAAGCCTGGACCGGGCAGCCGGGGCCCTGGAGTCTGAGGCGGGAGGCTGGTCAGCGGCCCCTGACCTCCGCGATCAGAGCTGTCGGCTCTGGATTCTGCTTCTGCTTCTGCTCCGTCTGGGGCCCGCCACCGGGTCCTCTGCTTGCTCTGTGGTTTCTGAGGGGCAGGCAGCCCTGACTAGAGGTCACGGGCGGGGTGGGGGGAAGCCTTGGAATGCGGGTGCTGAGCAGTGATGTGGAGGCAGTGTGGGCGCCAGAGGTTCAAATCGGCCCTGCCAGTGGCTGCTTGTGAGACAGGAACTTTTCTTTTTCTTTCCTTTCCCCCTTTCTGTGCTGGGGACAGAACCCGGGCCTCTCACATACTAGGCCAGTGCTCTACCACTGAGCCACGTCCCCAGCCCTTTTCTTTTACTTTGAGACAGGGTCTCATTAAGTGGCCGAGGCTGGCCTCAAACTTGTGATCCTCCTGCCTTGGCCTCCTGAGTGATGGATTACAGGTGTGCACCACCACGTCCTGCAAGACAGGGAATTTTCTAAACCTTGATGTCTTAATCCATGAAACGGGGACAACAGTGCCTGTCCAGGAGGATAGAGCTGAAGCAGAAGGGCTGGGGACAGAGTCCTGCGGGAGGAAGGAGCCTGGCCAGCAGCACCTGCCCCCACCCAACAGATTCCCAGTCTCCTCCCTGCTCCAGCAGAGCCGGCTGGGGCCACGGTCTCCAGGGTGCCGGGCACTCACCACTGAGGACAGGTCCACGTTCTGCACCCTGCGGTCGGGCAGCAGCACGGGCTGCAGGCCGGCGACGCGGAGCTGCGCGGAGGACGTGCGGTACACGAAGCTGAGCAGCCAGTCGCCCCTGCGGCAGAGGCGGGAGGGCGTCAGCGGGGGACAGGGCTGGGCCCCCCTGCCTCCGGGGAGGTCTGGAGGTCTGGAGGCCGCACGGTGCACAGCAGCCGCCCCCAGACGCCGCCGGCCCGGCCTGCTGCCAAGGGCTCTGCACGGGCACCAGGGTGGCTCCTGGCAGGCTGGTTGGTCCCTGCCGGGTCCCCAGAGGCGAGAACAGGGTCTGGCAGAGCTGTTGGTGAGCACCCCATGAATTCCTGTGACGACGGGGACGGACCCGAGGGCCTCTCCTTGCTCATCACGGGGCCACCACTGAGCCACCCCAGCCCTGCGGGCTGACCCAGGACTGCGGGAACCAAGAGGACACTGGCCACGCTGCCCAGTCAGCTTGCTGCTCAGGGCTGCGCCCAGCTGGGGAGGTGGCTGGCCCAGGGCGCCCTGGGGAGGGGGGCCAGGGCGGGAGGACAGGCCTGGCCAGGCTGCAGGTTGTCCCGGCCCTCGGCTCGGCAGGAGGCCAGGTGGTGGCCCACAGGGTCCCAGCCTGGGGACACTCACCTGCTTCGAGGGCGCTGCGACCTTCCCTCCCCCTCCCCCAGCCAAGCACCCCTACACCAGCCCCAGAAAACCACCTGGGACCCTGCTGCCCGGCCCTTCAGTGCTGGCGGGACGGTCAGAGGGCCCTACGACCTGGCCTCCCCTGCTGAACCCCCGAGCGCTGTCCCCGGGAGCTGGGCTCGCCAGCCGGTGCCCACGCGGGCTTCTCTGGCCGACCTGGGCGCAGGTCTGCCAGGCGCACCGGCTCCCGATTTGCCTGGAGGTCCATTACTGTGGGAAGCTAGAGACGGCCTCCCTCGGGCCCCGAGGAGCAAGGCCCCCACCGCCTGGGCCCAGGGTGCTGCTCTCTCCTGGGCCTTCCAGTGTCCACCCGGGGTCTCCGCCACACGGCGCCCGTGTGGAAGGCCCCAGAAGGACTGGAGTCCGGCGTCCAGGGCCTCCACAGCCCCGCCGTGCTCCATGTGCGCCCCCAGCTCCTTCCCCGCTATCGTCCGCTCAGTCCCGCAAGCAGGAATGAACCTCAGGCGCCACGGCCCATGGCCGGCCTGCCCCCTGCTCCCCCCATCAGTGTCCATCCCCTGCCAGCCCCAAGGGCCTGCCCTGCCCTAGGGACCGAAGCAACGCCTCCTCCCCTCCCTGCTCCTGCCTGCCCGCGGGGGCCCCTGCGACCTTCCTGAAACACCCATCTGACCACGGTCCTCCTCTCTCAGGAACTGACCATGGCCCCTCGGCCGACACACCTTCTCTCCTAGAAAGTTCCATAACTAGGGCTGGGGCTGTAGCTCAGTGGGTAGAGCGCTTGCCTCGCTCGCGTGCACAAGGCCCTGGGTTCAATCCCCAGCACCACCAAAAAAATAAACAATAAAAAAAAAACAAGAAAAGCAAATTCCGTAACTCTCCAGAGAGAGCAGTGCTTCCGAGTCCAGCGTCTGTCTTACTGCCCAGGGTCCCAGAGGCACCAAGCACAGGGGAGAAGGGAGATGGCTCGAGCCCCACGAGGGAGGAAAGGGAAGACTTAGAAGCATCGAGTGCTGGATTTGAGGATGATCCATAAATGCTGTCGCCATGGTTACTCAAGAGCAAAGACAATCGTTGCGTCCAAGTTATTTCTGTTGTAATTTTTACAACACTTCACTTAGAACTGTTAAGTACCCTCACTTACGCACATTTAGGGACACGACGGGAACTCGTTTAAGGTCCCATGCCCTCTCTGCAGGCTGAGCAAGCCATGCCATCTTCACTGGCCTTCCAGACCTTTCTCCATCTGCCTCTGGATCACACAGACCCAGGTTCAAGGCCGGCCTTGTGCCTTATGAGCTGTGTGACCTCGGGAAAGTTGCCTGTCCTCTCTGAGCCTGTCTCCTCAGTGGATCTTAGCTCCCAGAGGTGGCGGGAATTTAAATGCGGTGTAAGAACCAGCACAGGAGGGCTGAAGGAGGGACGGCACCAGATGGGGGGCCCAGGGCACTCCTGGAGGATGGATACAGAAGCCCGTCCCAGACCGGAAGCACAGACCCAGCTGGAGAGGAGCCACCCCACCCGCCAGGCCCAGACAGGGTGATCACGACCATACCCGAGGCTTTTCGAGGAAGGGAGAGTCACCACACAGACGGGCCTGGCAGGTGGTCATGGGTCCCGTACTCCTCGCATCCTCCCTAACCTGTGGTAGCATCGTGGTTTCTTCAGTGGTGGGTTGTTTTGTTTTATTTTGGTACCAGGGTTTGAACCCCGGGGTGCTTAAGCACTGAGCCACATCCCCAGGCCTTTTTATGTTTTGTATTTTGAGACAGGGTCACTAAGTTGCTTAGAGCCTGGCTAAAGTGCTGACGCTGGCCTCAAACCTCAAACTTGAGATCCTCCTGCCTCAGCCTCCCAGTCCCTGGGATTCCAGGTGTGCACCCCTGTGCCTGGCTAGTGTTTTTAATTCTTTTTTCAGTGACTGTGTTTCCGAGTGTGTTCTTCCCAGGCTGTGAGCTTCTCCTGTCTTGTTCATCTTTGGATTCCTGCGCCTGGCATTAGGCCTTGAGCACACAGCCTGTGGGTGCTTTATGGTGAGGCCCAGGCTGGCCTGGAACTCCTGGGCTCCAGTGACCCTCCCACCTCGGCCTCCGAGCAGGTGTGTGCCGCCGCGCCCGGCTCTGAGGGATGCTTTCCAGTTGCCCCCGACTGCAGGCCAGAGCCTCCTCCTCCCTCATCCTGAAATAAATTCCTTGGACCTGGAATTCAGCACTTGGGCCTCACCGTTGTCCCTCTGGCTCCAGCTGTCACCAGGAGCTGCCAGCTCACTGGGCCTCCTCCTGGTCTGATCTCTTGGAGTTCCCGTTGCCTCCTGCAAACTACCCCAATGTGTCAGCCTCGCCCCCACAAGCTCTTCTTCCTTAACGTGTATATACATGTGTATTTTGTGGGGTGGGGTGGGGTGGGGTGGGTGGCTCAGGATTGAGTCCAGGGCCTCTCACCTGCTGGCAAGTGCTCCACCACTGAGCTACATCTAAATTTTTATTTTATTTTGAGACAGGGTCTCACTAAGTTGCTGAGGCTGGCTTTGAACCTGGGATCCTCCTGCCTCAGCCTCCCGGGCAGCTGTGATTACAGGTGTGCCCCACGGCCGGCTCTCCTTAGTGATTTTTGAAATCGCTAATTGTCATGGAGTCAGCCACCTCCCATGAAGCCCTGAAGTGTCTCCTTCCTTTTTCTTTCCTGCCCCCATAACCAATCGCCTGCCCCGCTGTTTCTTGAACTGCAGATCGCCCTCGGAGTTGGAAAGCTAAGAATGTCACCTTCCTTGGGTGAAGGAGTGTCTCACACCTCAGTGGCCATGGCCCCAGTCCCCAGGGTACTGCTGTGACTTAGAATCCGTGGTGTCTTGGAGTCTATGAAGGTGTCTGGCCTCCCGCGCGGTCTGGCCAGGGCCCAGCCTGGGGAAAGCCCTCAGCCTTCTCCTCCGGCCCCGGGTCAGGGCTGCTTTCCTTCCAGCCCGCCCAGACCCTGGCCTTCTGCGGAGGGCCTGTCACGCTCCGGCCGTGAGCTCCCCGCTCCCGTCAGCTTCCCGTCCTGTCGCCCCGCCTGGACACACGCTCCGCAGACTCCGCCCAGCCCTGGCTCCTTCCTCGCCCCGTGGCCCACGGTGAACCCAGCTCCTCGGCCTCGCGCTCAGCCCTGCACCTGTGGCCCCACCGCTGCTTTTCAGTCTGTGTCCCACTCCCCTGGGTCCCTCCCCAGCCCTGTCAGCAGGCAAGTGGCCTCAGGCCCACAGGGACATCCTAGGCCCTTCCGGGTCTTCTCTCTGTTGTCATCCACCCGTGGGGATGGACGCGTCCCGGATCAGAGCACCCGGCCTGGGCCTGGCTGCTCACAAGGCCTGAACGGGTTCCTGGGACCTTCCCCGATACGAGTGTCAAACACGGGTCCCCAGCACAGGGCCCGGGCTCCCTAGGTGCTTGGGCAGCGTGCCGGGTACAGACCTGCAGTAGCCATTGACGATCCTCCCCGAGACCACCTTCCGGAACGGCTCCCAGGCCTTGGGGTCTCCTTCCACAGGTGCACCCAGCAGGACTACGTCCTCGACGATCCCCTGGCAATCTGGCGAGAGACCCCAGAAGAGGCCATCAGTGCCCCGGTCACCGTGGGTCCTGGGGGGGATGCGCCAACAGCACTAAGGAGATAGATGTCACACATGCGCACAGACACCTCACGGGGTCCCCCTGCCGGGATCCAGGCCCTGGGTCGGCCCTCATGTCCCTGACCTATGCCTGCAGCGCCCCAGGGTTGCTGTTCTAGATAAGGAAACGAGAGTCCATGCAGGATCTCACGGTCATGGCCCCCAGTTGGGACCCGGGTATCTTTCCACCACCCACGGGGCTCGCCCCTGCTGTGGACCTGGGTGGCCTGTGGCACGGCAAGCGGGGGTGGGGACGGCGCCTTGCTCTGCAGCAGGCCCCAGTGTGGGCAGCCTGGCAGGAGGGGCAGTGGAGAGGAGGTGGGTGCCCGGTGGGCAGCGTTGATCTGACGGCGGGACGCTTAGCCAGGGCTACTTGAGCGGCGTCTGTGTGGCCTTCTCCTCTTGCCACACGTCGTTTGTGCGTCTTCCATCCCTCCTCTAACACTGAGGTCCCATGAGGGCAGGCACTCCGGCTGTCAGTGAGGGCCTGGCCACTCGCCCGGCGCGCAGTACAGCTGGGCATGAGGGAGGAGGGAACGAACTCCGTCCACGGGAGAGCCAGTGCGAGGCCACGACGTGGGTTCGAGTCCCAGTGCAGCCACTCCTGAGCCCTGTGACTTGAGCCAAGTCACTTAACTTCTCTGAGCCTAAACAAGATGAATGACATGGTACTGGGCTTGCGGGTCTTTTGAGAGTGACTCATGATGCAAGACAGCGGTCCTGGGGACACACAGGGGACGTCAGTGGCTCCTGCCCTGCGCTGCCACCGCCTCCTCACCCTTAGGAGTCCACGTTGACGCACACCCAGGACGACTGTGCCTGGGTGGGGCAGCTCTGTCCAGCCCTGCCGCCCTCTTGTCCAGTGACACAGGACAGGAGGCTTCCTCTCGGGCCCAGGGTTTCTAACTGCTGTCCATTTGGGCTTCCAGTCCAGTGTATCTGATGACAGTTCCAGGCTAACGGGACTTTGGGCACCTGTTAGGGCTGGATCTGGAATGTCCCTCAGGTGTCCTGGGTGGAAGGCTTGGTCCCCAGTGCAGCCGGAGCCAGAGGTGGGGCTCCGGGAAGTGACTGACTCACGGGGTCCTGACCTCATCAGTGGGTTCCTGGATTCACAGCTGAGTGGACTGTGGCGGGCACTGGAGAGGAGGGGTGTGGGAGGACTGGTCACTGGGGGGTGCCTTTGGGGACTGTCTTGTCCCTGGCCGCTTCCTCCCTTTCCCTGCTTCCTGGCCCCCAGCTGACAGGTCTCGTCCTTGCTCACCCCAGGCCCAGGGCAATGGAGATGGCCAACCATGTACTGAAACCTCAGAAACTGAGCCAAAATAAGCCTCTCCTCCTTTTAAGTTACCCTCGTCATTTTGGTCACAGTGACGAAAAGCTGACTAATGTAGAACCCCGAGTAGCAATCCCTCTCGGCACCCCGTCTCGATGTTAAAAGAGTCTATGGCACAGCCTTGATCTCACTCCTTCTGCTTCCAGGGAGATGGTGACACGGCAGAAGGGTTTAAAACCTCAGTGTGCTGGTGGTTCCTGCTGACCCGCAGGGCGGTCATTCCCTGCAGGTAAGGGATATGCAGGATATTCAGATGTGTGTGTTGCTGGCAATACTGTTGCTGAAAGGACTCTTATGGATCAGTGAGATTTCATCCCAACCACTTCCCTTGGCAGATGAGGAAATGGCTCAGAGAGGGGATGGGGCTTGCCCAAGGTCACACAGCCAGAGAGAACAAAGCTGGGACTACAACCCAGAAAACAGAGAGGGCTGTAGGGTCCCTGGGCCATTCTCCCTGCTGATGCAGAAACCACTCACACAGTCATCACAATCAGGTTACTGTTGCTGCCAGAGTGCTAGACAGTGTGGACCACTGGCCAACAGCTCTCTCTGGGGACCAGCCTCAGGGTGGGGTGCCGGCTCTGCCCTGTGGAATCTCGGCGCTGGAGAGCTGCCCTCAGCCATAGCGCTGCTGAGGGCGGGCTGCGCCCCCTAGTGGCCATAAGCCACCACAGCAGGATTCCTGAACAACTGCTCGGATCGACCCCAAACTACTGGAAAAGCAAAAAAGGTATGGCGACCTTAAACGGAGGCGAGTGGTTAACCTCATAAAACAGCCCAGAGTGCAGGCAAACCATGTCAGGGTGGGCGGCGACCTGGAAACACATTTTCCCACATCTGAAGCCTCAGTGGCAGCTGCCAACTGGACCCCTCCCTTTCATCCTCAGACCGCAGCTCGGAGGACTTGCTCTCTGCATGGTTGCCAACCCGAAGAGAAGCTATGCGGGGCTCTCAATGATGCACAGTGTTAGCTAAAGGGAGTGGGCTAGGATCCCACCAGGCACCACGTGGATGGGAGGCCCAGAGCCCACCCTCGGTGCCCCCTTCCCAGAAAGGAAGCGCAGAGGGGAAACCCGGGGTGGAGGTCACGCATAGAGCACTTGTCTAGCAGTGCAAAGCCCTGGGTTAAAAAAAAAAAAAATCCAAACCAACCAAACAAGAAAACACAGACTACTGACCACAGCTGCTGGAAAGGGGTGAAAAAATCCAGATCCCACTTTTGGATCTCAAATACTACCAAAATATTTCAGCCTCCTGGACAAAAGGCAGAAAATCTGGCTCAGGTTCCACTTTCAGTGCCCATCTGGTCTCTTCCACGGGGCAGAGATGATCTCTGGGTCCTGACATGGGTTAAGTACAGAATGTTCTCACTTTTCAAGACCAACAAAAGAAACTGGAATCTAACATTTAACGGCTGCTCATGAAGCTGGGCTCGGGGGCACAGGCCTGTAATCCCAGCGACTCAGGAGGCTGAGGCAGGAGGATGGTGAGTTCAAAGCCAGCCTCAGCAACTTAGCGAGGCCCTTAGCAACTCGGTGAGACCCTGTCTCTAAATAAACAAGGGCTGGGGATGTGGCTCAGTAAGCACCCCTGGGTTCAATCCCCCATCCCCCATCCCCCAACCAATATGAGAAGATCCAACCACCTTTCTGATGCGGGGACACAGAGTTTGAAACACATTTGGATATTTCCCTCCTGCTGCCACCATCTTCTTGGGAATTTTTAAGGTTTAACGCAGTCCCTTTTGTATGTATTCAGACTTTTATGTAAGAGAGCAGGGGATCATCAAGTTCAGAAGTAATACACATGCGGCTTTTATGCTCATAATTTCCATTTTTAAAACAGTTCTTGGGATCTTATTAATATCCCGCAGTTACTGCTGCAGCTGGAAGCCCTTCATCCTGTTATAACTTTAGCATTAAGGAGGCGTCAACCCTCCAGCGGTTAAAAAAGAAAAGCTCACCAGCTCCCTCCACTCCTGGGCTGCTTGTCATTCACACGTGCAGCGAAACACATTTCTTCCCCAAACTTATTTTTACTTTTGCCTCTTAGTCTGATTCTTTCACACAGGCACCAAAGCGATCCGTTTACCACCTAAGGGGAGGCATGGGGTGTCTTTCTGGGGTGATGGAAAGGTTCCAAAATCGGGTTGCGGTGATGGTCACACAACTCAGTATATTTACTAAAAATCACTGACTCTGGGGTTGGTGCCTCTTGCACTTGGCACCCCCAGCAAACTGGAGATGGTTTTGGCTTTTCAATAACCATCCAGGACTGAGAAGGGACGGCCTCTTCCTAGTAGCAAACTTTACACGATAGCTTTGGCCTTGGAAACTGTATAAATTGAGTTTTTGTAAATTCTTAAAATGCACCAAATGGAGCCAGCTCTTCAGAGAGTCCCCACGGAGAACCCTCTGGGGCGGCAGGGGTGCTCCGCGGGGGCCACCCCTCTGCCCACTGCCTGACCCTTTCCCTGCAGTGGCCCGCCTTAAAGCCAGGCACCTGCTCCTCACGCCCATCACGATGTCAATAATGAGATTCTCCTGGCTGCAAACACCAAAGCGTCTCAAGTCCAAGAAGCAAAAGGGACGAATTTCTCCCTCCTGGCAGGGGTGCGTGTGTGCGGCGAGTGATAAGGTGGGAAACGAAGGAGGAAATTATCTCCCGACTGCGGACCGTGACGCAGACCTTGAAGGAAAGGATGAAATCCGCTGCAGAGACACAGACTCAGGCACGCGACCAGCGAGGAAGGAGCCACAAAGGAGAGGGGCTTCCATTGCACCCCCGCCCCAGCGCCCAGGGGAGCGGGCTCACCCTGGGGGAAATGCTTAGCCGAGCCCCGGGGGACATGCTCTCAGGATTGGGCATGGATTAAGGGGAGGACCCAGCCTTCCTTTCTCGTCTTTCATTTAGCCATGCAAGGTGATGAGGCAATTCCTGCATCCCCCGACCCTGGGAAGGAATCTGTCCTGCCAGACCTCTCCCTGCGCCCCCTGGGGAACTGAAGCCGGGTTTGTCCGAAGATAAAGCAACTGGTGGGTGCAGTTCCACAGAAGGGACTTAATCCCATCAAATGCCATGTCTGCTGTGGTGGAGACGAAGAGCCAGTTGACTCTGCATCTCAGCTGATGTCCAGTGACAGCTCAGGCATAATTTTCAGCCAAGAGGGAGTTTAGGGACTCAAGGGTCATGATGCTAAGGTGTCCCCGAGAGACCTGTTCTCTTCTGGGCTGGAATGCTGGCCAGGATGTCAGATGGGAGGAGGAGAGTGCACGCTGAAGGGTTTTGGATTAGTTTGTTTTTAAACCAAGTTCTGGAATTCTCTCCTCCCTCCCTCCCTCCTTCCCTTCCTTCCTTTCTTTCTTTTCAGGGCTCTGGGGGAACCCCGGGCCTCACGCGTGCGAGGCAGGCGCTCTCCACTGAGCCACACCACCTCTTAGTCCTGAAATTCTCCTCCTTGAAGTTCTTCCTCCTCTGCCTCCCCACCCTCTCTTTATCATCATCACAACCTGATTCAGGACAGGCCCAGGACTAACTGCTGTCTACATCTCTTACTCCATTTGCGCCGAGCCATGATCTCAGGTGGTGATAATGGCAATTCTCAATCCATGATGCAGCCGCAGAGATGCTGAGGAACTTTCCCAGGGTCAACGAGCATGCGCCGTAGAGGAATTTAGTGGCTCCTGCCTTTCCTCTCCCACTGGTCTATCCCACTACCCTTTCCAATCAAATGTAACCTTGACCCAAAGTACCTTTCTGGTTGTCTTTTGACAACGCTGACACAACCCAAAATTGTATATTACACACAGAACACAAACACCTGCAAAGATTCCTTCCAATTTGGTGGGTTCCAGAGACCCCAGAACAATCCGAAATCTGCTAGAAAGTTAATATCCTGATGTGTGGACCAGGCCGGGGCCCATGGCCTTTTGTTCTTGTAATCTCTGACATATATGCCAAGCCAGAGAAGGGTGAACAGGTATACCTATGGAAAAGAAAAGCGATCTAAATGAAATACCACACACTTTCTCTTTTTTGATGGAGAGTTATGTCAATCAGCCCACACCCTGACACGTGAACTTGATTTCCCCATCAGAATCAGAAAGGTTAATTTAATGGAGTCACAATGACTTGAAATTATACTTTCTGGTAAGTTACAGCCTCCAAGTTAGTAGAGAACAAGCAGTTGCATTACATATACATAACATATGTATATATATATACACATGCATCTACATAAATAAAACATCATACATGTTCTATAGTTAGCTATTGCTGTGTAGCAAACTATCTTCAAATCATTTATTATTTCTCATGAGTCTATTTTATCACTGGATGGGCAATTCTGCTAAGATTATCCATGCATGGCTGATACTTGAGCTCAGGAATGGATTCTGGAAAATTCTCAGTCAATAAACTATATCTCTGGGGCTGCAGAGATAGCTCAGTTGGTAGAGTGCTTGCCTCGCAAGCACAAGGCCCTGGGTTCAATCCCCAGCACCGCAAAAACAAACAAACAAAAAAACCATATCTCTTCCCTATTCTCTTCTTTTAGAATTTGTATTAGGCATTTTTTTTTTTTTTTTTGCAGTGCTGGGGATCAAACCCAGGGCTTTGTGCTTGCAAGGCGAGCACTCTACTGACTGAGCTATCTCCCCAGCCCTGTATTAGGCAATTATTAAACCTTAACTCCTCCTTCCTATTTTTCATTTCTTTCTCTCTCCAAGATGCACCATGGGTAATTTCTTCCATCTTCCAATTCATCATTTCTTTCTTTAGCTTCATCTAACCTGCTAACTGGATCATCCAGTAAGAATTCCATTTCAATGACTTTTTTCATTTCTATGTTTCATTTATTTTCAAGAGCCTCTGTTCTTTTATCCAGTGCCTTGTTCTTCCACTTATTTTCAATGTCTTAAATATATTTACTTGAGACAGGGTCTTTCTATGTTGCCTATATTGTCCAGACTGGCCTCAAACTTGACTTTCCTGCCTCAGCCTCCCTGGTAGCTCAAACAGTGTGCCACTGTGCCTGGCCTTAATATGTCTTTAATTATCGTGACATACTTATTTTGGTGGGGTTGGGATTGGGGGATGAGGCCCTTCAGACTACTGTCTCAGGCATTAAGGTCTAACCCTGATTCTTCTTGCTTCTGCATTCACTGTGGTGACTATCTTGCTAATGGTCATGACCTGGTGTTCACAGCATTAGTTATGAGTCCACTCATCTTTCAATGTTCTTGGGACTCAAATGTCAGTTTCACTTCCTGACAAGCACTTCTGGGTTAAAAGATGGTCAGATTTCAACTGGTAACATACTTAGTTTGACTGGAAAATCGTCTAGGTACAAAAGATTTCCCTGTGGTTGCTTCCCTAACTTCTTCCTCAGGCTTTACAATTGATTTTTGAGTCAGGGTCTCACTGTGTGGCCCAGGCTGGCCTGGAACTCCTGGGCTCAAGCGATCCTCCTGCCTCAGCCTCCTGAGCAGCTGGGACTACAGGCAAGTGCCACCATACCCCACAGAAGCTCTGTCACTCCTTATCCCATTTCTAAAACAGGTGACACATGATTGCTGGTGTGGAACGGTCAGGCTGCTGGTGGAGAGCAGTGTTTATGACTGACCCCACCAGGTCCCCACACGCCAGCTTTGCCGAGTGTGCAGAGCTGGTGGCAGCTTGGCTGAGGTGGCCCACGTCTGTGAACGTCCCTGGGTACATGAGCACGTGTCCATGGGCCTCTTTAGCCGAGACCCAGATCCCCAGCAGGGTCAATGGTGACTGGTGACTCCCTTCGAGCCCAGGGAATGGAGTCATGTCAGAGCTTGGCATGGCCCTTCCTCCCTGCCCATGACTGCCCACCTGTGCCAGTCACGTGGCAGGGGCCTCCTGTGATTCTGATTTTGTATAGTTTTGGTCATTGAAATAAAGGTGGCTTGTCACTAAAGGGATCTGATTTTTATTTGCCTTTTCTTACCAGAAGAAAATCCTTGCTCTATTTCTCCCAAACTTTATTTGAGAAAGAAAAATGTCACTGAAACAACACCACATTTTCCATGGCTGCCGGCAGGAAACCCAGCCCTACTGAGCTGGGCAGAGCGTCAGGGGGAGGACGGCAGCCCCCGTGTGGCCCTTGATGCAGGAGCTGGGGCCCAGGGGTGGCCTTCCATTTCCTCACCTGGAAGACACCCCAGGAACCCCTGACTTGCGGGGTTGTTGGGGCAGTTCCATGAGGTGATGTCCGGGTTCTTGGTAAGTATGAATTCTTTCTTCTCTGTATCTTTGGTGCTTAATAAATGCGTATCCAATAAAATGAAAGCAGGAAGTAAAGATATGAATTCTTGCTTGAGCCTCGGAATTTGTGGCATGGACATGTTTCAGGAGGTAGCAAAAGCTGCCCGTTGCTGGGCAAGATCCCAAAGAAGGCAGCCAGGGGACCCTCCCCATCAAGTCTGCTAGCCACCCAGGAGCCTGGGCCTCGGGAGCTGAGGCCAAGCCCTGGCCTCTGAGAAGAGTGCCCTCCAAAGCTGCCACCAGGTGGTGCTGTGGTGCCCACACACGCTCCAGCGGCTCTGGCAAGGGCTTCCCACAGGGAGAGTCCTTCAAAGAGTGGGCCGAGCACACCCAGAGCGCCACCCCTCCCTGGGTCCCTGACATGGAGCCATGAGGGCAGGGCACTGGCTTGGCCTTGCCATCTCTAGCCGGGCTGCCTGGGCCTATCTGAGGCAGCAGGAAGAGCCCTGGCACAGGTGGCAGGTAGGTAGGAGGCCCTCCCGTGGCTCCGTCACCTTCAAGCTATGTGACACTGAACAATACCCGGAGCTCTCTGAGCCTGTTCTCTTGACAAACAGCGATAATGGCATCGTCCCTCCCTCCCGGGATGAACGCGATTCCTCACGCAGAGCAGGACCTGAGGGCGGCTCAGTCCTTGGTTTGGCACAGGTCAAGCAGCATCGCGGGGGTCGCGACCCTGGGCATCCAAGGCCCAGCACACCCCCAGGGCAGGAAGATGCGGCAGGTGTGACCAGCCCAGGAGGGCGGAGTAGGGGACTGTGCAGGAAGAGGGCCCTTCCACCGAGACCTCGCTGGGGGCAATGGAGGCTGCTGACCGCTGTCACCTCTGTGCCCTGCCAGCTGCTGGCACGTGGAAGACCCTCACTAGCAGTTTGTGACTGAGAGACAAACGGACCCATTGAGCAGAAGACCTGAAGACCAGGTCAGAGCCCGCTGGGCAGCAGCCCCTGCTCTCTGGACCCTGATCATCTTTCCAGCACGTTCTCTCAATGTCCCAGCAGAAGCCAGCTCGGGTCACGGCCCCCAGCCCCCGTCCACTTCCCTGTCTCTGGATGTGGGGTGCTGCCAGGGCCCAGGGATGACTTGCTCTTGCGAGCCTGCCCCCTGTCCCTGCCGCCTGTCCCTGCCACCAGGAAGGAAGGGCTCAGCTCTCTCCTTGGACTGCTGTGGCCCTACGTCCAGGCCTGGGGACGAAGCACTTGCTGCTCTAAGGCTGGTGTTTTCTTCTCTCTTTTCAGTACTGAGGATTGAACCCAGGGGTGCTCTATCACTGAGCCACATCCCCAGCCCTTTTTATTTTTTATTTTGAGGCAGGGTCTCACTCTGTTGCCCAGGCTGGCCTCAAACTTGAGGCCCTCCCTGCCTCAGCCTCCTGAGTTGCAGGGATTCCAGGGGTGCCACTGTGCCCGGCTGGTGTCTTATTTTCTTAACATGGTTATAGGCTCTTAAGGGCAGTTAGCTTGTCACCAAGATGCAGCATGAAAGAAGTGTTCACCGGGAATAGTTTAGAGTCAGAGTCACCTGGGTTAGAATCCCAGGTTTGCTTTGCTTGCTGTGTGTCCTTGGACAAGTCACCTAGCCTCCCTGGGCTTTGGGTTCCCCCTCTCTAAAAATGGAAAGTGAAGCGGGGTGCAGTAGCGTGTGCCTGCAGCCCCAGCTCCTTGGGCGGCGGACGCAGGAGGATTGCTTGAACCCAGGCTCCAACCCCAACCCCTCCCCAAAGAGAAAACGCAATGTCTGTTTCCAGGTAAAATAAAGCCTACACCTTCCAAGGTGACTAGGGAGGTGGGTTCTAGAGGGTTCTGATCTAAGTGCTCAGCGCATCCCCTCCAGACTTCTGTGGAGGAACGTGGCCTCCCTTGCCCTCTGAGCCGGCGACACACAGGGCAGTCCCAGGAAGCCTCATCCCCCGCAGCTGCTCCGTTACGAAACATAAAGCCACCGAATCAAAGTCCAACTTGAGACTTGTGGCCTAATGAAGCCTTCCAAGTGGCCGGGTGCTCACCGAAGCCGAAGCCCTGACTAGCAGACGGAGCCCCTGCCGTGGCGTCCCTGCACGCCTGGATGGCAGCCCGCAGGCCCCTTCCAGATTATTCCAGCAGGACACCCTCCCCACAGCGGCAGGTCTGCAGCCTCCAGCGCCACCTCTGCAGCTTGCCGAAGCCAAGGTCGCTGAGGCCCTGCCTCAGCTCCTACAAGGCAAGGGTGCGACTCTCAGAACGAGCTGGGCTGAAAGGGCAGGTGGGCACCTAGGAGCTGGTGTCTCCAGCTCCCTGGCAGACATGAGAAATAGGCAGTCGACTTCCTGTTTTTGCTTTGCTAGGACGCTGATAGCTCGATTCACAGCTCAGGGACAGCTCTGGGTGATAACAGGTAAGCAGACAATAACCGTCATAAACACCAATACCGGTGACAACAGTGGCTACCGAATGCCGACTGCTGGCCAGCCGCGCTGCTTAGTGCTTCTCATGTATCATCTCATTTAGCTCTTTCGATGGTGCTATGAAGAAAGTGCTACCAGAGGCATTTCTCAGGCAAGGACACAGAGGCCTGGAGACAAGGTAGGGGGCTTCTGTTTGCTGGGAAGGTGGCAGAACTGGAATTCAGATCCAGGCCTGACCGTGGGGCATGAGCACCTTCTGCTGCGAACCTGGCTCCCCTGCTGGGATCTTCTGATCCCCACGTGGATGTTTTTTCTGACCCTGATTCTTTCTTTACCCACAGGTTACTGCTTTGGTGACTGTGTCCTGGGTGTCCTGCAAATTCTTTGAAGAAAGAGATGGAGTTTTGCAGACATAAATAAATGGATGCCTGAGTAAATGAGCGGACAGAAGACGGAAGAAATAATGAGCAAGGGAGAACCTGCAGGGACCTGAAAGGCCAGAGTTCACGCAGGGACAGCCCATGCTGTGGTGGCAGTGACGGGGGCCCCCAAACTCACTCTGCCAGGAAAGTCCAAAGCATGGGAGACACCCTGACCTGCAGGCAGGAACCTTTTCATCTTCTGCTCAGCAAAACAGGCCTGGCAGGTCCCTCGAAGACACAATCAGACAGTGCTGGCTGCAGGCCCGGCGAGCAAGGACCCCTTAGATACGGTTTCCATTACATGATGCCGTGAACTGAGATGATTGATTAATACGTACATTGGTGTGGCTGCGGGTGTTTCTTCCTGATGGAATCCCCCCCCCCACAGAGGCCCGCTCCTTCGCAGCAGAGGGTCTGGACTTGAGTGTGATTATTATTATTGACCGAGACTCACGTGTGTGCCAAGTTCTGAGTGAGGGGCAGGCCCGGAGGCAGGGAGGGGTGGCCTCTGGGAGGGGGCTGCCCATGAGGCTGGAAGGGAGGGCCACCAGGGCTCACGGGAGCCAAGGAAGATCTGCCCCTGGGGACCTTCCCCTCCATATCCCATGCCAGACATTGTAACTCTGGCAGAGAACTCGGTCAGTGAGCATGGACAGCCACTCCACCTGCGTGACCGTGACAGGGACAGGGGACCTTTCCACGCTGTCTCTTGTGAGTTTGCATAATAAAGGCAACATGGATAAGATCGTGTTTTAGAAAAGCCCAGGGCCAGAACTGGGGACGCGCTGGTCAACCTCTCTCACTTCATGGCACATTCTAGCAATACACACTCTGGGTAGCTCTCCGCGACCTGCAGTCTACCCGCGATCCACTCCCACTGAATTGCAGTCCCTAAGTCCCTCACTTACTGCCCCTAGAGGAGCAGGACATTTCCTGTCACTAGAAGCAATCAGGCAGGGGCCAGTGGACACCTCTGAGGTGTGATGTCAGAGGGATCCTGTATAGTGTGGAGGTCAAATGTCCCTGGGAGCCCGGAGTCCATGTGTCCACAATCTGACGTTCAGGGGCTGAAGGAATGAAGCAAGGCCCGTTGTACGGACCCTGAGATGACGTGTAGGGCCTCCTGGGTCACCAACTCGATTAATCTATGAGTGTCAGGTGCTCTTTATTTCATTCTAATGCTCTCAGGCCACCTCCTGCCTGGTGAGCTCAGCCCATCTCAGCGTTACTCTGCACAGACGCTGTGTCGGGCGCTTTATATGAGCTCTTTTATTTCTCCTTGTGAAGCACATGTCCGTTTGTCTCCTGTGCGATTCAGGAAGGATTGAAGAGCTTATGTACGCTGCAGGGACCACGGAGTAGGTAAGCGGTGGAGCCAGGGCTTGCTGACCTGAGCCCACGATCCTGAACCCTGTGGCGTGGAGAACTGTAGCCACTGTTAGCAAACTTTTCACTAAATCAACTCCTTCTGCATGCACCTCACAGTCAGGAGCAGGAAGTGTGTCTACAAATGGCTCAACAGGGCCCTAAGAGAGGCTAGGGAGAAAGTGCGGGAATAAAGACGCTCTAGGGACGCTTTGCATGAAGGGTTCGCGGGCGCTGGGCGGCGGGGACAGAGGGGTTCTCAGCCTCCTTTCTTCCGGGCCAGCCTGTCCCTGCCCACCTTCTTCCCAGGCCACCCCCACTGCCGGCCGGACTGATCAGGTGTGAGAACGCCACAGGTGATAGGTACTGCCGGGCAGGTCGCTGTGTGACAGTGAGCCAGACGGCAGGGTCTGTCTCCTCCCCGGAGCCAGTCAGGCCCTCAGGACAGGCAGGGCCACTGTCTCTACTTGTGACCCTGCACTCGGGCTGACGACGTAGCCCAGCTGCAGAGCGCATGCTCAGAGGTGCCAGGCCCTGCCGCCCCTGACCCCTGCAAAAAGGGGCAGGAACCTGGCCCTGCATTCATCCCAATGGGGGATGGTCGTCTCTGTCTCTGTCCTTTGCCTTCCGTCCTCTGTGTCCCTGGCCAGGGCGGGGGTTCTGGGGCTACGCCTGCCAGGCCGTCCAGCACAGCTTTCCTGGGGTTGCAGGTGGCCGGTGCGTGTGGTGCTGGCCTGTGTGCTCACTTCTCCTGGGGACCGGGCGGTGAGCAGGGTGATGTTCAGGCTAGGACCTGGGTGTACCTGGGCCTCCATCACAATGGCATCCAGTTCCCCACACGAAGGCCAGTGGCCCCGGCCTTTAGGGGCACCTTCTCTCCCGGCTCCTCTTCCTCGAAGGCGTCGGGCAAGAAGGTTTCCGGAAGCTCTTCTAGCTCTGACTTGGGCCTGGAAGTAAGTGGATTTATTCACGAGGACACCTGGTGGCCAATCTGGGACGCTGGTGAGGCAGCTCCACTGGCCACTGTGATGGTGAAGCAGGGGGCCAGGCCCCAGGGTGAGGCCAGGCCGAGGACGCAGCCTTGCCTTCTTTACGCAACTGAGACGCCCCTCGTGCAGGATGCGATCAAGTACATTCTAGCAGGTGCTGACTGCTAAGGTCAAGGGGGCTGTGTCCCCTCCAGGACCCCGGGGGCTGCTCAGCCTTTAGTCTGGACCAAAGCAGGAATCCAGGGACTCCACGTTCTGCTGAGTGCCCCGACCCTGTCCCGAGAACAGAGCTGACGAGACTGTTGTGCTCTGGAGCTCGGAGGCACCGAGTACTCAGCCTTGGAAGTCCAAACCGACGGGGAGACGGAGAAAGGAAGGCCTGTGACCGACGGACAGCAGGCGCGCTGGCCGCCAAGCACCTGGCAGGCCAGCTTTGCAGCGACGCGGGCTGGAGTTGAATCCTAGGCCAGGACTAATGTCAATTACGGTACTTTATCCCTTCCAGACCAGGCCGGGAGCTGGTGACAGAGGGAAAGACGTAGACACGGTCCTTGCCTTCGACTCCTCGCAGGCAAGTGGGAGTCTCCACAGCCGCCTCTTAGTGAGGCAGAAAGGACGAGAAAAAGGTAGAAAGAAGACTGAAAGCAAAGACAAGGAAATAAGATGTGAATTCAGAAGTCGCACCTACTTTCCCGTCTATCAGCCCCTATGCCAGTCTCCCTTCCAAATTCCTGAAAGACCTGTAAATCCCCCTGGCCACTGTTAAATTCACCCCCAAGAAACAGATTCAGCAAAGAGCTAGGCACCCGAGGAAGCGATGAGGTAGGGGACTTCCCAGCACGTGACCCTACTGATCAGCTCATGAAGATCACGTTGGCCTGAGGATCCTGAGATGGACGGGCCACCAGAAGCTGACCGTCCGGAGATCCCCAGACTGGGGTCATCCCACACACCTTCCACACCAGCCGTCGCCAGGTTTCCTCTAAAAGAAGGGCGGGGACCCCAGAACTGCGCCCCTCACTCTCGTGATCTCATACGCTCCCTGATATGTCCTCCTTGCTTCACCCCAAGCCTCTCTGTCTTGAGATGACCCACATTTTCCCTTGAACACGCACCTACTTCCCTGAAAAAACAAACAAACAAACAAAAACCCCAAACTTTCTGCCCCTGACTGGCGCCAGCTAAAATTCTTTGCCGTCCTGTAAGCCCAGGACCCTGCCGGTCCTGAGTGGCGTTTCTCCTTCTCTCTGAGAACTCGTAGACCCTTTTCCTGAGACACCTCTTCTTTTGTGACATTAGGGCTGTTTGCATTTTAAATAAGAGGAAATACACAAAGCCCTTAGCACATCGCCTGGCCCTGAAGTTAGTGTTCAGTAAGTGGTCGGGGTTAAATCCCAGAAAGAGACCCAAAGGCATCAATAGCCCCATGATACCAACTAGCCCGAAGCTCAGAGAGGTGAAGTAACTTGCCCAAGGGCGCCCAGATAGGAACTAGCAGAGGCTGGATTTGAACTTGGGTTTCTAGGCTCTTTATCCCAAGTGCTTTCATTTATCATTCCCAACTGGTTGCCAGGCTTCCTTGCACCCTGAAGATGCTCGTGAAAGTGATGGAATTGCAGAGGAGAAGCGGAGGGGAACCAGGGCAGGGGAATGGACTGACCCCAGTGCCCAGCTGGAGCGGGCCACGAAGGCCCCCGTTAGCTGGGTGAGCACAGGCTCAGGGGAGCCGCTTAGTCCCAAGTTCTCCCCAACTGCGTGGACAGAGCCATCCAGAGTGACAGTATGTAATACCTTTAATTAATTCTCTTCCAATGCTTTTGGAACAAAGAGGAGAATAAACGCATAAATAGCTGAAGCAATTCTTGGTTCGTGTGGCCACTTCCTGGGTGAGCCAGTAGTAGGAGGCAATTTGAATTGGTTCCCTTTCAACTGTTAATGTTCAAAATCATGGAAAAGATGTGGGGTCACAGTGAGGACTCAGAAGTGGCTCCTCCTGGCAGCAGACACTGCCCCCTGCTAACTGCAGGGGTCGGAGGGTTGGTCACTCCAAAGCAAGCTCGTGCCCTGGCTGGGAGACAGGCCGCTGCAGGGATGTGTCCCTCTCTGGGATTCGGGCTGTGCTCATTTCCTGCCCAGGGCACAGCCAGCCATTTGGCAGGTGCAATCCCGACTCGGGTCTGAGGGGTGGGAGCAGCACACTCGCTGTGCCAGTCTGGAATGGATCAGCCTGCATGCTGTGAGGTCACCAGAGGCCTGGACAACGGTCAACCAGCGGCCCTGGCCCTGTATGCTGTGGTGTTCTCTTGGCCAGGGCAGCTCATGCCAGCCTCCCCAGAGGCCCGGCCTCGTCCTCTGCAGGCTGTGCACTCTCTCAGTCTCTGCACCCTCCCGAGGACGCCATGAGGGGTAGAGCTCATAAAACCATCGCCTGGACCTCAGCACGTACGCCTGGCTCTGCTGGTGGGGCAGGTCCACCCTCCGCCCTCAGTGAGACAGCAGAAAGAACAGGGTCATCTGTTCATTAGTCCCCTAAATAAATGACCGTTTGCCACAGCTGCTGACTCTAATGAGAGCAGTGGTGTCCCCAGCATTTGAAGACTGACATCTCAGTACTGCAGGGCCTGGGGCGGCTTCACACTGTGAGTGTGGTGTGTGTGTGTGTGTGTGCGCACATGTGTGCACGTGTGCCGTCTCCTTAAGAACAGCCCCTTGGTACCTGAGAGGCGTTGGTTCAGGGACCCCTGTGAACCAGATCCCAGGGTGTTCAAGTCCCTTAGATGAAACGGCGAGGTGCTTGTGTTAAGCCTACGCACGCCTCCCGGATACGTTACACCATCTCTAGAGACTTCTAACACCCAACGCAACCCAAATGCGATACAGTGGCTGTCGTGCTGTATTGTTCAGGGGACAGTGATAAGATGAAGTCTGTGCACGCTCAGTACAAACCCAATTCTCTTCTGTATTTTTCAAGTTTTTTTAATCTGCTGCTGGTTGAATTCCAAGATATAAAACCCACCCATATCAACGGCGGAACCAACGGCCCCCTGCGCCTGGCGTGTGTGTGTGTGTAACACGGCAAGTCAGGTCTCTGAAGTCTGACAGTTCACAGGTTTTTTCAAGAAGCAGCTTTTCCAAACACTCTGGGGTCTGCGTGTCCCTTCCGCTGAGGTTGGGATGGAGCCCCGGCTGGTGTGTCCCAGCAGTTGCACTTGGGCTTGGTGGGGCGGGAGTGCTCTGGGCAGTGGGAACAGGGGCACAGGCCCATGCCTGGACCTGGGGAGGCAGGAGCTGGTTGTTCTGAACCCCCAGGTTCCTTCTCGTGCTGAGGGGACACTGGGTGTGGCTGAAGGATGGGCAACTGGAGGTCTCAGGAAGCTACACCCCAAATCCTGAGGGACCTACCAGGCAAGTCATCTGCCCCACATGGAGCCTGCGCTTCCTTAGCTGAAAACGGAGGTAACAATTCCCGCCTTTGGATGCTGTAAAGCTTAGCCATCAAGCTGTGAATCAGGACACAGGTCGGTGGCCACGGATCCAAAGTCTGGCTTCACTGCTGCTAGTTCTGTGACCCTGGTCTAGTTACCACCTCACCTCCAAAGGCCTCAGCACCCTCATCTGTAAAATGGGTATGATTAAGACCTCAGAGGATCATGGGGAGGGTAACATAGCATGTAAAATGCTTAGCAGAGACTGGCACACAGCAAGTGCCTAATAATGAACAGCTCGGGACTTGGATCCCTTCCCCCATGCTCCATGGAAGGGAGACCCAGGCTCTGGAGCATTTGGAAAAGTGGCTTCTTGAAATAAGTGTGAAGTAGTCCGCTTTCAGAGACCTGGCTCGCCCCACGCCCCCACCAGGTGCGGTCTGCCCTTCCGAGATGACAAGGATTAGAAAGAGTCAGTCGGTCATCCAGCAGGTAGCAGGGATCTCAGCAGGCGCCAGCAAAATCTGGGCCCCTGCCCCTCTCTCTGACTCACCCTCTTTATGTACTTATCGTGTATATATGAAACCTAAAAAGGTAGGGGAAGCAATGGTCCTGCAGCTGTTAGGTAAAGTAGAAATCCTTTGTTCCACTTTGCGTTCCAGTTTTGTGCGTGCACGTGTGCATGTGTGTGCGCGTGTGTGTGCGTGTGCGTGTGTGCGGCTGGACACTGAACCCAGGGCCTTGGGCGTGTCTAGCACATGCTCCACCCCGAGCCGCTTCCCCAGCCCTTCAGGAACCTGGGCCTATTTCAGTCTGAAGGAAGGTTCCTCGGCTGCACACAACGTCCACAGGACCCTTCCCCAGACCCGGGAGCGCTGGGGGGGGAGCTGTGGGAGGCAGGCTAGATCCCCAGCCCCAAACCAAACCAGGCGAGGGGGCGGGAAGGGGTTCCGCTGGGAGTCACCCTTCCCACTCAACCTGGGCACAGCTGGCTGTGACAGGCCACTCAGAGAATCTGAATGCCAAATGGGGAAAGCTCTGCAGAGCCTTCCAGATGGCTGGGATCACGAGGCGAGAGCCCAGGGGGTTTCCAGAGACCTGACCGCATCACCTGGGGCTGCAGGGGGAGCAGAGGGGGCTGGGGCCTGTTTCAGTCCCTGACTCTGCGTCCTGGGGGCCGGCTCCTGTGACTGCTGCTGTTTCCTGAGCCACGTGCTCACGGGTCAGGAGCGGTGGAGGTAAGTCTCCAGGATGCCCAGGCAGAGAAACGGCAGCCCCTGCAGGCGGCCTCTGAGCACAACGGTGTGGAAGAACGCCACCTACGTGCCTGCTGTCTGTCAGGAGATGGCCATGCATCCTCGCTGACCTCCACACCCGCTCTGCAAGACCCCAACTCAGGTCTCAGGAGGGCAGCTTGTTTCCACAGACTGGAAGCTCTGTGGGGACGGAGGCTGGGTTGCTGCCTCCCCAAAGCCCAGCACAGGAGGCTGTAGGTGCTTCATACGCCTGAGTGGTGGAGTGAGGCTGGTTTTAGCTCCCTGTCTGCCAGGTCTGGTCTGGGATGCAACACTGAGGGAGAACACCCCATGGGGTGCGGCTGAAATGAAATCACAAGATAAAAGCAGAGTTCTGGGGCTGAAAAATCAGGTCAAAATCCAAGTTCTGGGGTAAACTGCTCTCCTTTCTCTAAGTCTCTCTCTTCTCTGAAAAATGCAGGGGACAGCGGAGGGCTACCTGCCTGGTGGGGCGCGTGCTTCCATGTGTGCTTTAAAGTGGTTTTTAAGAGCCAGCACATAGCTCACATTCTTTGACTTGGACCTGGTAAGGCTCATGTTAAGGCGATGACCCTCCTTATCCTGGCCGTCTGAGTGAATGCTCAATGCTCCCTGCCTACCCACAGTGGACAGGCAGCACAAGCGAAAAATGAACCTTTGTTATGTGAAACCTATAAGAGTTGGGGATGCTTGTCACTGCAGCATCACCTAGCCTACTCTGACTGATACGCTGTGAAAGACTGCAGTGGCGGATTTTAACTGAGATTCCCCCACTCCTAGAGCCCGCACCCTCTGTTGGCTTTATTCCAGGTACAGGAGGTATAGAGGTCAGACAGGTCCTTGCCCTCAAATGGCTTGCAGTCGACACATATGTGAAAAGAAGCTGACCATGAGGGAAGAGCAGGCCTGCAGCAAGGAGCCCCCATGAACAGTGGCAGAGTCCAAGGGCAGATCCCTCAAGACTTGTAGCATCCACCCGAAAGGGAGACGAAGTGTGAGGACAGAATTCTATAGCAGTCTTTGTCAGCAAGAGGAAGGAGGGAGGGCCAGGCTGGTGGTAGGACCGTGGCTCTGGGTGATTCTGGGATTTATTGCTACATTTCATTCCTGGCTCTCAAGGGGCTCCAGAAAACAATTAGTGGATTCGAATGTATTAGAGTAATTCCTCTTATTCATCCCCTAACTCAGATAATGACAGCTTTCTTGCAATTAAGAGAGGGTCTCCTCCGAGTGCAGATTAATTGGGTGTTAAATCATCGGGGCTGTCTGAGACCAGGCAGCGAGCTGGGGTGACTCAGATGTGGGACAGCAGCGCTGGGCAAAGGATGTGGCGTCCATTCAAGATCATGGGCGACTGGAACCTGGAAGAGGCCCCCCAGCGACACAGGTGGGGCTCGGAGAAGGGCGGCTGAGGAGGAGCAGGCGGGTGTGGCTGCAGGCCCTGACCTTTGTGGGAGGCCCAGTTTTCTTCAGCAACGTCTGCTGTCTAGGCCACCCACATGCTGACCCCATTAGTGACGCTCTGGACAGTTCCTGCTGTTATGCATGCTCGGCACGTGCTATTGCGTGCCCACACTTCCACTGTCACTGTTAGGATTGGGACGAATGTCTCCCAAAGGCCGCAGTGTTGAGGCTTGGTCTGCAGCCTGTGGTGCTGTTGGGAGGTGGTGGGACCTTTAAGAGGCGGGGCCTGGTTGGAGGAAGCTAGGATATTGGTGGGGGAGCCCTTGGAGGAGATCTGGGTCCTCAGCCCCTTCCTCTCTCCCCTGCTTCTGGCTGTGAGGGGAGCAGCTTCCTCCGCCACACACCTCCCACCTTGATGCACCGCCCAGCCAGACTGCAGAAGGACAGGCCGACTGGCTATGGGTGGCAACTTCCCACACGGGAGCCAAGATAAACCCTTCCTCCCAAAAGCTGATTATCTCGGGTGCTTTGTCACAGTGACGAACGCTGACACAATTGCCGACAACGTAACCCTTACCACAACCTCAGTGGAGACACTGCTACAAACTGTGCATCAGTCACGGTCAGGACTGGCCCGGCTGGGTCTGAATTCACACCAGGTGTCCTAACTCCAGGGCAGTGGCTTCTGGCGGGGAGGAGCTCTGTGGCCCACCACGTGATGACAGAAACCCACCTCTTGCTGCTGTCCTGCCACTGCCCAGCTGGGGGCAGGGCCCAAGCGTGCAAGTGGGTCTTTGTGAGTGAGTGTGTGTGTCCATGTCCTCATTCACTCTGTTTCTGGGTGGGTTAAGGCAGGTCAGCGAGAAAGGCTCTGCTCTGGTTCCCAGCAGCTTCCTTGGCCCCAACCCCAGAGGACTGCCAGGGAGGCCGTGCTCACAGGCTTGGCTCTGGGGTGAGTCCCCTCAGTTCCCCACTGCCTCACCCAGGGTCCCACAGTTAGTTAATGATACACCCGGGAGAAAATGCTGGTCTATCTAATTCAGAAGCCCAAATTCTTCATGGGGCGGGGAAGATCCAGGGATGGGAGCAGTCAGAAGATGCGGGGTGGGGGAAGCTTCTTTGGGGATCCCACCCACCCATAGCTGTCACCCAGGCACGTCCCAGAGTCATGCTAACCCACCTGCCACCAAGAGGCCACCTGCCTCCCTCTTCCCTCTCACCAGCTTCCAGACACACTCCAGAGACAGCCGATGGTCGGCCAAGTGGCCAATGGTAATTAACTCAGCTTGCTCCGCAGGCCCGGGAGGCCTGGCCTGCAGCAGCGCGTGCTTTATGTCTGGAGGTGGAGCTGAGCCTCCTCCTCAGTGCAGAACGGCCTCTGTTCCCAAGACCCCGCCGCTCCAAGCAGTGAACTGGGCAGAGGGCGTGTGGATGGGTGCACAACAGGTGACCAGGAAGGGAGCAAGATGAGAGCCGTGGGGTGGCCGGCAGCTTTTCAAAGGCCTCCCTGGGAGAAGCAGACTTCGGGGGCAGGGAGGAGCCTGGGCTGGCTGACGGCCAGACTCACGAGGGGTTCCGGCTCCAACTACAACTGCAGGAGTGAGGCCGGCAGAGAAAGAGCTGCTTAGCTCCCCCGGGGATTGAGAGAGGTTCCCTGGGCATTGCTGATTGAATTCAGCCACTGGGTTTGGAGAGGTGGATTTACAGCAATTGAGAAGAGACAGGATGTTAGTGAATGTGATGCAAGCAGAAGTCTTAAATTTGCACACCTGGCTTGCCTGGCTCTGGCACTCTCCTGCCATGAACTGAGCACTCCCTGGGTAGCTGCTGCCCTTTAACCTCTCTAGAACTGAGCCTGGATCCAGGCCTGCCAACCTCTCAGAGGTCATCTCAGATCAACCACACCACCACCCATGAACATACGTGTTGCTGCACCCCAGCCTCCTGAGTTATGGGGTTCTTTGTTATGCAGCATCGCTACAGCCAGAGCTGACCGAGACACCCATCCTTCCTCTCTATAAAACCACGTGTCTTTGTGGCATAGTAGATTCTATCTTCTACTGTTGAGAAGTCCTGCCCTGCATTTTCCCTGAGAGATTTGAACACTGAAGTCATCATTTGCACAAAGTAGTAGAAAGGAAAAAGGCACTGTTGAGTACGAGTCAAGGGAGCTGTTGTGACTTCAAGAGAGTCATTTCCTGAAGTGGGTAAGAGCTGAGAGTGGGGAGACAAGGTGGGTCTCTGGAGGGATCCTCCCAGCAGGCCACTGGCCCAGGTGGACTCCCTGGAGCAGGTGGGGTGGGGAAGAAGGTTGCTCACTGGTGTGCCTAGGGCAGAGGCGGAGGCCCAGCGTCCTCTACCTTCACTGAAATTCACCCTGCTTCCTTGCCAGTTTTTGCTAACCTCTGACCCCAGCCTGGATTTTCCTGGTGAGCATGGCCCTGGATGGCTGCCCGGGCCTGTTGCATGGTGGTCCCAGGCTACCCATAGCCAGTGGAACCAGGGCAGAGCTGCCTGGTGTAGCTTTCACAGGTGTGGATCAAACCAGGGAGGGAGGAGGGCTGAAGGGACCCAGGGCAGAGCCCGCGCCCGGCAGTGCGGCCCTGCTACGGTCAATGCCGCGACAGCACGTCCACCCTGCACTGTGCCTGGGACAAGGGCTCTGGTCTCAGCCTCGTTAGTGCTGGGGCCCTGCTTCGTCACCTGTCCACAGCACGCGCGAGTCAGGCCGCTCTGCGCCTGTGGGAGTGAAGACTCTGAAAACAGAACCTGACCGAGGCTTCCGGGTCCCACCGCTGGCAGGCCTTCCCGCCCCTGCCCCAGCCGGCCGGAAGCTGGGCAGTGATTGTTGGGCCTGCTCGGATGACCAAGGACAGGTGGCCCCTGTGGGGTAGTGACTCTGACAGGCTAAAACTACACAACGACGTCCTTGCACTGACGGGTCAGCCAGGGGTTCGAGGAGTGGTAAAAATGGGGCACCTCGCTTGCCTCTCAGAAAGACCCTTGGGGTGGGGTCGCCGAGAGTACGAGAAGGGAAACTGAGGCCAGGGAGGCGTTCGGTGTAGGCGGGCGGGCACGGGTGCTGTCTCTCCAGCCCCTTCCTGCTCCTCTGCCCGACTCTGTTCTTTTGCTTGTCTCGGAGTCCTGCTGCTGCGAGGAGCCACCAGCAGGGAGGACAGCCCCGTCCCTGGACCGGTGAGCACAAGGGCTCCAAGCTCTGGGACTCACTACCCAGCCACCGGCCTCCCCACAGCCTCTGCCCTGGAGCCCTTACCACCAGAGGCCAGTGGCCGGGCCCTCAGGCTTCCTGCTGCCTTGACACAGCAAGGAGGGCCGGGGCACGAGTCCCTCCTCAGGCATCTGTGGGAGGTGGGGTGGGGGGGGTTCGTCCACCCAGAGCTTGGGAATGAAACCTTTTCTGGAAAAAGCATCTTTGCTGGTGTAATTAAGTTAGAGGTCTTGAGATGAGGTCATCCTGGAGTCCAGTGGGCCCTCAGGACAATGACACCATCCTTACAAGAGAGAGAGCCTTGGGAAGGTGGAGGCAGAGATCACGGTGAAGCATCTGCAAGCCTAGCGACATCAAGGAAGGCCGCGGCCAGAGCCGGGAGAGGCGGGGAGGGAGCCTCCCCTAGCGCCCTCGGAGGGACCGTGTCCTGCCCACATGCATCCGAACAGAAGGAGCAATGTCAACATGGGCTCGTCCACCCACTCCAATTTATGTGTGGAAAGAATGAATGAATCATTTTACGATGGCTTAACGATTTCCCTGTTTTAAAACTATTAACTCGTATTTCTGAGAACTAGGAACAAACTTTCAAAGCCAGGGGCCCCGGGCTCAGAACCTCTCTGGCCTGAGTGACCAACCTGGGAAGGGTTTTCGTCTGTGACAATAAGCGGGACTCACCTTTCTCCTGAGCCATCTCTTGCAGACAGAAGTAGATAACTCTGGCTCCCAGGCTGAATCCAATCAAGGTGACAGGTCGCTGGCCCTGGGGAGCAAGGACACAGGTGTCTGGAGGGGGGAAAGCCAGTTCCAGCATAGCACCAGGGTGGCCTTTGCACATTCCTTAGTGGCCGTTTCTCCTTTAATGAGTCACATATGTGCCATTCGGGGTCCCAGCTCTGCTGTCTTCATCAGCAGAGTAGCCCCTCGTTCAGGCAAGAGAGCCCCTGCCAGCTCCTCCAAGGCCAGCAGGCAACCTCTGGTGGGGTTCCTTCCCTGTCATCTCAAACCAGTATCGGCCACCCTCTCTTCCTTGGGAGACACGACTAATCAATCGAGAGGGCTCCTTTCCTCGGACTAAAATCAGCCTGTGGCCAGAGACTGCAGTGAGACCCCTCTGGGGCGGGAGGGGGGCAGTTAGACGGAAGGAACCCCAGGCGTGATGGGTAAAAATGCAAAGAGGGACATGGAGGGACATGCAAAGAGGGACAGCTGCTTCATTTATAGATAGGAAGGTGGGGCACAAAGTATTGGTTTCAGATGACAAGATTGGGTACAAAGTCAGATTAAAGAGGATTCTTTGGGCTCACGACCCATAGGAAAGGCAAGTTATTTTGGTAAGTCTCTAAAGACAAAGAACTCTGTCTGGGGTCTCTGGGTACAATTCACAGGGAAGGAGGCTCGGCAGGCAAGTTCCAGAGGCCCGCCCTGCCTCCCCACTATTCCTTTCCCTTACTGTTACCCCAGTACCTACTCTACTGCCCTGATCTAATTCCTACAATAGAAAAGCCTCCATGAAATGCTGTAGAAACTTTGTGGCAAAAACTGCGTCATCTCCCAATATCCCTCCTCCCCTCTGACCTTCGGTACTGGAACTGAGTTTTCCTGCTCTGACCTTCGGTACTGGAACTGAGTTTTCCTGGCCCAGCCAAAGATGAAGTTTCCCTGTCTCCTTGGTAGCTGGGAGTGGTCACAGGACTGGGGATGAGTGACAACTGTGACTTCTGCTTCCCCGACCACAGAGAGAAGCCAGGTGCTCCGGATGAGTGACCACGAGACGGCAGGAGCCGGGGTTCCCAACTCCGTGAAGTCACCATGCGGGAGATGCACCCTAATCCCTGCAACCTGAGAATACCACCTCATACAGAAGAGGGACTCGAGATGGGGAGGTGATCCCCAATTATCTGGGTGGCCCAAGGTCATCAAAGGCGTCCTTATAAGAGGGAGGCAGGATGTGTCACTTGGACAGAAGGCAATGAGATGATGGCAGCAATAGAGAGAGATCCGAAGGTGTGACAGGCATCGCTGGGTTTGAGGATGGGGGAGGGGCCGCCAGCCAATGGATGCAGTGGCCTTGGGAAGCTGGAAAAGGCAGAGGCGGGTGCCACCCGGGAGTGTCCCTGGGACGCAGCTCTGTGGATGCATTTGGACTTTGCTCTCCAGAGCCGTGAGAATAAATTTGTAGAAGAGAATACATTCAGGGCGAGTGCGTCTGTGGTAATTCGTTGTAACAGGAGGTGAATACACCCTGCCTTGGCCACTGAGACGTGACTGTCACGTGGGAGACTTGTTTAGCCAGAGCTGCTTCGGTCTTTGCATTGCAGCCAAAGCTGCTGAAGGACTTTGGTTTTGTGTGTATTTGTTTTTGCACCAAGATTCAGGGGTTGGATGGAGCGCTCGGCTTCTCAGGCCACGTACGCACAGTGGCGGACACTGCCAGGCGTCTCTTGAACCCTCCCCTTCCTCGTAGCCATGGTACTGATTTTCAGCTGGCTTCATTGCCACTCAGAATAAGGACCATTTCCTGGCCTCCGAGGCAGCTCGGTGTGTCCTGTGACTGGGCTCTGGCCAGCGAGACTCAGCTGACCCGCAGGAAGTCCTGGGCTCCTTCTCCATCAGCTCCTCCTTTCTCCTGCTACTGGAGCTCAGATGCGGCCACCTTGGACCCAGAGGTCAGGACCAGCAACAGCAGGGCGGGTGGCTGGAACCTGGGTCTCTTCTCCACTGCACACCATTTGAGGGTCTCGGGATCGTTCCAGGTTTTTCTAGGAAAAATAAACTTCTACCTCCTCAAAGCCACTGGTATTGGTTTTCTCCCACTTGCAGTCAAACAAATCCTAACAACATGGCCATCTCTGATACTATTTCTCAAATGTTTGTGTCCATTACTCCATTTTATTTCGAAGGGGACAGTTTCACTTCCTTGGTAAACACATCTTGACTGGATTCAATTTTTAAATGTACTGTAATGGTTTCTTTTCCTAACCGTTTCCTGGAGTATTTGGGCCACTAGATTCCCTCTGACCATCACTGGGTAATTCTAGGAAGAAGCCCGTGGCCGCTGGACGTGGGAGTTCCACTTGCGGCCAGCAGAGGTGCGCGGGCGGTCTTGCGGACTTGATCTCAACTTCCCTGCAAACTGCGTCAGGGGTTTTCACTGAAATACCACCCAGTGAGCCCAACCGTATGGCTGAACTCTCTAATTAAAGCTGATACACAGGAGCCACTTTTGCCTCTGCTTGACCCCCGCCCGGGGCTGCAGATGCCCCTGTATTCAGTCCTCACCAACTGCTTGCAAGAGATGCGTGGTCCACAATTCTACTGCTCCTTACTAGGACACTTTCAGGACTTGAGCCGGAGGGTCCACAAAGACCACCCATACCCAAAGCCCTAAGGCTACCTCCAAGTAGACTTGCTGCCAAGTCACCCCCCTAGGTGGCCTCCCGTCTTGTCCCCACCCACAGCCCCTGCCGGGTACCTGCTGTCTGGAGAGCAGGATGTGGGCCAGGTGCTTGCCAACTTCTGCCGATCGATGGAGACACACCCCCCAGGGGTTGTCGATGACGTTGGCGACGCTGAGGAGCGAGGCTGGCCAGGTCAGGGCAGCCACGATGCCTGGGGGAGGGGAGGACAGCAGCGATGAAGCCGGGTGTCTTTCTAGGGAAGCGATTGGCTCGTGGAGGCTGGAGGGAAGGCCCACAGTCTCCAACTGGAGCCTCCAGGTTTTCCCAGGGTGGTCAGACTCTCAAGAGTAAAGGACAAGTTTAGAACTTAAGCGTTTCTGACACGTGGACTAAGTCTCTTCTGCCCGAGCACATTTCATGTGTGAGAGTCCGAGGGTGGCCTCGATCTGTTACCGCACCCCAGTCCTCCCACTTGCCTCTATCTCTGCAGTGCCCCTCCCTGTCTATCCCCACCGCAGGCAGCCCTGCGACTTGCTTTGGCCAAAGAGATGTTAGTGAGCGTGCGCCTTGAACTGGACTTGGGAGTGGGTGGCCTTTCTCTTTATTTATTTATTTATTTGGTACCAGGGGTTGAACCAACCCTGGGGCACTGAACCCCGGAGCCACATCCCCAGCCCTTTAAAAATATTTTATTTAGAGATCGCGACTCGCTGAGTTGCCTAGGGCCTTGCGAAGTTGCTGAGTCTGGCTTTGAACTCGCCATCCTCCTGCCTCAGCCTCTGAGCCACTGGAATTACAGGCCTGTGCCCCTGCACCTGGCTGGGGTGGGCTTTCTGGCACATCCCCTGCGGGCATGGGCGTGGGCTGGGACGAGGAGACACCTGGAGCACAGCCAAGTTGCTCTCTTCGCCCCAGGCAGGGCTGGCCTCGCCGGGGACAGCTGTCTAACCTGCAGACACGAGAGCAGGCCCAGCAGAGATGAGCCACCCAGCCTCACAGCTCCTGGGCTGTTACACGTGGCTGCTATTGGGGGCCATGGAGATTTGGGGTGGCTTGTCTGGCAGACATATTCTGTGACTGGCTGCTGACCTGTCTCTTCCCAAAGACCGTGAACTCCCTTCCTCTCCAGCACCTGGGGGCGGCGGGCAGGCAGGGTATGGGGCCACCGAGGCTTCCATGGCTGGGGGCTTACCAGACAGCACGGTGTACTTGAGGGCCTCCTGGGCCACCATGTTGGCGAGACCACTGAGGAGGGTCTCCAGGGCGTTGCCGAGCTCCATCAGGTACTTGGCCTCCCAGGCCAGGCAGTACTGCTCCTGGCTGCGAGCCAGGGCAGCCCAGGGCGCGCTGAAGGTGCCTGCGGAGAACGAGGGAGGTGGTGTCTCTCCTGCCCTGGAAGAGGATGCCCCACCCCTCTGACCCAGGCCGCAGCCACCAGGGGCTGCTCAGCCCAGCGGGGAAGACGGGAGGCCCAGCCCCTGGCTGCTGCTCACTGGGCCGTCCTGCGGGGCAGTCCCAGGAGCGCCTTCAACTCCTGCCCTCACTGGTAGGTAGGTGACCTTGGGGACATCCCTCTCTGACCTTGAGCCTCACTTTGCTCATCTGTGAAGTGAGGAGAGGCGAGTTATCTCCCTTCACAGGGAGGCTGTAAGAAGGAGGGGTTTGCTGCATCCGTGAAGCATCATTTTATCCCACCCTGAGGAATCCATTCCCGCCTCCAGCTGCCAACTGTGGGACCAGCAGGTGGCTGGGGGGGGCACTTTGGTTCAACAAACGCTGGGGAGCAGTTGGAAACGGGGGGAAGAGGGACTTGAGCCCAACTTGGCTGGGTGGTCCCGTTTCCCTGGGCCTTGATTTCCTCACCTAAGAAACAGAAATGGAAAATGATCCGTGGAAGGTGAGGAGGCAGCGGGGGCCCTAGTGGCCGGTGTCCAGCAGGGGTGTGACCAGGGCTGCCAGCCTCCCTTCCTCTCGCCCTGCTGCAGAGGGGCACCCGATCTGCTCCCCCTGAGGCCCACGGGACCTTTTCAAACACAAACCTCCTCTAACACCCACCTTGAACCCCCTCTAGCTCCTGGGTCTGCCATGGGCTCCCCTAGCTCTCTCCCTGCCCTGCAGAGTCCAGTCTCCACTGGGCAGCCTGCTGGGCCCCTTCGGAAATGTCAAAGGCTCCCTGCACCTTCCCCTGAGGGCTCATCACGTTCTGAAGTCACGGTTCATTTCCACATCCTGCGTTTGGTGCAGGTCTCTCCTGTTGTCTGGCTCACACCAGTGATCGCTCTCCAAGCCACAGTAATCGCTTGCAAAGGACGGGAAGAATGAGGGCAGACCGAGCCAGTGTCCCAGAGCCTCCAGGCCTGGACACGAACTCCGCACCTCTGCCGGCCCGTCCCAGAGGCCGCGCTGTTCCCCGCAGGCTGCCGCATGGGTACAAAGGAGACCCTGCAGCCGCTCTCTCCTGTCTGCAGGGATCCTGTCCCAGCTCTGCACCAACTCAGGGACAGATGGACTCGAATGGATACGTGACCGGCAGTTCCAACAGGCGGCAGGTGTAGCCAGGGGAGCTGGGCCTGGGTGTGCTGCTGGCCCGGGATCCGGACTCAGCACGGCTGCTTTCTGCCTGTGACTCAGGTAAGGCAAGGTGCCCTTTGGAATCTGGGTCTCTACATCTGAAAGGATGGAATTGTAACGTCTGACTCACGGATAATCACGGGATCACAGGAGAGGCTGCGTGGGATGTGCTATATAAACTGTGAAGTGCAGTCCTGCATCGAGATGCCCTGTGGCCAAAACCTGAACTGAGGAGCAGCAGGAAGTGGGGGAATCCTGCCCCTGCTCCTGACTAGCTGGGTGATCCTGGTGGCTTTTATAAGCATGTGTCCTCAACTATAAAATGGGGTTGCTGGTGATGCTCACCTCTGAGGCTTGGATAGGTGGGTCAGTGCCTGGCTTGTGCCTAATGGTCAGCTACAAAGCTATTATTGCTAGGATAAGCAACCGTGAGTCATGAAGAGTGAGCAGGGGGAAGCTGATTATCCTCATCCCGGGTACAAGCAGGTCTGAGACAACAACAGCTTCAGGAAGATCGAAGAGGGAGATTCTTTTCTCCTTCCTGAACTTTGTCTAACTTGGTTGCATTTTGTACAATCACCTCTCTGTATCCCACACTGCCCTCGAACTGGAAGAGAACAACGAAGATGATTTCCTTCCCCCCAAGTGAACTTGGCCTTTGACCTGGGGTCAGGGGAGCAAGTGCTGGTAAAATGAAGCCTAGAGATCTGCTTTCCATCCTGGCCAGAATTGCAGACTCCTTTTCTGAGACAGCTGTCTGCGTCCCTTTCCTTCCTGCCGCTTGGTCTAGTGAGAAACAGGTGAGAGAATCCCTAAACTGCAGGTCGGGAGACCTGGGTTCCCACCCTGCACCCGCCACCTATCCCGTTTCCTCTTCCCACAGATCAAGATAAGAACAGCCCCTCCTCACTGAGCAGAGCAGGGGATGACGGGAGGTCACGCACAACCTGGTCCCACCGTGCAGGTGCCATGCCTGATGCAGGGCAGGCATGAGCCAGATGCCCAATTAATGTGAGAGACCTCTGGGATGGGCCTGGAGGTCACAGGTCGTGTCTGGGGCCTCGGTCACCGCTGAATGGTAACTCGCTTGCTCTCTTCCACATTGCTTAGGAGAGCTGAGGCTGCCCCCACGGAGCTCAGAGCTCGGGACCCGGGATTCCCGGTGTGCATGCCTGGGTGTCCGTGTGGCGTGGTTGGGAGTCCCTGGCTCCGCTGTCCTCTCTCTAACAGAGGACTAGCTGCAGAGCCTCATGCCGGGCAACTGTGAAGGGGAGCCAGGCAGCGAATGGACCAGGGCTGGCAAGTCCTCCGAGTCGCCCTGGCTGATCCCAGGCATGCACACCCAGGTGCGATGTCTGTGAGTGCCAGCTAGAAACCAGCCACTGCTGTCCAGCTCAGCTTAATCTTGGCAGCACCCTCAGAGGCAGGAATGGTTCCGTTTGACCCCTGAAGTCAGGGGAAGTCAAATAACTTGCTTGAAGTCAACGGCCAAGTCATACTGATCTCTCCCCAGGTGACTGAAGACCTTGGCTACCGTCTACTTGCTCAAGGACAAGTTCCAACTCCATGATGTGGCCCCACCACACTCCTGCCTGCTGGCTCCCCGCTGCAGCCATCCTGTGTTCCTCTTGCTCCTTTTGTACCACTGAGCCCTTGCATATGCTGTCCCTGTGCTTTGTACACACTTTTTGCTTCTTCTTTACCCAGCTGACCCCCAGCCAGCTCTTAGCCTAAATGTCACTTCCTCCAGGAACCCCAAAGCACCCCATGCTTCCCCTATTGTACCATCCATAAAGCTTTCCCTGTAATCACTTGGTGTCCACTGGCTTGTGTGTTCGGCAGGAGCAGAGGCCGTGACTGGCTGCCCGCCACTGACTTCCTAGGGCCTGGCTTGGCCGTACAGCACGTGGTGATCACCATACTTTATAAATACTGCTGGCGGGGGGATAGATGGATGGGTGGATGATTAAGAGTGGATACTCTGGTGGTCAGCTACGAAGCTATTATTAACCATGATGAATAAAGATGTGAGCAGAGGAAAGCTTGGCTATTCTCATGTGTACAAGCAGGTCTGAGATACTGCTGGATGGATGATGGATGGATGGATAAATGGATGATGGATGGATGATGGATGGATGGATGGGTGGTTGGATGGATGCTGGATGATGGATGGATGGATGGATAAATGATGGATTATGGATGGATGAATGATGGATGGATGATGGATGGATGATGGATGGATGATGGATGTGTGGATGGATAAATGATGGATTGATTATGGATGGATGAATGATGGATGGATGATGGATGGATGATGAATGGATGATGGATGCTGGAAGACCAATGAGGGGGTGGATGGATGATGGATGGGTATGTGACAGGATGTGGGATAAAGTCACTTCATCTTTCTGAGCCTCATTTTCCTGCTCTGCAAAATGGGGCTCCCCATGCCCACCCACTAGAGACATACAGAGGCAAGAACCTAGTCCAGGTGGGCCGGCAGCTGCAGACCCAGCTCCACTATCGCCCACCCCCCCACGTCCTTCTCCACTGCTGGTACTCACGGTATTTGCCGGACGCGAGCCACCCAGTGATGGCGATGGTGATGTGCAGCTGCCTGCCCTCCGTCAGGGGCAGGAACGTGAACTCCTCAATGGCTCCAACCCGCTTCTTCATCTTGTATCCTGGAGGCCCAGACAGGAGAACAGGAGTGGAGGTGAGTGGGACCCGGGGTTGTCAGTCAGCGTGGCTGTAGGTGCTCAGCCGCATACAGCAAGCACCCACTGTTTGCCCTGCTCCTGGACAAACATATTTCAAGTGTGGATGTGCTAAGGTAGTTGCCATTATTGTCCCTGATTACAGGGAGGGCGAAAAGCCACCCCAGGCTGGCCAGACCCGGGAGGCAGCTGGGATCTGACCCCGGGCTCCGAGCCACTGCCCTGTCCGGACGGTCCTGGACGGTTGGTGTCTTTCTCCCGTCCACCATTCAGGCGCTCTGGTAAGAGTGGATCAAACTGACCAAGACTCTTGGGGAGCTGGGCGGGTGTCTGCGTGACCGGGGGCCATCGACACAGGTGAGGCAGGTGAAGGATGGGCAGCGCGTCCTCTGAACATGAGGGGGAGCCCTTGGGTGGCCGCGGCCGGAAGCTGGCAGCTGGCTCGTCAGGACTCTTCCTGGGCACTGCTCACAAGGGGCACGGGGAAGACGGGAGGACGCCAGCTTCCCAACCTCAACCTCAGCCTCGCCCTGGGCCAGCTCTCCGGGAAGCCTGCTGCGAGCCTGGGCAGGCTGGGACCCAGAGGAGCAGGGCCAGGCTGCCTCTGCCTCCCCAGGGGCCACCCTGGGGCCACACTGGACGGATCCCTCCCGACCGCGTCCGGTGAACTCACCTGTCAGGCCGGCCCCAGCGGCGCCGAACAGCGAGGTCATGACAGCTATGCCGGCCGCTGAGCCCAGCGCAGCTGCCCCGGCGCTGCCGATGATCGTCGCAGCTCCAGCGGCAACGAGGGGTGCGGCTAGACCACCCGTCACGCCTGCGAGGAAAGCAGCGGGCGAGGTTGAGGTGGGAGGGAGGTGTGGTTTGGTGGCTGCTTGTCCCGTAGCCACCCCGGCCTTCCATGGACGCTTCTAGCAATGCCAACGAGCCCTTCACTGCTGACCACGCCGGCCACGCGGGGGCCGCTTCCCAGCAGATCCTGCCCCACCTGCTCCGAGCCTAGCACACCCCTGGCTCTGGCCCCTCCAGCCGCCCTTACCGATCACAGTGCCACCTCCCACGGTGGCCAGGCCGATCAGCAGGTACCGCTTCCATTTCCTCCGGTTTTCTTTTTTCTTCCGGGATGCCTCAGCCGTCCTGGGAGAGAAGAGGCTGGGCGTCAGGGCCACCTTGCCCAGGGTCCCTTGAGACCTCCCGCCTTCCAAGCCCTAAACTGCGGTCAGGGGTGGGTAGGTACTCTGCCGCGCAGAGTAAGCACCAAAGTCGCCCTGGGCCCAACGACGCTTTTAAAAAGCTGGAAAGTTTGTACTACCCAGCTGGGGAATCCCAGTGTGTGGGGTGCGCTACTTACCCAACAGATCCGTCCTAATAGGATTGCAATTTGAATTGTGAAAAGACAAAAAAATAATAATAATAGCAAAAGAAGCACAAAAAAAATACCTTTCAACAGATGGACCCCCAAGGAGTACAAAATAGCACCCCGGACTCCACTGCCTCCCGCCTCCCTTCCTTTCTCCCCACCCTGACCCCGAATCCCACCTCCCTCTGGGATGTCTGGAAACCAGTTTTGTTCAGAAGAATCATTTCACACCAGCGGCCTTGACCTTGAAGCAGTCGCCAGGCTCGTTGAGAAATGTAAGCACTGTACAAAATCTGGTGACAGGAAAGTCTCCAGAGTGAATTAGCATCAGGTGCTCCCCAAAATGACCCTCGTGAGTGCGCGGGGCTCACCATGTCCCCGTCTCCCTGTTGGACATTCAGCCCTCGGCTGCTTTGAAGCCACTGGGAGCGAGAGGGGCAGGGAGGGTGGGACAGAGCGGTCACTATGAGGGAACTCTGAACTGAAGCTGGAGTTTGGACAAGATCTCAATGCGGAGTGATAGCAAATGACGGTGATGATAAATGATAAAAAATGGTTAATATTTAGTGAGGGCTTCCCACACAGTGGCTCCTGTGCTACGCTTCCCACACCTTAGCTGGTGCTAAGCGGCTCTTTGATCGGGCACATTAGAGGTGTGTTTGGAGTTAACAGTGGCCACTTCCCGAGGGGCCACATGGCCCGAGCCTCGGTCTCCTGTTTCAAACAATGGTGACCGTGATGTCGACCTCACTGTTGCTTAGTGAGCACTGAGTTCGCTCCTGCTGTCCTGTTAGTCCATAGGCTTTTAGTGTGAATGAGCAATGGGCACCTCTAGTCGACAGCGGTTTCCTCCCTGTCTGCCTCCGATGGGAACGAGTCCAGCCGGGCACTCGGGAGCTGCCACGCACGCTCCATGGCTCTGGGCCAGCTCACCTGGCACACTTCCTGTTCTGCAGCTCCCGGGCCTAAAGCCCAGTGCGTCTCGGACACTTCACTGCAGAGCCGTAGAAACCAGCCTTTGTGCTGAGATGCAGCGCAGAGAGAAAGAAACCAGCGACAAACATCTGCACCCACCAGGGGCTGCTTTTCTGTGGTTGAGACCTTTTTTTTTTGCAGGGTTGGGAAGGGAACCCAGAGCTTCATGCACGCCAGGCAAGTGCTCTGCCTCTGAGCCACGCCCCCAGCCCCTCGGGGGAACTTCCTGTGGTCAGCGCCGTGGGTGATGCTGGATCGCAGGCAGAGTGGAGGAGGACCAAGAGGGAAGTCCCATGTCAGCACTTACTTGCAAACACAGGGGTGGCTTCTACCTTCCCTGCGGTGGTGGGCTGTGCCCCAGTCTCCCTCCCTGCCGGAAGGTAGTCTAGTCCCTGCTCAGGATCATGGGGATGGGTTCCAGGATGCCCTGGATACCAAAATCCACGGGAGCTCAAGTGCCTTATATGAAATGGTGTGGGATCTGCTTAGAACCTACACACATCCTCCTGTATGCTTTCAACCATCTCTAGATGTCTCGCGATGGGAATAATTGTTAGACTATTGTTTGGGGGACAATGACAAGAGAAAAAAGTCTGCATTTTCATGAGATCCAATTTGTTTTTTGGTACTGGGGATTGAACCCAGCAGGTCTCTACCACTGAGCTGCATCCTTTCAGTCTTTATTATTTTATTTTGAGACAGAGTCTCTCCACATTATGGAGGTCAGCCTTTAACTTGTGATCCTCCTGCCTCAGCCTCCCAAGTTGCTGGGATTACAGGCGTGTGCCACTGTACCTGGCGAATTTAAAAAAAAATATTTTTCATCCGTGGTTGGTTGGATCTGAGGATAGGGAAACTGCAGATATGGAGGACCGGCTGCTATCCCTGCTGGGAGTGGTCATGTGACCAGCACTAACTCATGAACTACAGGTGGAAGAAACGTGTTGCTTCCGGTGGAGTCTTTAGGACTGCAGGAGCTGGTTATGTCTCCTTTTGCTCTGACCCCAGATCAGTAAGATTTCAGGCAACCCAGAACTCAGAACCAAGCCAATGTGGATGAAAGGCACAGCCACCCTGCAGTGAACGCATAGTATGAGCAAGAAACAAGCCGGCTATTGGGATCTGGAGTCATTTGTGACGGCAACAAAATCTACCCCTCCTGACGGCTAGAACTTCACTTTCTTTGTGACTATGCACCACATGCATGTTCCTCCCGAGTTTCTTCATTTAACAAATGGGGATAATAATAGTGTGTAGTTCCCAGGGGCGCATGAGGCCAAAGTGAGGTGAGCCCTATGTCACCGGCGTATCGTAACCATTTGATATGCCTGTGGCTATTATCATCCTTTTTATTATCTCAATGATTTCCTCCTAAACAGGGGCTGGCGATATACTTTGCCCCTTGATTGCTTTGCCCCTAACTTGATAATCCTTAATTCAGTTCAAAGAGGAAGGTTGGGAAGTATTGACTTTCGGCAGAGTTCAAGACCCGAGGGAAAACAGGCTATGTGCTGACAAGGTTCAACAGGAACGCGCACCAGAACCGGCACGTGGCTCTGAGTCAACAGCACCCACGATCAACAAACGCAGGCTGGGGAGTGGGCAGAAACTGGGGGTGGGGGGTCTTGAGCCCAGGTCTGCTGGGTCTCTCAATTGTTTTTTTCTGTACTGGGGACTGAACCCCGAGGGGCCACATCCCCAGTCCTTTTTATTTTTTATTTTGAGACAGGGTCTTGCTAAGTTGCTGAGGCTGGCCTCAAACTTTCAATCCTCCTTCCTCAGCCTCCCGAGTTGCTGGGATTACAAATGTGCACCACCGTATCTGGCTGCTGGGTTGGCCAATTTTTCTGAGCCCCGTTTTCCTCACTTAGGAAAAGAACATGGGAAATGACCCCGTGGGGCAGAGGAGACAGCAGCACTGCACTTGCCAATGTCAGGTAACAAAGTATGACCAGGACTGCTGCCTCTGACCTCAGGAGAGTGTCACCTCCTCAGTGTGCGGCTCACGACTGTGTCCTGCCCCTGCCTCCCACCCCAGCTTCCCCTCTCATCTCGTCCTAGCTCACGCTTCACCCAGAAGAAGGGGAACCGCTGGCAGGAACTCGGCCTGTTCCTGTATCCTCCGGGGATTCTGCGCTATGCCAACTCTGAAGGTTGCTGACCTTGACCTTCAGGGCACAGGCCGGGCAGCTCCAGCTCTCCACCCTCTGCAGCCTGCCCTGGGCCTGGGGGTAGGGGGTGCTCAGAAAATACTTCTTGGAGAGAATCCAACTGTTCCAACAAAGCTTGGGGGTGACCCCCCTGCTGTGGGGTATAGTCTGCCATTTGTTATGAAAGCCAGAGGGGCGCTGGGCGCTGCAGCGCACGCCTGTAATCCGAGCGACCCTAGAGGCTGAGGCAGGAGGATCGAAAGTTTGAGGCCAGTCTGGGCAACTTAGTGAGACCCTGTCTCAAAACAAAAAACAAAAAGGCTGGGGCTGGGGCTCAGTGGTAAAGTGACCCTGGATTCAATCCCTGGTATCCACAGATGGATATTCTGGCTAAATAAAAATATGCAGAGTGTAGCCCGATCGCCACCCAAATAGAAACTTCCGGGATAACAGAACGAGTCTGAAATGTCAGAGTTTTCATGATCACTAGCCACTTGTAGTTAAGAAGCTTGTCAAGTTCCTGAGTTAGTCCTGGCACTGGCTGCTTCTAGATTGTTCCTAGAGTGACGTCTACATGTCTCTGGTGCCAGACAGTCATCACTTCAATCCGAGTTTGATGGAGGGTAAGAACATGGCTTCACTGGAATAAAATACTGAGCAGTAAACGGGGTGATTTACAGGAGGTCCCTCACAAAGGTCGGGCGGGGGACAGGTCTCTTCCCACTTGGCAGGTTTATTTAAATGCTTATCAACAAGCGTTGATTTGAAAAGAAGGTCTTTTTCCTAAAGTGACTGAGCTGAGTTATTCTGGCCTGTTCCTCCGCCTGGCCACTCTTTATTTTTAGTATTTGCAGTTCTTAGCAATTGTTGGCTACATAAAATGACTTCCGGGTGGTTGTTAATTGTCGCAGATTCCACTCCTGCAGCGACTTCTGCGGATGGAATTTTAGCAGCTAGTGCTCAGAGGTGACGTCCGCTCTAAGTCACGTCCAGAACGCTTCCTCCCTTTTCCTCGGGAGCACAGATTCAGAGAACTCTACATCCAGGTGACGGCTCTGTCCCTCTCAGACTCTGCCCTCCGCTCGGACACGCCTGCCCTCCTCCAGCACACTGCGCTGGCCACACTCACGTCTGCGACACTAGAAATGAACTTGGGCCAGAGACAGAGCCAAGGCCACGCGGAGACCTGGGTCAGATCCCAAGCTGACACCTGACACCCGAGAAGAGCAAGGCCAAGCCTGCCCGTCTCACGGGGCCACGGATAAACCGTCGTCACTCCATCTGGTCTCCCAGGAGGGGCTGTCCCCCGCTCCCCCGGGGTCCTTGGCACCTCTCTCCACCTGGGCTGCAGCCCAGGCCATCTGCTTTGTCCTGTGTGCGCCGTCTCGGGTTAGCCGACAGGGGGCGCTCTCTCGAGGTCCTTTCCTAGTAAGAGCTCAGACGGCCCCAGAAGGAATTCTCTTTACTGCCTCCTCAAGGGAGTCACGGAGGGAGCCCGGGATTGTCAACCAGGTCTTGGGGATACAGTAAGTGACATTCAGCTGGACGTGCTGGTTGAATCTGGGAGGCCAAGGACCAGCTCTGTGGTCTGGGATGGGTGATGTCACCCATGGGACCCTCTGCATCTGTGACCCCCCGGGGGTGGTTATGAGGTCCAGATGTGTCCTGTGCCTGCATCTGTCAGAGGTGGGCGACAGTGAGAGGCTGGCCATGCCCCTGGGGACCAGACGCATCAGCCTCGGGCAGTGTGTGAGTTGATGTTCTCAGAGGCCCTATTTGGGCCAAGTGCCAGTTGAGTTTTTGACGAGTTCATCAACTCTGTCCTCTCAACAGTCCTACAGAGTGGAAGCGACCATCACCCTCCTGTTAGAGATGAAGAAATGGCAGAGAGGCAGGTCACACAGTGAGGGAAACTCGGATGACCTTAGGGCTCGGATAGGGGACCAGGAACGGCAGGTGGCACAACACACTCTGACCCCAGCTGCAGGGAAGCACTTCCCAGAAACACACAGCTTTAGGGTTAAAAGGAATCTACCAGCCACTTGATCCCCTAACTGTATGGATGAAAAAACTGGAGCTGGCGCCCAGAGAGGTCAAGCAGTCTACCCAATGCCACACAGCGTTGGTAGCAGAATCAAACCGAAAACCAGACAGGTGCTAGGCAGATGCTGTGCCTCCCCTGGGTCTCAGATCTTTCTGGAGACCACAGACAGAATCTGAGAGGTCTTCAGACTACTACATTTTTCTGGGGAAAGGGTTCCTAGGCAATGATAACACAATTATAATAGTATCACCGACAATAGCAAATAATGATGTTTATGGACTAGTTACTCCATCCTAGGCTCATGTGAAGAATTTACACATAGGAACTCACTTCAGACCCAAGAGGGAGGTGACATTCACTCACTTTTTGCAGGTGAGGAAACTGAGGCCCAGAGAAGCTAATAACTTGCTCAGGGTCACGTGCCTGGTGGTGTTGGAGCCGGGCTGTTAGAACTTCTGGTTTCCTTCTTCCCTGAGCTGCATCATTGATATTATCAGTGCAAACCCCCCTGAGTAAAGCATTTCTTCTGACACTCAGATTTCTAAGTAGGAGCAGAGAAGTTCCTTGATTTCAAGGCGTTGGAGACCCTACACGCTTCTGATGTCTCCAGAGAGCCCGGGCAGCCCTGGCTCACGGTGATTTGTCTGGATCCAGACCTGACGTGACTCTGAGAGGCAAAGCAGCTCAAGTCAACAGGTGGCCTTTGCTCCTTTATCAAGGTCCTCGGCCCCATGAACCTGGTGGAGGCGGCTCTGCCTCTGAACCTGACTTCAGGACTAAACTTCCAGCTGGGCGGAGGGGGTGCGACCGGGCTGCTCAAAGAGACACTGCAGGTGACGGGGACCCGGGCCGGGCAGACGTGCCTGGTGCCAGCTGCCCTTGGGCTGCGCCAGGGATTGATTTATTGCTCTGGGATTAGATTCTGCATAAGGCACCTTTCCAAAGAGCTGCATGCCGGCCAAGTCGGTGATTCCTTCTAACTTCTGCTCTACAATGGGTGGGTTCAGGGACTTGGGGCACGAGGGAAGGGGAGGAGCCGCTGGGTTGGGCGCGTGCCATGGGCCAGGTCCGGGCCGGACGCTTGATGTGGTCGAAGGCTTCTCTCCCCGTGACGCTGGGAGGGCGTTATCTGCAATCCTATTTTGTAGGTAGGAATATTTCAGTCTAGAGAAAGGAGACCGCCTGCCCGAGATCAAATGGCAGATGGGTGTCTGAAGTGGGATTTGAACCCGGGTCACTTGGGCTCATGACAAGGTGTCCTAAGAGTCCGAGGTGGAGCTGGGGTCAGGGTCATGGGAGGTTGAAGTCACAGATTCCAGGCCTTAGTATTCATACACCTGATTCTCTCTTCTTACAAATGAAGACTGAAGCCCAGAGAGGGCATGTGGCTTGCTGAGGTCACACAGGGAGTTGGTTACCATTGGGACGCCACCCAGTATTCCTTCCACCCTCGACCCCAACCCAGCACCGTTTCTCAATTGGGAGAGAGGACCCTGTTATGGCAAAGGGCCCTCCGGCGGAATCTGTGGGTACTGCTGGGGTGCTAGGCTTTCTTACTCAGAGTCCTCCTCTTTGGTCTCCTTCAGGCTCTCCAGGAATGTCTCTTCAAGGACATCCAGCTCCTCCAAGGGCACCTGGAGCAGGGAGGTCATGTGGCAAACGAGGACTCTGGCCCGGGCATCATAGCGCCCTCAAAGGAGAGAACATGGGAAAGAAACAACAGTTTAGGTTTTAAGCACTGAGATGCCAGCGACAGTGTAATTAACAAGGCCGAGCCCTCGACACACCTACACGTACAGCCCTGAGTCGATAAAACAGCATGGCTTCTAGAATGGAGTACTACGCAGCCATCAAAATGTTAACCAAAAGCCGGGCGATACTTCTCGCCAGCCAAATGGACAGATCAGTTATTTAAATCGCAGAATTATGGGGCTGGGGTGGAGCTCAGGGGTGGAGTGCTTGCCTAGCATTTCTGAGGCCCTGGGTTCCATCCCTGGTACCATGCGCGCGCGCGCGCGCGCGCGCACACACACACACACACACACACACACACACACATCCCAAGGTTGGTAAGGAAGCGAGGGATAAGAACCGGTGCTCACAGACACTGCTGCTGGGGGTGCGTCTGGCACCCACTTTCTGAAGGGAAATTTGGCAACTATATATCCACTTTTTTAAAAAAAAGTGTTCCCCCTTTGCCCCAGAAATTTCATTTCTGGAATTCTAACCTTAAGAAAAGAGTTCTTAGTATAGAAAATAGTTAGCCAACAAAAGCACTAATGAAAGTAAAGTCTGGGTTTAGAACATGAATAATCTGGAGATTTCTAACATCGGGAAATCAAATAAACCAGGCGCAGCCATCCAGTGGGACACCCTGGGGTCACACAGAAAGGATTCCCAAGGAAATTCTGTAATAGCTTTTGAAACAAGATGCTCATACAATGAAACAAATTTTAAAGTGGATTGATTTGTCCTAGGGTCCCAATTAAGAAACAGAACACAACGCGGCATAAGAAAAAAAAAAAAAAGCGAAGAAATGTCACCCATGATTTTTTTTCTTTTTCCGATTTATCCGTCATGAATCTGGGTGGACTTCATAATTGAAAAATCAATCTATCAAAACTTAACCAAGTAATTCCAGTGGCTTGGGAGGCTAAGGCAGGAGGATCACAAGTTCAAAGCCAGCCTCAGCCCTCAGCAACTTTGGGAGAGCTTGTTTCCAAAAAAAAAAGAAAAGGCCGGGGGTGTGGCTCAGTGGGTAAGCGCCCCTGGGTTCAATCCCTGAGTGTCCAGCCCAACTCTAGCTGTACAGTCCAGGAATTTGAAAGAAGATGCGAATTCCTGTTGGGTAAGGACGCGGGGTCAGAAAGGGGTGGAAGGGCCGATTCTCCTGAACACCAGGACAGCACCTCCCACACAGGTGGCCCTCGTCCAGCCAGGCTCTGATGGGCCAGGCTCGGGCCCCTGTGCGGTCTCCTCTCAGGAGCCTCCAGCACAAGACCACCACCCACCAAGCCAGGGACGGGGATCTCTGCGCCCTCCCGCCCCTCCCCCTCCCACAAAGTGTCCCACGCCTCCGCCTCCTTCCACCCCGCAGCACCACCTGGCTCAGCCATGGGCACCTCTTCAGTGGCCCTGCCAGGCACATCCGCGGTGGTTCCTCCACCTGTGACATCTCTCCCCCAGAGCCCGGGCTCTGCTGGCAGCTGGCACGTGGGGACCGGCCCTCCCCAGCTCCCAGCCTCCTCAACGCTGACGCCCAGCCCCGAGCGCACGTGGGCCCAGGCGCCCGCCCGCTGGACGGTCTCAGGTTTAACCCCCCTGTGCTGTCTTCTCTCTAGGGGGCCCTGGATCACCTTATCCCTCTGACCCTGAGAAAGTGAGTATAAATCGCAGCAGGGCTTTGTGCCAAGCAAGCTGTATTAGTTTCCCGTGGCTGCTGTGACAAAGGACCAGACGTAGCTGCCGAAGACAGTGCAAATGTCCGGCCTCACAGTCCCGAGGCCAAACGTCTCCAAGCGAGGCTGGGTTCCTTGCGGAGGTACGACGGGGAGAAGCCCCTCGGGGCCCTGCCCGCCTCCTACAGTCTGCTGCACTTGGGGCTCTGGGCCATGTCACCCCAGCCTCGCGCACCCCAGCCTCGCTCTGCCGCCACTCCTTGACCTCCCGTCTTCCCTCCTGCGAGGACCGCGATTCCACCCAGCCCCTGACAGCCCGGGGTCACCTCCCCATGTATGCTTATAGCTTCAAAGTCCTTTTGCCACGAAGGGAAATGTTAGGGTTCCGGGGCTTGAGGTGGACATCTTTGGGGGTCATTATTGTCCGTCATTTAAGTCTTGAACTTTTATTTCCCCCAAGGTGAGGCTCGGCCGCCTCCTCCTCTTGGAACCTTCTCCGATCACTCCTTGCCTGGAGGGTCTGCGGTCCCACCCACGCCTCTCCCGCAGTGTCTTCCCCAGGTGGCTGAACGTGTCTGTGTTCTCTCGACGGCACGCCGGCCATCTGGCTGGCCACCCGACACCTGCCTAGGGCGGGGCACACACGTTCCCGGGTCCCGACTTAGTGGAGCCTCCGCTCCCTGCCTCAGGTTTCCCTGGGAGGGACTAGTCGGAGTCCCTCAGCTCCTGAAGTCTTGAAGTTTGAGGTTTGGCTTTTGCAAAAGAAATCGGTCTCTTCCTTGGCCTGGGGTCCCTGGAGCCAGCCCTGGGGCCCGGGGTCCCGGGGCTGCTCCTGGGTGAGGCACTGTCTACGTGGCAGGGGACAGACAGGAGCACCTCGTCTCGGGGTCACTGGGTTAATGGCGGCTCCGAGACAGCAGCTCCTTTGAAGGAGAGCACCCTGCTGCCCCCAGGTGATGTGGAAGGCAAGGCTTGGCCGCGATGATTAATGGGGGCAATTACAATTAGCGCTCATTCGGACTCCATCGGTCAAGGCCGCGGTGACTCAGCTTCCAGAGCCAGGCTGCCCGGTGCCGGGGACGAGTGTTCCGCAGAGTCAGGCCCGGGCTCCGTCCCGCAGCCTCGTGGAAGGGTCCCTCCAAGCGCTGGGTGGGTGGGGTCCGGAGCCCCGGGCTGCCCAGGACGCTGAGTTCTCCCGTCTTGGCACCACTGCCGGCTGCCAGGTGCCAGCTCCCTCCTCAGGGCCCGTGCCCCTCCTGCATCCCCCTGGGGTCCTCATCCTGACGCCCAGCCGACCAGCTAACGTGGACAGCTCCACTCCCGAGTCCACCCTGCCCTGCATGCGCACTGGCTGCATCTCACGAGCACTACCTGCCACTGCCCCTGCGCTCCAACCCGTCGTCTCCTGACTGTTCACCTTTCATTCAGCCAGAGGGACTCTAGAGTCACCACCCTGCCACATCCGCTCCCCAGTGCCTTCCAGTAAAATCCAGCTTCTTCCTGTGGCCTGCAAGACCCTTCCTGCCGCCCCTCCCACCCCAGCTTCCACCCAACCCTGCTTCATGCACCCGCATCTGTCCTGCCGAGAAGCCAAGCGCTTGCCTGCCTCAGGACCTTGGCACTGGTGGTTCTTGGGAAGTTCCTCCCCTAGAGCTCTGCCAGGCTGGTGCTTTTCCACCGGTGAAGCCTCAACTTAAAGTCAACTCCTTGGAGAGGCCAGTGGCTCCTGAATGACAGCAGCCCGTCTCCTGGTTACCCTGCCCCACCCCGTGTTCCCTGCCATCGTTCTGTCTGTGTACAGGTGGCCAGGTGCATAGTTGTCTGGCTTGACCCATCAGAGCCCTCTGCCTGGCTCCTGGCTACCTCTGTGCCTGGGACAATGTCCGAGTTAGTGCACGAGTAAGACGTGTTGGCTCAGTAGCTGAAGTTCTGCCCGGCCTGCCAGGCCCTCTGCTGTGCCCACTCACCCCAGTCGCACACACAAAAGCCCTTTCCAGTTCCCACGTCCTCCTGAGACTTACTGTTTCCAGAACCTTCCAGGTCCTGCTCCCCAGGGGACACGGGGAGAGAGGGGACTAAGTGGTGAGGCCTCTCCTCCTCTGAGTGGGATCTTGCCTTACAGTGGTGACTCAGCACAGGTGCCAGGGCGCTCAGCGTCCAGAACCCTCTCTCTCAGAGCTGCTCACGGCTCAGTTCCCTCCTCGAAGGCCGCCTCCTCCAGGAAGCCCTCCCGGACCCCACCCACAGCTCTCTGTTCCCTGCCATCTTCTTATCACCATTGAAATGACAGTTTTTACTTGCCTGTCTTTCTCTCTAGAATCTAAGTTCCAAATTCACTGTGTGTCCCTAGCACTGAGGCCCCCGGCCTAGAACAAGGCAGCTGCGACGTCTTCCCAAGTGGCCCGCTACAGGGAGGGGCCTGGACTATGGAGGGTGGTCACTCCGCGGCCCCTGCGGGCAGAATCATCCCGTGGCTGGTGAGCACACTGGTCTGGAGGCTTCGTTTGGCTGCTGCTCGCTCTGGCCCCGCGTCCATGCCTCGCGCTCTGCACGCCCGGGTTTCCCGAGTCCTCCACCCACCAAGGCGGTAGGTGAGATGGTGACTCCATCTTGTCAAAGTGGAGACGGGCGCGAGTGCTCTGGCCACTGCCCAGGTCCACCCTGCCAGCGAGTCGCAAAGGGGGCAGTCTGGCCACAGAAGCCGTGCCCTTGAGCCCACTGGGAACAAGGTCATGAGCCGGCGGGACACGGACGCCAGACCTGCCCATCCCTGCCAGGCCCCCTGCTGCGTCCAGCCTCTGCTCTTCCCCAGGGCCTGCTTCCTGTTTCCCTGAGGGCCCTGGATGCTGGGCTGTGTGGCAGCAGGTGCCCCCCGGGGGCCTGACCAGCAGCAGCACCCTGGTCCCCCGAGGCCCCCTCCAGATGGGGGACGGAAGGGCAGGGTGCCCGGACGGCCTCCAGAGGGACCTTCAGAAGCCCTTAGCCCAGCAGTGCCGAGGCCATGTGGAGCCTGAGCGCCGTGCCGCCATGGTGGACCCTGGTTCTCGGACATTAGCACGCCCAAAGGTCATCGGGGAGCCCGAGAAAACTCAGGATCTTGCTGGGCACGCAGAGGGCTTGGGGGGGCTCTGGAATCTGTTCTTGTAACCAGTCCCCAGGTGATTCAGAGCGGGTGTTTCCCACCCCAAGAAATAGAGCAGGGAGCCCTCCTGCTGCAGAGCCCAGCTCTTCCAGGTCTGAGGCGGTCAGGGATCAAGAGACCCTCCTGCACCTCTGCGGGGAAAGGAAGCCAGCCCCGGGGCCTGACCTAGGTGCCAGCGCTCCCATCTGTGACTGCTAAGTCTCCCGACCTCTTAGGAAGCATTACAATGCCCCATTTTGCCAAATGAGGGAAGAACAGGCACAGAGAGGTTAAGAAACTTTCCCAAAGTCACACAGCTGAGAGAGTGGTGGAACTTGGAGTGTAATTCAGGATTATCTGATGACCGTACTTCTGCTCGTTCCACCGTGGCTGTCTTTTAAAGGCAAATCCCCTACTCTTGAGGGAGTTTGGGGTTCCAAGGGAAGCCCACATAGCCAGCTGTGCATCTGATCTCTTGTGCACATGGGTTATAGACACATTTAGGGATGGCCCTAGGCCACGGGCCACGGGCACACTTAAAATTGGCCCAGGAGACCAGCTCTTTGGAAAGTGAGGGTGGGGTGGGTGGGGGTTGGCGGGCAGACCAGGCTGGTGGCTCGGCCACCAGGGGCAGGAGTGCGCCATCGTGCAGAACTGCCCACCCAGACTTAACCACACACGGGGGGCGTCCTGGCGGCCCACTGTCCCCTGGGAGAGGAGGCTGGAGGGCTGCCAGAGCCACCTGGGCTGGGTGCCACACGGCAGGGCCTCTCGCCAGCACCTGTCCCTGAAGCCACTGTGCGGCACCTCCCTGTCTGGCACTGCCTTAGCGTCGAAGGTCGAGCAGCAGCCCTGGAGCCTGGCACTCGGTGCCAGCAGCTCAGCCAGGAGTGGGATGACCACCCAGCTGTGCCCCCTTCCAGGGACGGGGACAGCGCAGCCTCCTGGGAAAGGCGGCCACCCAGCCTGTCCTCAGCTGGCTCCCTCCCTGGGTCCTGGGGCAGGGAGGCTGGGCCCGGCCGACCTCACACCTGCAGGGAGAGATGCAGGTCAGCTGGCGGCTTCCTTTGGGAAGAGCCTGCTGTCAATCCCAGCCCCTTGGGGGAGGCTGCCCTCCATACCAAATTAAAGGAACCCGAGGCAGAAACCTCCCCCTTGCACAGAGACCCATGGACGGAATGGTTTCAGGTAAAGGTCTTGACCTCTCTGAGCCTCAGTTTCTTCATCTGTGAAACAGGAACAAGAAAACTTCCTCTTTTCTTTTGGCTCCGGGGATGAAACCCAGGGCTTCCGGTGTGCTGGGCGAAAGCTCCACCACTGTACGACACCCCAGTTCCCAAAATGCCTTTTAAACCGACTTGGCTGTGTGTCTGGCACATAGTAAGTGCACAGCACACAGCAGCTAAGGTGCCCCTTGGCGTGTGAGCGGCCATGTTGCCATGCTGTGTGGTAAGTCAGGCTGAGAAGGCTCCCTCTGACCGGGGCTGCCAGGCAGGCTGTGACCCCGCGGCCGCCTCAGGGTGGGGCTCTGGACCTCTGCTCCCTGGGGTCCAGGACCCCAGCCAGGCCACACACATTAGCTGCCAGCCCTGCCCACTCTGCGGCCATCCGTGATTCACCAGCTTCTCCAGGCACATCTTCTGGAAAGTCTGTTATTGATCCCATTCTTCCCCGTGTGGATTCTTTCCTGTGAAGAGAAGCCACACTGTGTTCCAACCCCACGTCGCCCCGCCGGAGCAGGGGCCTGAGCTGCCGCGTGTGCCCGGGTCTCCTCCTCGGGAGGCAGCGCCTGGCTGTGGGGCCCCTGTCAGAGCAGCAGTTTAATTCTAGGGGGCCGATTCCTGCCTTTGGACAGTCAATGACGCTAAGGAGGCAACAAGCTGACTTGGAGATGGGCCGGGATGGGGGCAGAGCGCAGAGAGGAGGGTCCCTTTCTGAGCTCCTCCAGCTCCGCCGTCTCCGACACAAAGCAGCAAGACGGACCGAGCACGGGCTGCGCTGGGCACCCGTCCTGCATTCAGGCCTCGCCGGCCCTCTTACCCCAGCCGAAGGGATGGGTCTCCAGGAGTCTCCAGGTTGACACGGAGCAGAATTAGAAGGTGGACCTTTCTCTTTTGTAAGGTGAGTACGGTCATAGCAACTTCCTCTGAGGTGACGCTTCCTGTGACGCTTAGATTTATCCATAGGGAAAGCACTTAGCCCAGAGCCAGGCAAACAGTAGGTGCTCAATCTGTATCCACTGTTAGAATCACTCCCGGTGCCTTGCACAAGGCGGGGCACACAGGGCAGGTGTCCAGTCCTTACTTGCTCAATGGATGAACCGGGATGTTTCGAAGTCGATGATAAATCCAGGATGCGGACAGAACCCGGGAGCCGGGCGCCCAGTGTGCACTCCGCCCTGGCCGAGGGCCGATGTCCCAAACCCTCTGATCCAGTCGGTCTGCAACCCGGGAACGAAGACCAGGGCGGGACGTAGAGCTACCCTCGCGGGACAGACGGCTGAGGTTCACATGTGCACACCTGCTGGGGGTCTGGGTCAGCGTGGGTCCCCGGAGCACAGGTTCAGATGCAGAGCAAGCGGGCAGGTCCGCCGTCCCCGAGCCCCCGGGAGCCCATTCAGAGTTGCGGCGCGACTCACTTGCCTCGGGCGGAGTGCTGAAGCTCTGAATGCCATCCTGGGCTGCTTGCTCCACCTCCTGAGCCTCGGCGTCTTCCCCGGAAGCGGGGATATCAGCAGGCATTTCAGCAGCTCCTCTGGGGGACATGGACTTTGCAATGGCCTGGTGAGCAACCGGAACTGCTCGTAGAGATTGCCGGTCGCAGACAAACCCGTCCGGCCCAGGCAGCTCCATTTTTGGTTTTGTTCCCTAGAGGGCCACCGCAGTGTCTGGAGACGTTCTTGGTTGTCAAAACTCAGGCAGTGCTACTGGCATTGAATGGGAGAGGTTAAACATCCTGTAGCAGCTGGGCACAGTGGCACATGCCCGTAATCCCAGTTGCTTGGGAGGCTGAGGCAGGAGGATCGCAGGTTCGAGGCCAGCCTCAGCAACTCAGTGAGGCCCTCAGCAATTTAGCCGTCTCAAAAAAAGGAGGGGGGACCGGGGATGTGACTCAGTGGTTAAGGGCCCCTGGGTTCAATCTCTGGTATCAATCAATCAATCGATAGATGGATAAAAAATAAACATCCTGCAGCACACAGGCTCCCCCCGCCCCGCCCAATCAATACAGCCGCTGAGTAGCCTAAACTTAGAGCTACGAGCTGCTGACCTTTGTCCCGGAAGACATTACAGTAACGTGGGCACACAGCACGGCAGGGTGCACTCCATGAGAAGAAAATGATTCTCGCTCACAAAAAAATCACACCCAGCTGCCAACCCAGCAGCCCTCTGTGACTAAGATCCCCACTGTCAGCGTCAACCTTCTAGGAGTTGTGAGAGATGCAGCTTTTCATGTTGATTTCCTGGGCCGGCTCCAGGGTTACTCACCTGCCTCACACCCATGCCCAGGGAGAAAGCCCGGCAGAGAGCCTCCTCTCCAGCTGCGGCCCCGCCCCGGCTCTGGATCTAAGCCTGTTCTCCACACAACATCCATCCTTCTGTTCTCCCTCTGTGTGTCCTGCCTTCTTCCTTCCCTTCTTCCTCCCATTCTTATATCCGTCCATCCACCCATCCATCTATCCACTTACCCATCCATCCCTCCGCCCATCCATCCACCCATCCATCTATCCACTCACCCATCCATCCCTCCGCCCATCCACCCACCCATCTACCCTCTCACCCACCCACCATCCATCTTCCTTCATCTCTCCCTGTCCCCAACAATTCCCAAATGCTCGCCATGTATCCCTCAATGTTACAGATGCTGAGATACAATGGCCAGCGAGCCAGACAAGAGCTCTGCCCTCAGGGAGCTTGAGAGAAAGGACTTGGACAACTGGTCACCTTTGACACCGACCTTCCTGAGAGATCCTTGACTGTTAAACAGAGCTTTCTGTAGGGACCATCTAGCTCTTGCCCCTTATTGGCATTTCAGATTGCAATTCGGAGAGAGACTCCGACTTGATCGAGTGACTTGATGGAGGTCACAGAGAGAGAGTCTCAGAGGCGGCATGTGAGTCTGGGTTTCCTGATTCCCGGGGCTTTCCTGGGCCACTGGGCCTGCCTCCCACACGCCGCTCTGGGCTGGGCCGCCGTCCCGGCCCTCTCGTGGAACCCTTCCTCGCTGACACCGGATGAGGGAAAGACTGCTGATATTCCCACGGGTCAGCTGAGGAAACCGGGCAGAGTAGCCACCAGCCAGAGGGAGCTTGGATTTTAACACGGGGCAGGTGACCTTCACCGGGGGCTCAGCAAGGGTGGCTGTTGTCGTGGGAACAGACAGGGCGAGGCTGCTGCCGAAGCTCCCCAGGCTGTCTAGGCCCCTCAGGCATTCCCTAAGAGCCAGCCTCCAGGTCAGCCTCCAGGTCAGCAGAGGGGCAGGCCCGGGGTCCTCGGGGCACGAGGTGCTCAGGGCAGTCGTGGCTGCAGGTGGGGACAGGAGGAGGGGCAGCAGGCACACGGCTGTGGGCGAGGAGGGGCTGAGGCCGCCCAGGGTGAAGGGCCCTTTGTCCCACCCAGTGGGGAGGCCGTGGGAGAGAGGGCGCGGCTGGAGGCCCGAGACCGGCCTCTGGCTCCCAGGCTACCCTGCCTCTGTACGTCTCCAAGCCCGTTTCCCTGCTTGGGCCTCCACCTTTCCCGTCAATAAGAGGGGGTGGACCCAGCTGGCCTCGAGGGTGAGTCTCAGGTCTGCACAGTGGGGGCAGCAGCCTCCACCGCACTGGGGTAGAGGGTCAGCTGCCGGCATGGGTGGAGGACCCTGCCTGGCACAGAGCAGGTGCCAATGAGGGTGGCAAAGACTGGGCCGCAGGACTCCGCGCAGCCCCCGTCCCCCCACAACCTGAGCCGGCCACCTGCGAGCTCAGCCTCTCTCCGCGGCAGCCGGGGCCGGGCGGTGCTGTCACTCTCCGTTACTTCTGCGCCCGCTAATGAAGTCGGGTGGCACCCGGGCGGCTGCGGCCTCGGAAACCGAACCCACAGGGCTCGCGGCGGAACATGCTCCAACCTGGAGCCCAGGGAGCCAGCAGCGCCCAAGGCCACCTCCTCTGCCCGCTCAGGGGCCGCGGGTCTCCTCTGCAGGCAGAAGTGTGACCGAGCACCTCACCTGCCTGAGGGCGGAGTGGCCGTCACCCTGCGAGGCCCCAGGTGGCGCTACAATGCTGTGGTTGGATAGAGGTTCGAATGTCCCCAAACCCAGGTCACACACTTAATCCCCAAGGCAACAGTGTTCAGAGGCGGGACCCTGAGGAGGGACTCGCCTGGGGCTGGAGGCCAGCATCACCAGGGGCTGTCCTGCGTGGTTGGTGGGCTCCCTACCGCGCCGCCTTCCTTACACGACCTCCCACCTTCCGCTATGGGGTGACGCGGCATGAAGGCTCTCACCCCACGCCCTTGACCTTGGGCTTAGCTTCCAGAACTGTAAGACAGTCATCTTTGCTCTTTACAAACAGCCCGACCTCAGGCATTCTGTGACAGCAACACAGTCACTAAGACAAGGACCGAAAACTAGCTTTGGGGTGCGGCCTTCGGGCAGCACGTGGAGACCTGAGTCCAGCGGTCCGAGCGGGGGCCCCGGGCCCGAGGCTGCTGGCCCATGGACCACGCTGGAAGGAGCGAGGGCTGGTTTTTTTTTTTTTTTTTTTTTTTTTTTTAATTGGAAGACTTCAAAGCAGAGTGACCTACAAGCTCTGCCGCCCTGGCAGATGGTGACTGCTCTCAGCAAGGGTTTCTTAGAAAGCAAGCGTGAGAAAACAGGCCGCGACCTGCGATGGGGCCTGAGGAAGTCCCTGCCCCCTATTTTTTTAGGGTCTCTGACCCTCACTTTGCAAATAAAAGGGTCCTCAGAGACGGGCACCAGGATCCTGAGGCAGGACCCCAGCGGCCCTGCGGCGGGCGCCAGACACCAGAATTCAGAGCTGAGGGTTGCTCTGGGGCCCCTCCTCCGCCCCACCCTGCTCTGCCAGCAGCTCACCCGGCTGCTGCCCCCACGGAAGCCCTGCTCCTCACACCTGCCCAGGTGAGATCCCTCTGGCTGCCCGTGAGCTCCCCGGCCCTCAGGACCCGCCACCTGCCCCGCCGCCTGCTGTGTAGCCTCTCCCCCTGCCGCCCGCTCCCTCACCCCTCCCACAGCAGCGAGGGTGGGGAGCTGCGGGGAGCCCGGCCAAGGTTCCCCTAGCACCTGGCGAGGTGGCCGCTGGGGATTCCATCACCCTCCCGTGTGCCCTCTCCCTGCTGGCTAGCAGAGACCACCAGGACTTGGAGGCCAAGCCTCACTTTAGGGACAGAAGGCGCTGCATAGGCATCCACAGCAGAGCCCAGGCAGGGCAGAGGGCGGGGAGGAAGAAGGACAGGAGCCGCAGAGATGGGGGTGCGTGGCAGGCAGCCTGTGTGGCCAGGGGGCTGAATGGTGGCCCCCCAAAAGATAAGTCGGTGTCTCCCAGCGTCCACGAATGTGACCTTCCTTAAAAACGGGGTCTTGGGCTGGGGAGATAGCTCAGCAGGTAGAGTGCTTGTCTAGCAAGCACAAGGCCCTGAGTTCGATCCCCAGTACTGCAAAAAAAAAGAAAACAAAAAACAAACAAACAAAAAAAAACGGGGTCTTTGCAGATGTGAACAAATTAAAGATCTGGAGATGAGGCTGCTGCGCATGGGTGTCCTCCTGTGCATGTGGTGCTGGGGACGGAACCCGGGGCACTCTGCACTGAGCCGAATCCCCAGTCCTTCTTTATTTTTTATTTTGGAGACAGGGTCTCCCTAAGTTGTTGAGGCTGGCCTCCAACTTGTGATCCTCGCTCCTGCCTCAGTCTCCCCAGCAGCTGGGATTACAGGTGTGCACCACCTTGTCCAGCACAAGTGTCCTTTCAAGAGATGCACAGACAGGACAGGAGACGGAGAAGCCACGGGAGGACAGGGGCCCAGACAGGCGAAGCAGCCTCAGGGCAAGGTAGGCTGAGACACAAAGGACGCTCCGTCTTCAGAGAGCCCTGTGACACCTTCAGGCGGAACTGAACTGACTCCTGCTGTTTCCAGCCACACAATCTGCAGCAACTTGCTACGGGAGCCCCAGGGAACAGCGCAGGTGGAGTTCCACACCACCATTCGCTGAGCCACTCTGGATAAACTGCCTAACCTCCCTGAGCTTTCTCATCCATAAAATGGGACAGTAGGATCATCTCATTAATTCCTTCAATGGCTATTTACCAAGTCTGTGCTACATGCCAGGTGCTGTGGCGTTTGGCCCAAGAGTCACATAACTAGGTGTACCTGTGGTCCATGTCGGGGGCCAGGCAGCTCCCCAGGGGAGCCGGGACTCGGGGGAGGGAAGAAGCAGAGGCAGAGGAGGGCGAGGGGCCTTTTCCAGCCAGGTGCCGAGAGCACAGCATGCTCGGGGGCTGCACCGCAAGGGGAGGGGCAGGACAGAGCCGCAGGGTGGGGGTCTTCCTCCCAGGTAGCTGGAGGCCCTGGCAGGTGGAGCAGGGAGGCCAGCCGGGTCAGAAGGGCGGGGAAGGTCGAGACGCAGGGTGGACACAGGCTACTAGCCAGAGCGACAGAGGTCGCCTGGGAGGACATGGCTAGGCCCCGGGCAGCGGGTGATGGGCCAGGGGCCGCGCTGGGAGTCCGTGGGAGGGAAAAGCACAGGAGAAACTTCCCGGGGACCGGGCAGCGCGTGGCCAGGCCGCACCAGCTCGCCCAGGCCGGCTCCCCGGGCCTTCCTGCACCAGGAGGCCTGGGAGCCCGGGACACACGCACCGCAGCACGGTCACCCGGCCACCGCAGCTCGCCAGCTCAGCAGATCCACTTACCATCCTTGAGTGAGAAGCTCAGAAGGTCCTGAGGGAAAAGGAAGCAGGGGTCACTGGCGATTTGGGCAGCTGCAGCGACAGGTGTTCATGGACCCCTACCAGGGGGAGGACGAGGTGGGCCAAAGCCTCTGCCCCCTCGTACAGCGCGCAGCTAGGCAGACGCCGCAGAGAGGGGGAAGGAGGGGAGGGGGCACGTGGCCCAACAGCGGAGCATGTTACCTGCTCTACCTGTCAAACTTCACACAGAGCAGGTGGGTGACAAGCCCAAGGGCACATGGCAAAGCTGTGGTCCAAGGTTCAAATCCTGGTTCAGCTACTTATGGCTCTGTGACCTTGGGCAAGTTACTCAACCTCTCTGTGCCCTAGTTTTCTCAACTGTAACATGGGGACGGTCATAGAGGTTGGATCCCTAATCCAAAAAAATCCAAAATCTGAAACTTTTTGAGCAACCACAGGATGCCACCGTGGAAAATTCCAGGTCATGAGACTTTCATGTACCAAATTATTAAAAATGTATAAAATGACCTTTGCAATGTGTATAAAGTGTACACAAAACGCATAAATCCACGTTAGACTTGGGTCCCACCAACCAGCGATCGCATCATGTGTACGCGGACATTCTAAAACCTGCCCAGATCTGAGACCTGGGGCAGTTCTGGTCTCCAGCTCCTGCACTGCCGACCTCGGCAAGGTGTTGGCAAATTCAGTGGTTCGTTTTTGTGAAGGCACCAGCACCTATTAAGCGCCACGTGAGCGCTGCGTCCATGACAACTCCTCCACAGTGGCAATCGACACTAGCTATGATCCTGAGCATCATATTATGGGATAGTTTATCTTGCAACCACCCCACCCCACCAGGAGTGGTTTCCAGACCGACCCCGCGGGGAGACGAGTTGTCCCTCCGTCCCGGGCAGTGCTGTGCCAGCGTACCTGCGTGATGGACGCGGGGTCGCCCTGCAGGGCGGGGTCCTTGGACAGCGTCTGAGCGAACAGCTCTGCCCCTTCGCCCCCCAAGCCGCTGGCGAAAGCAGTCATGGTGGGCAGGACGGATTCCGGCAGCGCCAGCCACTCCACCAGGCCCGCCTGGAACTCGGCGCAGAAGGAGCTGAAAGGAGGAAGCCCCGCTGAGACGCCGCTCCTGGGACCCGCCCGGGCCTGGCGGGCCGGGATCCCAGGGCAGCAGGACGAGGTCGCTGGGGAGGCTCAGGCTAGGGGACACTGCAGGAAAGGAGCCACCCAGGGCCGCGTGACCCGTGGGGACAGAGCGGCCGAGTCCCAGGCAGCCCAAGAGGGAGCCCCCAGGCCCCGCGGACGAGCCCCCGGCGCTGGGATGGACTCGGCCCCCCAGAGACAGTGGGCCACCCCCTGCCCTCGCACCCGCCTGGCCACTCCTTGGTGCTGCTGTCCCGCAGGGACGCCTCGGCCGGGGCTGCCGGGAGCAGGGAGAGCTTGAGTTCAATCCAGGCCTCCCGCTGCCGTGGCGGCCCGGGTGGAGGCCTGTGCGTGGGCAGAGCCGCCTGAGACTCAAGGGAAGGCCCTGCTGACCCTGGGGAGTTCTGCAGGTGAATGGCCCCAGGGAGCAGGAGAGTGGGCCTTTACACTGCCCCCCATCAGCCAGCCGCTGGCTGCACGAGCCCCAGGGAGCGGGGGGCTCTCTGGGCAGGCAGACCCCAAGGGCACGGGCCGCGAGGGCTAGGCTGGCAGCCCTTGTTGGTTCCCGAAAGGGGAGCTGAACAGCACAGCTCCCAGGAAAATAACTCGACCTCTCTGTGCCTCCGTGTTCTTAAATGCAAAGTGGGTTGCAGAGACCGGCTTCGTGAGTGTGCCGATGTGTTAAATGAGATGACACTCGGAGCCAGAGCAGGCGAGCCAGGCAGAAGCTGCTCCACCAGCCTTAGCCAGCACTGACCCAGGAGAGTCGCACTCCAGCCGGGGGAATCTGGCTCCCTTGGCGACAGCCTCTGAGTCCCCACTTCACCTCTCTCAGCTTCTGCCGTACGATGCAGAAGGTAACGGCACCTGCCTCAGAGGTCGGCCGGGGAGAGGGACGGACACGGGAGAGGGCCTGGCACCCGCAAACCCTCAGCGACGTCAGCTCTGGGATTGTAACCGTAGCACAAGCCCCCGCACGCTGTGGGGGCATCGGGGAGGCACGGGGTGTGCGCAGGGCTGATGTAGGGGTGACTGAGCGGGTGAACGTTGCTTAGGGTCAATGTATATGCAGCGACGGCTCAGGGCCAAGGGCAGAGTCCCGGCCTGCCCGGAGAAAGTCTTGGATGAAGAGAAGCAACTCTGAGCAGGAGCAAAGGGGTCCAGAGCATGGGCTCTGATTCCTGTCCGTCTCTGCCACCAGCTGTCCAGCTGTGTGATCCTGGATCAGTTACTCCACTGATCTGTGCTTTGGACTTTAAAAAAAAAAATCTGTAAAATGCTGGCAGTAATGACAAAACCCCTATCATGGGGTGGTTGGAATGATTAACTAAGTGAGCCCAGGACAGCACCTGGCACACAAAAGGCACTGTGAACACACTGTATTTTACTGCGTAATTGTGCACATTTTATACCATTTTTTTCTTTTTTGCAAAAAAGTGGGGCATGACCATCATGTGAAGTTTTTTTTTTTTTTTTAGTTGTGCTGGTATTACTTAAATATCACCTATTACTATCCCATCTTTGGGGCAAATTAGGATGTCGGGAGCCTCGTGAATATACATTAATGTGGTGGCGATGATCACGTGATGAAATGCGTTATTTCCTTCGTGCCCACGTGAATTAATAAATATCTAAGTGAAGAGCCAGGACAGCAAGGGACCAAGGGCAGGCGGGTGGGGTGGGGGGCTGGAACTGCTGCGGACAGGTCGGCCTCTGGTTGGAATACGTGAAAATCAACAGCAGCGATGACAGAGTGACAGCTGACAGTCCCCACGCTGAGGGCTTCAGCGTGGTGCTTTGTTGGATTCTCACCCAGATCCCACAGGGCGGGGAGGTAACCTGCGCCCCCAGTTAGAGATGAGCAACTCCAGATCTGGGGACATTAAGTGACTGTTCTGGGTTCCCACCTACATCTCCTGGAGCCGGGTGGCCACACTCACCCACTGAAGAGACCAACCCCGTCTAGTGACTCAGTTGCTGAGTTCCACCATGTTCTGGTCACTCACTGGACCCGCTGCTTTGCCCTTACTGACAGTACTGTGAGTGCCTGGGCTGCAGAGGCTCTCATGTCCCCTCCTCAGAAGGGACAGAGCCTCAGCTGGGATCTGGGCTTCCCACTCCTGGTCCAAAGCTCCTCCTTCAGCGGAGATCAGCACACTATAGCCCTGCAGGCCAAAGCTGGCCCATAACTTGCTTTTATAAATAAAGTTTTATTGACACACAGACACCTGCACTCCATTATAGACAGCATACGGCTGCTTTGGGGCTACAGCAGTAAAACTGAGTACCTGCAGCGACCCAGGCCGCTTGACAGCATGAGCCTAAAGCTCTGACCCTTGGCAGAGGAACTGGCTGACTCTGCTCTAGCCTGCCCAGAGCGATGGTTTTGTTTGTTTGTTTCTTTTAATAAATAGAATTGCTGTAAGGACCAGATACCTTCAGCACAGAGAAGTAAACATCGTAGAGATTTGCTTTCATGTTCCGCGAGGACAAAATCCACCAGAGGGTTTTCTGAAGGTAACTGAAAGCGACATCCTGTTTTAAACCACATCAACCTGCGGCAGTAACGGTTTCCTGAATTGGACCGTTCAAGAGGGAAACGCCCCAAGGCAGGGCCCCGGCCACGCAGCGCCTGGGCCCAGGAGGAGACTCAGGATGCAGCTCACTCCCCCATGCCCTCCGGCTGGTGCCCAGAACAGGATTGGCTCCCTGTCCAGGGTCATCAACATCTGCTGAGGAAGGAAGGCACCCAGCGCTCTCCCTGGCCACGCACTGGACCCCTGGGTGGGGTTACCAGGTGGGCTCCTCAGGCTAGGGAGGCTTCTGGGAGATGGAGCCTTCCAGACCTGGCCCAGGTCCAGGCCACAACCAGGAGCGTGCTGGCCTTCTGCAGGGGGTCAGGCCTGCTTGGGGTCAGAAGATCTGAGAGATTCTCTGACCCCTAGACAGAGGATGGGGCTTCCTTACTATTGATTATTGCTATTTTGATGGAGCTGGGGGCCAAACCCAGCGAGAGCATGTACTTCATCATCAACAGTGAGAACAGAGACTCACTGGGCAGCAGCTCTGGGATGGCCAGCAGGGGCTACCAACTCATCCTCATCACGAGCACCTCCTTGGACGGTGGCGCAGTAGGTGTGGGCGGTTTCTCTGCAGCAGAGACCCCTGATCCCCTTCTTTCTGGCCAGCAGAACCCACCTCTCATGACGGAGGTTGAAAATGGCAAACACCTTTATTTTTTCCCAGCCTCCTTGGTAGCTTGGGCATGTGACTGAATCTAGCCAATGACACAAAATGAAACCTTCTTGGGGTATTCCAGAGAAGACGTCCTCTCCGCCCTCCTTCCTGCCTTGAACCTTGTCCTGTGAAGGTGTGATATATGGAGCTGCAGCAGCTATTTTGTGATCAGGAGAGGAAGGCCAAGAGAACCCTAGAGAAGTCACCCAAAAAACCTTTTGAGGTACCCCATGAATCCTGGAACTACCTATTTTGTAACTTCTTGTTAAGTGAGAAGAATAAAACTCCTACTGTGTAGATTTCTTTTAGTACTGCATTCCATTCCTTATAGTCAAAATACCCTGACTGGCAGGAATAAGTTCCAGGGCACCTGGGGCAACAAAAGTAGAACCCAGAGTTAGTGAGCAACCATTACCATTCATTGAGCACCTACTATGTGCTACCTACACCATCTCATTTAATTCTTGTAATCGCCCTGCAGGATGGGTATAAACATTCCAAATGATGAGGAGACTGAGGCTCAGGGAGGCTCCAGGTCACGTTCAACTGGCAAGTGGCAGAGTCAAACGCACAGGGAACGCCTCCTTGCTTATGAAGCGCTCAGTCACCTACCCTCCTCTTCACCAGCCTTTACTGGGTGTCTTGGCCACACCGAGCAGGGTGCAGGGTCCAGGGACTCAGAGATGAGCAAAGTGGCTCCTGACTTCAGGAGCTCTGACCGGAGGGTGGCAGGGGAGTGTGGTGACAGCGAAGGATAACTGGTGGGGGCAGGCTGGGAGGGCTTCCTGGAGGTGACCCCCAGGGAGGCGAATGGGGTCAAGTGCTCAGTCCAGTGGAGGGACAAAGAAGAAAAACCCAAGTCCCCGAGAGCAAAGGCCCCGAGCAGCCTGCTCCCGAGGGCCACCGAGGGGGAGGGCTGTCAGATGCAAAACTCGTCCCGTGTCCCCCAAAGGCTGCGCCCTGTCCTGCAATGACGTTTCTGGCCTCCTGCCCTCTGCTCCCCGCCTGGGCCTTTAGCCCCTGTCTCTGCCCCCCGACGTTCAGCCAGCTCCCGTCAGCGCCTGTCTCCCGTCCCTCTGTGCCTCCCTCTGACGTCAAACAACTCCACCGCCGAGCTGTCACCCTGCTCCTGCGACACCCTGTCTGAGCCCGTCGGGACACGTCCCATGTCTCTCTGCTGCCGCCATGGCCTGCCAGGCGGTCGCCCCACTGTGCGTAAGCACCTGGGGGGCAGCGGCCAGGCCCTGCAGCCCGTTCCCTGCAGGAGCAGGCGGATCTGTCCCCCGTGGACTGTGACCTCCTGGGGGGCGCGGTGCGTGTGCCGCTCATTCCATTTGCATGCCTTCCAGGTGCTGCACGCTGTAGCTGGCGCACAGTAGGTGCTTAAAAATGCCTGTGGAGATGTGAGCGAGTGGGCGACGGGACGAGGGCTGAGCCCTTGGGGGCGGGGACACCTGCTCCTCCTCGAGCCCCCGGTGTGGTGGCTGCGCGCTATCAATCGCGGGGAGCAGCTGGGCCGTCCCTGCGGGACCCGAACTCACCTCTGCTCAGGCTCTGGGAACAGCTGGGACAGGGAGATGCCACACAGGGCGGCATAGGCGAAGCGGTTGGCCTCCGTCAGCTCGCGGCCCAGGGGCTGCTGTGGCTCCTCTGCGGCCGGCGCGGCCACCCGAGGCTGCCTCTGGCCTGGCCTGGTCCACTCGGCCATTCCCGGCCCTGCAGGAGAAGAGCCCAGTGAGAAGTGCTTCTGGGGTGGACCAAGGCCACCCGAGAGGGACACAGAAATCTCACACCATAAAGGAAAAGGCGGGTCCACGGGGCTGCGAGGGACAGAGGCTCCGTTTGCCACCTTTAGGCGGACGCGCCCCAGACTCCGTGACAGGCGCACCAACAAGGGCTTTGTGTCCGCCGGGTGCCAATGAGTCTGTGCGTCTCCAGGAAAAGAAAGCACTCGAATTAAAAAATGGCCCAAAAACCTGGACAGTGGCTCTGTCAAGGACAGCCCAGGGCCAGCGAGTGCAAGGCCAGGTCCCTGCAATCACTGGCCAGCAGAGAAACAGGAATGAACGTCCGCGGGCTACCGCCACTCACCCCACGGAAACCAGAAAGAGAGGCTGGGTCCCCTGATCATGCCCCCAGGGAGCGCGCTCAGGACGGCCATCCGGACACGGTCAGACGTGTCCAGGAAGCTAAACGCAAGGCTGCCCTGCGCCCCGGCAGGCCTGTGCCCCGGAAATCAGGGCTTCTGTCACCGAGAGACAAGTGCCCCATTGCCTGTGGCCACCTCCCGCACAAGCCAGTCGGCTCTCGGCCTCTTCAGACTCCATCCAGAGTTGTCTGACCACAGGTGCAAAATATTAGAAAAAATAAGTGAATCGTCACTGAAAAGGTAGAGACTCCCTTCCCTGTCGCTATTCCCTAATCAATATCGTGTAATCACTATTTACACAGCACCTCCACTGTGTTGGGCATTAGAAACAATTTAGAGATGATTTAAAGTATACCTTGAATGTGCACGAATTTTGTGTAAATGCAGAACCATTTGATCGAAGGGACTTGAACATCAGTACATTTGGGCATGTGTGACTGGTTCTAGAACCAATTCCACATGGACACTGAGGGACAATCCTAGTTCCTACATGGAAACCACCCCCAGGCCCACCCATGGGAGACTGTATGAACGGTGCCATATCCATGTCATGGAATACTACACAGCAATGAAAAAGAGTGAACTCTGGCTCAAATCAGCACAGATGTAACCCAAGGACAACACAATGAGAAGAAAGCCATTCTTGAGAGACTCCATCCCAGAGGATCCTGTTGATATGAAGCAGAAGAACAGGTACAGCCTATGTGCGGGGACAGAAGGCAGAAGAGGCCACCCGGGGGAGGTTCTGGGTGATGGAACTGTTCTCCACCTTAGCCTGTGGTGGTTGCACGTGTGTGATCGTATCTAACAATCGCTGAGCTGCACACTCCGTCGCGTGCACTCCACGTTACACTTCCATTAATGAAGGAGACAGGGAAGGAGTGGGGGCTTCCTCTTCCCCTTCCTCCGGCAGAGGAGGAGGGAGCGGGTGGAGAGGTAGGGAGCAGAGAGGCCAAGTCAAGCAGAGACAGGCGCCAAGGCCAGGAAGGGCCAGGCAGTGGCTCCCAGGAAGGTATAGAGAAGGGCGGGCGCCAGCCCGGGTCAGACGGTCCTGGGTGCGAATGTAGCTCCTCCTGGTGGAGGAGCCCGGGCAGCCTGCCTCTTGGTGCTTAGATTTCTTTGCCTTTAAATGGAACCATGCACGGCTCCCCAGAGAAGCTGCAAGCAGCAGATGACCCAGCCCACGTGTGCTATACTTAGGACAGGGCTGACATGTGGCTTGCTCGCTCGCGCTTCATAAATGTTAAAAGAAGCGAATGTGGGCTGGTCGCGGTGGCGCACACCTGTGATGCCAGCGGCTCCAGAGGCTGAGGCAGGAGGATCGCGAGTTCGAAGTCAGCCTCAGAGGCCCTAAGCAACTTGGAGAAACCCTGTCTCTAAATAAAATAGAGAAAAGGGCTGGGGATCTGGCTCGGTGCTTAAGCATCCTCAGTTCAATCCCTAGTGTCAAAAAAACAAATGCATGAAAGAATCAAACAAATAAAATGTTTAGCTGGCGCCTGTCAATCACACGTCACCTGTGTGTGGGAAATAATAGTAACAGAAGAGTGAGTCTCCAGGTAGCTTCCAGAAGCCTTGGTCTTGGACGAGGGGTAGCACTGTTGATCCCTCTTGTTCTGGGGCTTCTGCGTCTTGGACTGCACAGCTGCTGGGTCCTCCAGCTCTCCAGCTGCAGACGAACGTGTGGACTATCCAGCTTCCAGTCATGATTGTTTTTAAAAAGTTTACATCCGACAGTACCTGGAGGTTTGATTACACGTGGCTGCCGCCATTTTGAGACAACAGCCAGGCCCAGTAGGAACCCTGGCCGGAATAACTGAGCCCCGTCTCTAGGATCCCTCAGCCCGACCGATCACTCCCTGCCTCTGGGGCCCTCACATCGACTGACTGCTCCCTGCCGCCAGGAACCCCAGACCAACTGACTGCACCCTATCACTGGGACCCCAGACCGACTGATTGCACCCGGCCTCCAGGATCCCACAACCACACCAAACACACTGGGCCCCCAGGACCCCTGCCTGACCAACCACATCCCGCCTCCAGGACCTCCAGCTGACCACGTCCACACCCTGAGCTGCAGCTCCCCATTTGCCAACACATTTGGAAGCCAGAGCAGCCATCTTGGATAATCCTGGAAGCCATTGCAACCATAATTAGGTGGGGCAAATCCCATCCTGAGACACCTGCTGGAGGCTTGAAGCTCATTGTCAGGTACCTCTCATGCATCAGGCTGCTGAAGACAGGGAGGTTATCGCGTTCCCTCTGGCCACAGAGAGAGACACGACAAATGTCTGAAGCTTTGGAAGTTTATTATGCACAGTCCCTCTCCTACACTTCTCTTACTCCCAGCTTCTACGCACTCCCAGCTTCTCTTCTCTCAGCTTCTTCTTACTCCCAGCTTCCGCGCACTCCCAGCTTCCAGCTCAGCTTCAGCCTTCGCCCCCCTACTCTCCCACCCACCAGGCTTATATACACTTCAACCAATCAGGGGAGAGTACACGAGGTAAACGCGGACAGCTGCAAGCATAGGATAGGTACACGAGGGGGGCATGCTCTAATCACATCGTTAACTAGCCAATCATTGGAATTCGCTGGTTGTTTACTGTATAGCTGGCCGCTTTTGGCTCAGAGTCAGGCGCCATCTTGACCATGCCCAAGGCTGGGGGTCCCGGAAACCCCGACAGGAGGTTTCATTACTATATGACTGTTATACAGTAGATTTTCTTTTCTCTCCTTTTTAAAAACATTTTTTATTTCTTTACTTTTCTTGCTTTCTTTTTCTTTTGTTTACCTGTTCCCTCAGAGTATCTTTCTCCCTTTTTTGCATGCTAACATCCAATTTCTTTTGATTACACTCTCACCCTTTCTATTTTCTAGAACTTCTGTATATTCTTTTCTTATCCCATTAACAGCCACATTCTACATCCCTCTGCATCCTCTTTGTCCTCCATTAGAAACTGCAGACCTTATTGCAAATCTGTTTGTTTTACCAAAGATAATATTTGAACTCATTTTGTTTATTATGACAATTTTGTTATTGTCCCCATAGGGGCTATTTGGTGTGGGATTGCATAGTGTCTGATTTGGGCACTGCTAATATTGATCTCCCCTTAAAGAAAGGGTTTTGGAAACCTATAGGGCCACTATAAGCCTATCGGGGGAAATCTGCAATACCCCAGATCTGCACTGCTAGAGGGGAAGATACATGAACAACATGAAAAAACAAGGGAAGAAAATGATCCAAACAAATCTAGATTCTATATTAATAGAATCCAATGACAGTATGTTAGAAGAAATGTCAGAAAAGGACTTCAAATTATACATGATTAAGATGATTCACGAAGCAAAGAATGAGATAAGAGAGCAAATGCAGGCAATGAATGATAATTCCAATAAGCTGAAAGAGCAAGTGCAGGAAGCAAAAGATCATTTCAATAAAGAGATAGAGATTCTCAAAAAAAAAAAAAAAAAAAAAAAAACAACCAAACGGAAATCCTTGAAATGAAGGAGACAATAAACCAAATAAAAAACTCAATGGAAAGCATCACCAAAAGACTAGACCACTTGGAACACAGAACCTCAGACAATGAAGACAAAATATTTAATCTTGAAAATAAAGTCGCCCAAACAGAGAAGATGGTAAGAAATCATGAACAGAATCTCCAAGAACTATGGGACATCATGAAAAGACCAAATTTAAGAATTATTGGGATTGAGGAAGGCACAGAGATACAAACCAAAGGAATGAACAACCTATTCAATGAAATAATAGCAGAAAATTTCCCAAACCTGAAGAATGAAATGGAAAATCAAATACAAGAGGCTTACAGAACACCAAATGCACAGAATCACAACAGATCCACACCAAGGCACATTATAATGAAAATGCCTAACATTCAAAATAAAGACAGGATTTTGAAGGCCGCAAGAGAAAAGCATCAGATTACATATAGGGGGAGACCAATACGGATAGCAGTCGACTTCTCAACCCAGACTCTAAAAGCTAGAAGGGCCTGGACCAACATATTTCAAGCTCTGAAAGAACATGGTTGCCAAACAAGAATCCTATACCCAGCAAAACTAACCTTCAGATTTGAAGATGAAATAAAATCCTTCCATGATAAACAAAAGTTAAAAGAATTTACAAATAGAAAGCCTGCACTACAGAATGTTCTCAACAAAATATTCCATGAGGAGGAAATGAAAAACAACAATGGAGGTCAGCAAAGGGAGGAACTACCTTAGAGAAAAACCACTCAAAGAAGAAACCAAGCCAACTTAAAAACCAAAAATAAGCCAAATGACTGGGAATACAAATCATATCTCAGTAATAACCCTGAACGTTAATGGCCTAAACTCATCAATCAAAAGACATAGACTGGCAGAATGGATTAAAAAGAAAGACCCAACAATATGCTGCCTGCAAGAGACTCATCTCATAGAAAAAGACATCCACAGACTAAAGGTGAAAGGATGGGAAAAAACCTACCATGCACATGGACTCAGTAAAAAAGCGGGGGTTTCCATCCTTATATCAGATAAAGTGGACTTCAAGTCAAAATTAGTCAGAAGGGATAAAGAAGGACATTTCATACTGCTTAAGGGAACCATAAATCAGGAAGACATAACGATAGTAAATATTTATACCCCAAACAATGGTGCATCCCTGTATATCAAACAAATCCTTCTCAATTTCAAGAATCACATAGACCACAACACAATAATTCTGGGCGACTTTAACGCACCGCTGTCACCACTAGATAGATCTTCCAAACAAAATCCAACCAAAGAAACCATAGAACTCAATAACACAATCAATAACCTAGACTTAATAGACATATATAGAATATACCATCCATCAACGAGCGGATTCACTTTCTTCTCAGCAGCACATGGAACCTTCTCGAAAATAGACCATATGTTATGCCACAAAGCAGCCCTTAGGAAATGCAAAAAAATAGAGATACTGCCTCGAGTTCTATCAGATCATAATGGACTGAGAGTAGAAATCAATGACAAAATAAAAAACAGAAATTACTCCAACACCTGGAGACTAAATAATATGCTATTGAATGAAACATGGATAACAAAAAACATCAGGGAGGAGATTAAAAAATTCTTAGAGGTCAATGAGAACGATGATACAACATATCAAAATCTCTGGGACACTATGAAAGCGGTACTAAGAGGAAAATTCATTGCATGGAGCGCATTCCAGAAAAGAATGAAAAGTCAACAACTAAATGACCTAACATTACAGCTCAAAGCCCTAGAAAAAGAAGAACAGAATAACAGCAAAAGTAACAGAAGACAGGAAATAATTAAAATCAGAGCTGAAATCAATGAAATTGAAACAAAAGAAACTATTCAAAAAATTGACAAAACAAAAAGTTGGTTCTTTGAGAAAGTAAACAAAATAGACAAACCCTTAGCCACACTAACACAGAAGAGAGAGAAGACTCAAATTACTAAAATACATGATGCAAAAGGAAATATCACGACAGGCACCACTGAGATACAGAACATAATGAGAAGCTACTTTGAAAATCTGTATTCCAACAAAATAGAAACTACCAAAGACATTGACAAATTTCTAGAGACATATGCTCCTCCCAAACTGAACCAGGAGGACATACACGATTTAAACAGATCAATATCAAGCAATGAAATAGAAGAAGCCATTAAAAATCTACCATCCAAGAAAAGCCCAGGACCAGACGGATTCTGTCGAGTTCTACAAGATCTTCAAAGAAGAACTCATTCCAATACTTCTCAAAGTATTCCAGGAAATAGAAAAGGAGGGTACCCTACCAAACTCATTCTATGAAGCTAATATGACCCTCATACCCAAACCAGGAAAAGACACATCAAGGAAAGAAAATTTTAGACCAATATCCTTGATGAATATAGATGCAAAGATCCTTAACAAAATATTGGCAAACCGTATCCAAAAACATATTAAGAAAATTGTGCACCAAGATCAAGTGGGGTTCATTCCTGGAATGCAAGGATGGTTCAACATTTGTAAATCAATAAACGTAATCCATCATGTCAATAGACTTAAGGATAAGAATCATATGGTTATTTCAATTGACGCAGAAAAAGCATTCGACAAAATACAACACCCCTTCATGCTCAAAACACTAGAAAAAATAGAGATAGTAGGAACATACCTGAATATTGTAAAGGCTATTTATGCTAAGCCCACGGCCAACATCATTCTTAATGGAGAAAAACTGAAACCATTCCCTTTAAAAATGGGAACAAGACAGGGATGTCCTCTTTCACCACTTCTATTCAACATTGTCCTCGAAACTCTAGCCAGAGCAATTAGGCAGACTAAAGAAATTAAAGGGATATGAATAGGAAAAGAGGAACTTAAGTTGTCACTATTTGCAATGACATGATTCTATATTTAGAGGATCCAAAAACCTCCTCCAGAAAACTTCTAGACCTCATCAATGAATTCAGCAAAATAGCAGGCTATAAAATCAACATGCATAAATCTAAAGCATTTTTATACGCAAGCGACGAAACATCTGAAAGGGAAATGAGGAAAACAACTCCATTTGCAATAGCCTCAAAAAATAAAATACTTGGGAATCAATCTAACCAAAGAGGTAAAAGATATCTACAATGAAAACTACAAAACATTGAAGAAAGAAATTGAGGAAGACCCTAGAAGATGGAAAGATCTCCCATGTTCTTGGATAGGCAGAATTAATATTGTCAAAATGGCCATACTACCCAAAGTGTTATACAGATTCAATGCAATTCCAATTAAAATCCCAATGATGTACCTTACAGAAATAGAGCAAGCAATCATGAAATTCATCTGGAAGAATAAGAAACCCAGAATAGCTAAAGCAATCCTTAGCAGGAAGAATGAAACAGGGGGTATCGCAATACCAGAACTTCAACTATACTACAAAGCAATAGTAACAAAAATGACATGGTATTGGCACCAAAATAGACAGGAAGATCAATAGTACTGAATAGAGGACGCGGACACAAACCCAAATAAATACAATTTTCTCATACTAGACAGAGGTGCCAAAAATATGCAATGGAGAAAAGATAGTCTCTTCAACAAATGGTGCTGGGAAAACTGGAAATCCACAAGCAACAGAATGCAACTAAACCCCTATCTCTCACTCTCCACAAAAATCAACTCACAATGGATCAAGGACCTTGAAATCAGACCAGAGACCCTGCATCTTATAGAAGAAAAAGTAGGTCCAAATCTTCAAATTGTTGGCTTAGGATCAGACTTCCTTAACAGGACTCCCATAGCACAAGAAATAAAAGCAAGAATCAATAACTGGGATAGATTCAAACTAAATAGCTTTCTCTCAGCAAAGGAAACTATCAGCAATGCAAAGAGAGAGACTACAGAGTGGGAGAATATCTTTGCCACTCATACTTCAGATAGAGCACTAATTTCCAGAATATATAAAGAACTCAAAAAACTCTACACCAAGAATACAAATAACCCAATCAACAAATGGGCTAAGGATATGAACAGACACTTCACAGAAGAAGATCTACAAGCAATCAACAAACATATGAAAAAATGTTCACTATCTTTAGTAATAAGAGAAATGCAAATCAAAACTACACTAAGATTCCATCTCACCCCAATTAGAATGGCAATTATCAAGAATACAAGCAACAATAGGTGTTGGAGAGGATGTGGGGAAAAAGGTACACTCATACATTGCTGGTGGGACTGCAAATTAGTGCAGCTACTCTGGAAAGCAGTGCGGAGATTCCTTAGAAAACTTGGAATGGACCCACCATTTGACCCAGCTATCCCACTTGGCCTATACCCAAAGGACTTAAAATCAGCATACTACAGCGATACAGTCACATCAATGTTCATAGCTGCTCAATTCACAATAGCCAGACTATGGAATCAACCTAGATGTCCTTCAATTGATGAATGGATAAAGAAACTGTGGTATATATATACAATGGAATATTACTCAGCTATAAAGAATAATAAAATTATGGCATTTGCAGGCAAATGGATGAAATTGGAGAATATCATGTTAAATGAGATAAGCCAATCTCAAAAATCCAAAAGACGAATGATCTCACTGATAAGCGGATGATGACATGTAATGGGGGGAGGGAGGGGGGCAAGAATAGAGGAAGGAGGGACTGTATAGAGGGAAAAGAGAGGTGGGAGGGGTGGGGGGGAGAAAAAATAACAGAATGAATCAAACATCATTACTCTTTGTAAATGTATGAATATGCAAATGGTGTGCTGTTACTCCATGTACAAACAGAAACAACATGTATCCCATTTGTTTACAATAAAAATAAATTAAAAAAAAATAGTAACAGAAGCTCATCGACTGTGGTTTTGTTGGTTTCTTTCTGCAGCGCTGGGAGGTGATGCTGGGCATCCAGGCTGAGCCCACCCCAGCCCTGGGGCTGTGACTTTAACACAGATGGTCTCAGTCAACTCTATGAGGCAAGCAGGACCCTGGGGCCAGCTTGCAAATGAGGAAGCAGGCTCAGAGAAGAAGTGACATTCGCCATGCAGCCGGTAAATGGCGGACTGGCAGAGCCATGCCAGAGACCCGGCTGGCCACCACCTGTTTTAAAAGGCTGTTGAATTGCCAGGAGCTTTCTGGTCAAATAACCACACCCCACGCTGTTCTTGGTCCTAAGTTTGTTACCATCCAGCTGAGCAATAGCATTTTTTTTTTTGTTCTCAAAATATTACTTGTGTAGAGGAGTTAAGATAATAAATAATTTTATTATTTTCAAAATAATTCTGAGGTAGCTAAAAGCAACAAATCAACATTTCTTTTTTACAGCAAGTAAGTAACAGTTGGCCAAGCACTTTCCAATCCCTTTAATTCTCACTAGTACCAGGCAAGGTTAAGTAGGGCACAAACCATTATGAATCCCTCCTTCAAGTGAGGAATAGGCACAGAGAGGCCAAGCAATTTCCCCAAAGTTGCACAGTACGTAATTGATGAGATCCAAAGCAGCCTTTTGACTGTGCACCTTGAGTTCTTGCCTCTATATCAGCACAGGGATCCTCCCTCTCCTGTTTCAGGTGGAGACACTGAGACCCAGAGAGGTTAAACCTTGCCCAAAGTCACCCTGGGAAACTGATTTCCCATGGCTTGGTCAGGGTGGATTTCCCTGGACTGGAGGATCAGCCCAGAGCACAGGGGTAGAGAAAGGGATGGCCTGAGCCAGAGCTGAGGCCACCCCAGCTGAGGCAGCTGCACAGCGTCAGCAGACTCGGCAGTTTCCACTCCACCGGAGCCACGCCCCACAGCATCTGAGGACTGTGGTAATTGCACCAATTACCAGAGGAGCCCGAGTGGTGTTTTCTTGGGCTGGTGTCTGGGGAGCCCCACGCCAGTTCCCAGTTTAAGAAAAAAAACAGCCTTCGATCAGAGAAGTGTGACCCGGCTTGCGCAGGGGACACTGGGACCTGCTTGGAGCACAGAGAGCTCAGCTCAGGCCAAATCCACCCCACACTACACTCTAGGCCCCCCAGTGCGGTTCCACACAGTAGCCCCAGCGACCCTTTTGGAGCGTCTGTTAACCCAGCCACCTGCCTGCTCACGGGCCGCCAAAGCCTTCCCACCAGGACGGGTCTAGGAAGCTTCAGCCCCAGCTGTCTCCTCCCTGAGCCTCTGGCCTGCTGTTCCCTGGCCTCCGCATCTGGGCACAGCCTGAAAGTGGTCTCCCGAGAGGCCTTCCCTGACCCCCAGGCTAAAGCATCTCTGCCTCTCTGTCCCGCACCCTGTTCTATGTGTCCCCCGGCTTTCCAGGCAGGCCTGGAGTACGGCAGGCATCCCACGGATGGCTGTTGGAAGAACGGAGAGGAGGCGGCCCCGTGGAAGGCCTCGCCTGGGCCTCGGGCAGGTCGGGGGACACAAACGCCGTCCGGTGCCCTGCTCTCCGGTGCCCTGCTCTCCGGAGGCTTTTCTGGGGGAAGACAGGCAATAACACGCCGACACCTCATGACCCAGGAATTAGGTCACTTGGTCACCATCACAGAGGTGGTGGGTGGTGGAACCAAGACTCAGGCCCGCAGGAGGTCTGGCTGCAGGATCTGGGCTCCGCGCAGCCCCGAGTGCACAGGGGAAGCTTAGCCAGGGAGGACACCCAGCGCGTGCGCCAGAGGCCTGAGTGCAGAGGAGGCGGGACCCGGCCTGCCTGCCCCGGCCTGCCTGGGAGGCTGGAGGGAGCAGGGCGCTCCCGCAGAGGAGGCAGCCGGAGGTGACAGACCAGCAGGACAAATGTTGCGACACAGGCCATGGAGGGACCTAGAGGGGCGCTCGAGCCCCAGACTGGGTCCTGGGAAGGGGACGGACGGTCAGGCTCAGACGGAGCAGCAGACGAGAGTGAATCAGACAGGGCGGGATGGGCAGGAGGGGTGTGTCCCGGGCAGAGGGGAAGCACCTGGCAGGACCTGGAGGTGCAAGTCATGCTCTTGAAGAACCACAGAGATGCCCAGCATCGCCAGGGCGTGGACAGCGGGTGGGCGTGGGGGGCAGGGAAGGAGTGCGGGACCCAGACATCCAGGCAAAGTGCTTACACTTGTCTGTGACGGTGGCAACCGGGCAGGGAGCAGAGTAAGGGGAGGTGGGGCCTCCCAGGACTATTTCTGCACCTTCCTGAGTCTATAATTATTTAAAAATAAAAGTTAAAATAGTAGGATGTCTGTGTAGAATTTGACAGATATTTTCTTAAGGCCTAAGAAAATCACAAACATTGACCACTCCTGCAAATTAACCTGTTACTAGCTTAATAAAGATGTCCTGGTGCCAGGCCCCTTGCCACCTGGGACTAGGACAGGACGGACAGACGACTCCTCTGAGGGAGACGTGCCAGCCAGAAACACGCAAGCTCTGGAATAAGACACCAAGGAAGGGCGAGGGCGCTGAAGGAAAGGGAAACCTGAAGCGATACTTACTGAGGTTTCCAGGAACAACCGTGGGCCTCCCCTCTGGCCCAGTCCAAAGGCAGGCTGCTCAGCTTCTGGATGGTTCTTCGGAGAAATGTGCAAATTGCCTTGCGGGAGCAAACCAGAAAAACCAGCCTCTGGGTCCATAGGGTGTGGGGCCTGGGAGAGAGAGGGAGCCAGTCAGCTGCAGAGCCCGCCCTGCCGCCACCCCTCTGGGTCTTTGTCCCCGGGTCCCTTCTCAGGGTCCCTTCTGGGGGCCTTTCTCAGTAGACAGCCCCACCTACCGAGCATTGGCCCACAGCCCTGGCACTTACCACTTACCAGGGCACCTGGCTTAGCCTGGGCACGCCGATGCTTTCCACATCCGTATTTCCGTATTCTGGTGCCCAATTTTGTCTTGCCAGAGAGGGTGGCCATAGGACCCGAGGCCCACACTGGCTTTCAGGCTTAAGTGAGCCCGAGACGCCCAGGGCTCTCTCCCTGAAGGAACTCATTCCCACAGCCAAGATTCCGACGGGGATGTTAGGGGACAGACAGATGCGGATGGAGGGGACACCGAGGTGACAAGAATAATTTCATAAAACGGGCCCACGGTGCTGACCCCCACATGCTTTCTTTTCTAGGAAGAATTTACCTGCAGCCCTGCCTGGTCTGTGGACAGGCTACGTCCCCTCCTCAGCAAACGACTGTTCCCTGCAGGAGAAACGCAGGCCCAAGGTAACGTTGATAACGGGAAAAACCCGAGTTACCCTGAAGCGGGAGACTTCTGCGACCAGATCCCGAACCTCTGGGAGACGAGGGTAGTTCCTCCTCACCATAAAATCTGTAGGAGGTCTGCTTAGGAATCTAATTAGAACCAGTTGGCACGGCCAACGCGACCTAGAGTTGCCACGGCAGCAGGGACTGGAAAGTCTGAGGTCCCCCTGCTGTCAGTCAAAAGTCAAGAAGGGGACCTGGGCGGGACTCTCTGGAAATTTCTCTGAGATCCCCAAGAAAACTGGAGGGCAGGAGAAGCACGTTGTCCCTCTCTTCTCTGACAGGACCCACTCTCTCCCTTGAGCATGTCCCCTTTCCCTTTCTCCATCCCTTCAATAAACTCATTCCTATTACTCTGAGTGACATGTCTGAATTCTTTTTGACTTGGTTGCAAGAACTGGGGTTTGAAGAGGGGGTCTTCTCAGTGCCTCAGTTTCTCAGAAGACCCCATCTCCATAACAGTAAGGGACATGAAACAGGCCAACACTCTGGAATTACCCAAGGGCTGCACCAGGGCCCCAAACCAGGGCACCTCGAAATAATGAGAACAAGCTCCTCCCCAGCTGTCTCTGAAAGGTTATAGCAGAGATATTTCTGTATTTTCACATTTTCTGCCATACATACATATTTGTTCTGAAGTCTCTAAAAGTTATCTCTGAGTGTCTCCATCTGCAGAGAAGGAGCAGGGAGGCCACGGGTCAGGAAGTGGGCAGAGGCAGGAGGGAGGATGGATGGATTCTGGATTATTTTAATTTTTTTCTTTACGTGTTTATGTTTTGTGAATTTTTGTGAATTTTTAATAGTTGAGTAATTAACAATTTTAAGATCAGAAAAAAACAGATACGACTTTAAGTGACAATATGGTGTGCCGGGGCTGGCCCACACCGGCTGGCGAGGATCCAGCCCCCCTCCCAGCTCAGCTCGGGGACACTGGCTGGCAGTCTGCAGTTGGCACACTGGGCACACACCCCAGGAACTGGCCAGTGCTACCCCTCGGGGTTTGTTCTTTTCCTAGAGGGGTGGGTTACCAGCATGCCGATGTAATTCCTGTTAAAGGGCCACAGGGAAATTCGTCCAAATGTTCACGATCATTGTCTCTTGGTGGTGGTGGGGGGTGGGGATTAGAGGTGATTGGTTTTTGTTTCATTTTTCTGTAATTTTTGCATTTTCTGCCAAGAGGTTATCAGTGGCTTTCATAACGGAAAAAGATAATGAATTAAAAATCATTCTGCCTCTCCTAGAAGGGGAGTGTTTTAGAAGGTCCTGGTCCATGTGGCCAGCCAAGCCAGTGGGCTGAGGACATCATGATGGATATAGTCCTGTTATCTGTTAGTAGTGACACGAGTGGCCAGGCTGGAGGGAAAGACCTGGTGGGATGGAGGCCAGAGCGCCAGCTCTTTGGACTGTCTGTTTGGATGGGTGGGTCCCCCACTCTTCCAGCTGAGGGGTGTGGGTGGCTGTGGGGGAGGGAGGGGCCTCCACCCCTTGATCTGATCCAGGGTCCAGCCCAAGGTTAAGATGGGGTTCTCAAATGCATCTGAAAGGCCACACTGACTTGAGAGTGCTGGGTCCTGGGACAAGAGAAAGGCCCTGCGGTCCGGCCAGCAGGACTCTGTGCACAGGGCTGGTCCCGCAGCATGCAGGGCAGGGGTCTTGTCCCCCCCAGGCACTGTGAGGACACCCAGGAACTCCACGAAAGGCCCACATTGACCCAGAAGAACACTGACCACTGGGAACGAGAACCACCACGCCCACAGCCAGAAAGCAGGGCCCAGCCCCAGGGTGGACGGGACTGTTCTGGAACAGACCTCTGTCTAGCCAGTCACGTCCACCACCAGAGAACGCGCTGACCGAGCCTTCTGTCAGCGGTGGGGGTGGAGAGTCATTCCACAGCCCCTGTCCTCCTCCACAGGCGTCCACGGCGGGGCTCAGGGACAGCCGCAGAGCGTGCCACCAGCAACCCGCGGGACCTCTTCTCAGCAGATGAAAAAGTCTAAACTCAGCACGGAGCGGGAAGCCAGAGAAAGTCAACATTGTCCTTGCAAAGTCACTGAAGTTTTCCTTAAATCTGCGTGACCTGGGTCTTCAGGAGATCACATGCGAGAATGAATTCCTGTTTTTCCAGCCGAGGCCTCCCCACCCGCCCCAGCAGGCGGTGCCGGTCAGGGTCAAGGCGAACGGTCTGTGTGGGGGGCAGTGGGCAGTGTTCCTCCTTCTCTCCTATTTCTGGTCACAGTTGAATTTCTACACGATTCTGCAGTGCAGTCAATAACGAAGAGAGAGATGGCTCCCGTGTCTTGGCAGCCGGATTATTGTTCCGAGGGCAAGACAGGGAAGAGCCCAGCTGGCATTCAGCTACAGCGCCGTCCTCAGGCCAGAGACTCAGGTGGTAGTTGAAAGGTAAAGCACACACACACACACACACACACACACACACACACACAGACAATCGTGAGAAGCTTCCGGAAGGGAGGATTCCAGGCCAGCCCGGTTTACCACCTCCCGGCCCGTCCTGGCCCCAGTTCGCAGGAGAGAAACCCGTTCAGCCGGCACCTCTATCTGGAGGTCCAACTGCAAGCCAGAGGTCAGTCGGCGAGACATCTCTGGAGGTCTCCAGGGAAGAACCCAGAGTTCTGGCCAGTCACATGGCACAGGCAGGAAGAGAGATGGTGGCCCAGAAGGAGGGTTGTCATCCCACCCTCACTTCAGCAGCCTGCGGGGTGGACAGGAGGGTAGGACAGGGTGGCGACCCGTCTGCAGCCGTCAGGGTGGACTGCCAGGCTCCCCTCCTCCTGGGGGGCACCCTGGCACAGGCCACTGCACCTCTCCTGTGGGTCACAGCAGGGCCCCTCGCCAGTCCCCTGCCCTCGGGCTGTGCCAGTCATCATGTCACACCGGGGCAGTGCCACCTCAGACCCCATCAGGTCATGCACCTCTTCTGCTCCGAACCCTCCAACTCTCTCACCCAGCCCAAGCCCTGGCCAAGACGGAGAGGCCACCACGGGTGACTGGACCTGGAGCCCCTGCCCTCTGCTCTCTCTTGCACTGTTCCAGCCACGGTACCCTTGCCCTTCCTGACCCCACTGGGCACGGGCATCATGGCCGATGCACTGGCTGCTCCCCAGGTCACATGGCAACTCCTTTCAGTGACTTCACGGAAGCCACTGTGCCCCCAGCCTCCCGTCCCACGCTTTGCGCCTGTGGCTCTGCTGCGTCCACACCACCTGTCACCGTCTGACACGCTAAACCGCTTCCTGGTCTTTGCTCATGGCTTGTCACGACTGCCCACGTGTTCGAGGACAGCAGGCACCTGTGCCCGTTTGCTGACTGAGCGGTGGCTTCCACTTGAGATAACTGAGAAATGATCCCCGAGGCAAGAAGGGAGGGGATGATACAACTGTCCACGGTCTGCTGGACTCACTGGTCTCAAAGGGCCCTGCAGAGCCCCGGGGGCAAGAAGAGATGCAGACCCGATTACCACAGTGAGTGAACGATCCGGCGACACCCCTTCTGGATTCACATCGAGGATTGAAAGCAGGTGTTCAGAAAGGTATTCAGGGGAGCGCTCACCAGCACCGAGGCCAGAGGCCGCCAGGTGCCCGCGGGCTGGGAATGGATACACAAAACGTGGCGCAGACACACAACTGGACAACATTCAACCTCAAAAAGGCAGGAAAGTCCAACCGGAGATAATGAGTGAAGACATTATGAAATAAGCCAATCAGAAAAAGAGATGGCACCGTCGCCCTGTATCTAGAGAGATGGACTGTCCAGAGGCAGGAGGGAGAAAGGTGGCCTTGGGGCCTGACCGGGGAGGGGAGTCAGGGGCTGTCATTTAATGGGTATAGAGTTTTGGATCGGAAAATCGGAGAGTTCCTGGAGCCCAGTGGTGTGAATATCCTTAACACGGCTGAACCATACGCACAAAACTGTGATGGTAAATTGCTTGGGATGTATTTCATCACAATTTAAAAAATCTAAATTTTAACAGCAAATACTTTCTTAGCCACATGCTGGGCCTTTGGGGGCTTCACTTCCTTTCTTCTCAACAATCTTTTGAGGCAGGGGCCACCACCCCCATTTTACAGGTGGGGTCAGAGAGGCCTTGAGGTCAAGGTCGCCGGATAGGTAATGTGGTATCTAAACTTGAGCCTGGGTCTAGCCCGAGGCAGCCACCCTGACTCTCGAGGTACTTGGGGAGGTCCACTGAGGCGGCCCCAAAGACTTCACACACCATTTGAAAACCACCAATTTGATGAATTCCCCTAGTCCCCAGCTGTCCCCTGGCTCACGCCCTCTTCTTGGCCAGCCCAGCATGGTGGTGATGGCCTCGTGGGTGCCCTTCCTACTTTCTGCCACCTTCTAGCTGTCCTCAGCCCAAGCGCACGCCATTGCTCCGGCTCACACGGGTTCCCACCCTGGGCCTCGCCTCCTTCTCTTCTCCAGCTCTGGGTCCAAGTGGCACCTACTCTCAAGATCCTATTTGGAAGAGACCACTGTCCCCATGTGACATGGGACAAAACGGATGCTCACCAAAGTGGCGTTTCCACCACTGGCAACTGGCAGCCCCACAATGCACATGGAACACAGACCTCAAGTTCTTCGCTCTACTAAGGGGACTCAGGTGCCTACCTGGACTTGTCCGGCTAACCCTGGGACAACACCCGGCAGAGAAGGCGCTCAGTGAATGAATGCGGTGCCGCCACAACGGAGAAATGACAGTACAGTTTTACATAATGACAGCTCCCCAGTTCCTCAAGCGGTACTCCCTGCAGGTGGCTTTCATTACGGAGCGCCTACTTCAGCCAACTCGAACCCGTTCCTGCAAGTCATGCTGGTGTTCGGGGACAGCCGGACATCAATCCCAGCAATGAGTGTAAAATTCCGCCCTGGGCTCAGCCTCTGACTGTCTTCCTGGACTAGTGGCCTGGGTCATTTGCAATGCAAATTTGGGTTGGGCTAAAATCTGAGGAACCAGGAGGTGCTCAGTGGGAAGAGAGATAGAGAGGCCACAGCCAGGGAAGCACTCTGAAGGCCCGAGGAGGTGGGGCAGAGAGGCCTCTAGATAAAGTGCTCAGAGATGGGCTGGAGGTGGCGGCCAGGCATGGCTGCGGGGCCTCATGGTCCAGGTTATGGGATTTTGCTCTTTGCCCTAAGTAACCGGGAAGCCACAGAGGTCTGGCGGCCAGGCCCGGGACAGCTAAGGGGAGGGCGGGCTGGATTCCCATAGCAGCCCCTGCTGCCTGCTGTAACGCATTCAAGACAGGAAGCCCCCCCCCACCCAATGCCATCTGCAGTTTGTTAATTAGCACTGTTTACAAAGCACTCAGGGCAAATGCAAGGCCTTGATAATCAGCCAGCAAAAGACATTCCTCAGGTCCCCTATCTGCCAGCCCAGGTGGCTGGTCCTGCCTTTGTAGCCCGTGGTACCCATCCGGGAAAGAGATGGTTTCAGGCTTAAGAAATTCTCCAGGCTCCAAACTTCATGGGAAGCAGAGGCCGAGCTGTGGCAACCCAAGCAGTCAACTGCACCCACCCCACCACTCCGGGGACCTTGGGCCTAAAAGTCAACAGACTCCCAGAGCACCAGACACTGTCCTGTGCCCTTGGTGGCTTCAGGTCCTCTGATCCTCACGACAACCTTGCGGATGGGTAGCTTATAAATGAGGACCTTGAGGCGCTCCAGAGAGTGGGCTTGCTCAGGGCCACTCGGGAAGTCCCAGGCCAGGAGCCAAGCCTGACGCTGTGCCAGGTGCAGGACGTGCCAGGTTGCAGGACGGCAGTGCTAAAAGGCTGGTGGTGGGGGGGGTTCCGTTTCTGGAGCCAGGAGGGAGCTGGGCCTCCTCACCTCCTCAGCCACCCCCACCTCTGCCTCTGGGAGCAGTAACAGGTCACCGGAGCCTCTAAAGAAATACACCCTAGCTTAGGCCACAGGTGAGGCTGGGAGGCAGAGCACCTGCTGAGTATGCAGGGCCAGGCTCCATCCCATCAGAAGAAAGGAAGAAACGTATCACACGCCTGCTTCCATCTGAGGAAGGCCACACTTTGCCCTGGGTTTCATCATTTACAGAGCATTTTACAGTCTCATTGGTGCGATGAGGTATTATGATCCCCATTGTATAAGAAAACAGAGGCCCAGAGAGGTAGAGGAAGATATCCAAGGTCACAAAGCTAGGAGATGGCAGCACCAGGTCTGTAGCCCGAGTCTCCAGGTTCTGTAGGGCTCCCTTTGGACCACTCTCTACTCACCTACCTGGCCCTCCAAATCTCTGGGAAGTGGGAGAGCTCAGGCCAGTAGAAGCAGCTGGAAAGAGGCCCTTGAAGGCCAAAGGCTCAGAAGGCTTGCCGCTGTCCTATCACCCCCTGAGGCTGTTCCATCTCCTGCCCTCTTTGTACAAAACTCTGGTGGGGAAGGTTCCCTTGGTCTCTCCTCTCTGGCCAGCTGTCCCTCCCCAGACTGAAGGGTGGTGTTTTATCTCACCCTCAGAGCGTGCTCCTGAGCACAGGGCTCCTTTTGTTCACTGCTGTATCCCCAGTGCCTAAGCAGTGCCAGATACACAGTAGGTGCTCAATAAATGGCTGGTGAATGAATGAATGAGTGGATGTCCCTGAAGTGTAAAGCGTTTCACGTTTTCTGCAGTGCAAGGAACACTGCGGAGAGAAGCACAACATTCCCTGGAGACAGTAGGCTCTACCAACTAGCGTGCCCCCAGGGGAGGGCACAGACTGGACACAGGAGAGAGGAACTCTGGGCCAGGTTCTTATCCTCTTCTCCATCACTTCCTCCTTCCCTGACTCAGTTTACCCAGCTGTAAAATGCAAAGTCAGGAGCGGTAAGTCCCCTCCCTCGTGTAACTCCGGGGCGAGAAGCCACGCCTCCTGCGACTTGGGGACCTGAGAATATCTCCAGGCTCCCGGGATCCCCTTGGCGCTCTGGGTCTGGGGGCTGCTGTGGGCCCAGGGGCTGCACCAGCGGCCTTCCCACCGTGCCCGAGGAGGCCCGCGAGACCGGGAAGCCCAGCAACTGCGTGACCTTGGGTGGCCCCTCCTCCCGCGCCCCGGTTATCAAGGGAGCGGCGAGGCGACCTCTAAAGGGCGCTGGATCAGAAGAGGACGCCTGGGCGTTCGCCGGTCGCAGTGTCCCCACCTGCCACCCGCCCGATCTCCAAGGGCACTTCCGGCTCCGAAAGCCGCGTAGCCCCGCAGCCGCGTCCGCGTCCGCGCGCCGCGCTCAGGGCGCGGGGGCGGCGCCGGGAGGCGCGGGGCAAAGGCCGGCCGGCGGGGCGGGCGAGGGCCGGGCGCTTACCTGGGGCGGCGGCGGCGACGGCAAAGGCCGCCCGGCTCCTCGGGCTCCTCCGGCTCTTCCTGGCTCCTCCCGGCCCCTCCCGGCCCGCCCTCGCCGGTCCCCGCCGCCCCGTGCCGGCCGGTCCCGTCCCGTCCTCCCGGATCGGCCCCGGGGACGCGCGTCGGGGGCGCGGCCTTCCGGGCTGGGCTCGCCCACGAGGTCCCCACCCGCCACCCGCCGCGACGGGGGTGCAGCCTCAGGAAGTGACGGGCCAGCCCGCCGCGCGGTCCGGGCGCTGAGCGTTCGCCCTGCGGGAATCGGGACCGCGGGCTCCGGAGACGGGCTCCGAGGTCGCGCCCTGTGCTGCGGAACTGCTGGCCGGGGGTCGGGTCCGGGGAGCGGGGAGGCCCCGGGGCCACTCGGATGCTTGGTGTGGGATGAAGGAATCAGCGTCCCGCCGTGCGCACCGCATGGGAGGGTGAAGTAGTGGGACACCGTGACTCCTGACTCTACTTTCGGTTTCTCCAAAGCTAGTTTGGTCCAGCCTCAGGGCCTTTGCACCCGAGGCTCCGGTGCCTGGGACTCTGCCCTCAGACTTTGTCTCCTGGTTTGATTCCGACTTTCTATTCTTCTAACCCTTCCCTGACTACCGGGCACATTCAGTCACTGAACAAATATTTACTAAGCACCTACTATGTGCCAGGTCCTGTGGTAAGGGCGGTGAAATCACACACCATGTTTCCAGACCTGATGTCGTTTAATCATACCATTTACCCTCTGTGAAATTATTTTGTTCATTTTTCTGTTTGCCAATTTATAGTCTGCCTCCCCTCACTGGAATTTAAAAGCCCCAGGCCCGGAGGTCTCCAGGGCCACCTCCTTGGTTCTGTGCCCTGCCCCAGGGATTGTGCTGGGCACTTGGTGAAGGACTTGTTGTCCTACCAACCTTGTGAATTTTCATCACACCCATTCTACAGGAGGGGAAACTGAGGCTCATGTTCAGGCAGAGCAGAAGCCACACAGCTAATGAGTACCAGAGAAGGAATGTGAATCATGGTGACCTCAAGTCTGTTGATCTTTCTCCCAATCCGGTGGATGGTGTTGGAGATCAGCATTCCAGCCTGGAACCTGTGACTCATGTGCTAGTGGAATGCTGAGGCTTCCATCTCCTCATGCACACCGACCAATCAGAACCAAGAGGGGCAGCTAGAGAGTTAGTGTGAGGGCCAAATGACCAGTCACCTGTAGGCTTCAAGGGCTGATCCTTTGGGCCTTGTTAAACTTAAATAACAAGCCAGGTGTCATGGTGCCACTCCTGTAATCCCAGCTACTTGGGGGGCCGAGGCAGGAGGATCACAAGTTCCAAGCCTGCTGGGCAACATAGTGAGGCTCTGTCTCTAAACAAACAAATAAAATGACAATAGGGCTGGGGGTGTAACTCAGTGGTGGAGGGCCCTGAGTTCAACCCCAGTACCACACACACATACAAAAGATGGAATAGGGGCTGGGGAGATAGCTCAGTTGGTAGAGTGCTTGCCTTGCAAGCACAAGGCCCTGGGTTCGATTCCCCAGTACTGCAAAAAAATAAAAAAATAAAAGGAATAATGACCATATGGACGAGGGTGACAGCTAAGGAATAATGACCATATGGACGTGGGTGAGAGCTGAGGACTTCCTGCCACCCCTTCTTGGCTCCATATCTGGGGGCCCCTCACAGCCAGACTGGCACTTCTCTGCAAGAAGTCTTTGCCCTGCGTCTAATTAGTCAGAGACCCTGTGTTGAAAGGACTTGCCTTTGGACACTGAATCCAGTTAGAGCCATTGCCTGGCACCTGCCCCTCACCCCTGTCACCCCCGCTGGACGTAATCCCATAATCGAGGCTACAGGTAGGAAAGGAGGGGAAAGCATGTGGAGCCCTTTTGGGGTATGCCTTTAGGGTTTCCTCAAACGTTCGTTGTTGCACGCTGCAGGTCTCACTTCCTCCTCAACCCTTTACGAGTTGTTGTGCGCGGGCAGGGCGTGGTGGACTGGGAGCAGAATAAACCTGAGCTGCAGTTTTACTCTGTCCAAGATTCTTCTGAGAAGATGTTTCCTTCAACAAGGAGAAAAAAGAAAATCTACTGTATAACAGTTACATAGTAATGAAACCTCCCAGAGTTCAGTGGCCTGATGCATGAGAGGTACCTGACAATGAGCTTCAAGCCTCCAGCAGGCGTCGCAGGATGGGATTTGTCCCACCCAAAGATCGGAGCTCTGGCTTCCAGGATTATCCAAGATGGCTGCTCTGGCTTTGAAATGTGTTGGCAAATGGGGAGCTGCAGCTCAGGGTGGTCAGCTGGAGGTCCTGGAGGCGGGATGCGGTTGGTCAGGCAGGGGTCCTGGAGGTCCAGTGTGTTTGGTGTGGTTGCAGGATCCTGGAGGCTGGGTGCAATCAGTCGGTCTGGGGTCCCGGTGATAGGGCGCAGTCAGTTGGTCTGGGGGTCCTGGTGGCAGGGAGCAGTCAGTCGATGTGAGGGTCCCAGAGGCAGGGAGTGATCGGTGGGGCTGAGGGATCCCAGAGACGGGGCTCAGTCAGTCCGGCCAGGGGTCCTATGGGGCCTGGCTGTTGTCTCAAAATGGCGGCAGCCACGTGTAACCACACCTGCAGGTACTGTAACAGTGAACTTCCAGGCGACAGCAGGCAGCTGGTGCTCCACTAGTGGTCAGTGATCAGTTTGCTGACTGTTGTCTGATGATCAGGAGGTGAACCTCGTGCCTTGGGTGATGGATAGGTGTAAGGCAGGCGATGGACAGGCGAGAGGCAGGCAAATGGCGGATGATAGGCCAGCATTTATTATTTTTTACCTTGAATTATAGTTGCTAAGGTCTGTGTCTCATCTTCTCTGATTAGACTGTAAACATGTAGAATAGAGAGTTCACATCTGATTCTCCTCTGTGCTCAGGGCCTAGCACAGTGTCTAACACAAGACAGGCACTCAACCAACATCGATGTTTTCTTATTGACTCCCCAAAGGCTTTTTGCTTTTTTAAAGAATTATTTATTTATGGTACTTGGAATTGATTTAAAGGGGTGCTTTACCACTGAGATACCCCCCAGCCCTTTTTATGTTACTTTTGAAATGGTCTTGCTAAGTTGTCAAGGCTGACCTTGAATTTGCAATCCTGCCTCCATTGCCAGGTCTCTGGGATTATAGGAGTGTGCCACCAAGCCCAGCAAGGGAAACCTTTGAATTTACCATTGACTAATTCCACCAGGATTTATTGAGTTGCTGGCCGGATTCTAAGGCAAGGAAGGTACAGTAGAGGAAGGAACCAAAACTCTGTTTGTTTCTTGGTACCGGGGATTGAACCCAGGTGTGCTTAACTACTGAGCCACATCCCTACCCACCTCCTTTTTAATTTTTTTACGTAGAGACAAGGTCTCACTAAATTGCTGAGGGTCTTGCTAAGTTGCTGAGGCTCTTTGAACTCACGATCCTCCTGCCCCAGCCTCCCAAGCTGCTGGGAGGCCAGGCATGCACCACTGTGCCTAGCTCCAAAGCTCTTTTTTCAGTAAAATCATGGCATTTACATTCTGGTTAGGAGATGGGGAGAGGGGAGGCGGGTGATGGCACAGAAATTAATCCAACAGGTAGTGACCAGAGCTCTAAAGTAAAGCATCAGGAGTGCTGCCGCAGGTGAAGTGGCCAGGGAGCACTGTGGGTGACCTGGAGCTGAGGGGAAACCTACGGGTTATGGGGGCAGAGCTTCCCAGGCAGACCCAGCAACTGCAAAGACACTGAGCTAGGAGAGTGGTGGAGTCTAATAGATGAGACTGGAGAGGTAGCATGGGTCAAATCACTGTGTGTTAGTCAGCTTTCCATCACTGTGACAAAATTCCTGAGAAAATCAGATTATAAGAAGGAAAGGTTTATTTCACTCACAGGTTTTGAGGTTTTAGTCCATGGCAACGTGGCCTTGCTGCTTTGGGCCTAAAGTGGAGGAGAGAGAGAGAGAGAGAGAGAGAGAGAGAGAGAGAGAGAGGGGAAGAGAAAGAGAGGGAGGGAGAAGGAGAAGAGAACATGAAACAGAAAGAGGCTATGGTTCCCATATCCTCTTTTAAGTCCCCTCCCTGGCAACACCTCCACTAGGTCCCATCTGCCGATATCTCTGAAGGCTGAGGCCAAGCCTTCAGCCCTTGAGCCTTTGGCAGACATTCAAGATCCAAGCTGGTAGCAGTGAACTTTTTAAAAATGCAGATGTGTTTTGGGTTTAGGGATGCCAGATGTAGCAAATGAAAATAGGGGGCAGTGTTATATTTGAATTTAATATGAGTATGTCTCAAAATTGTATATTGTGGGAAGCCGTCCTTATTTAGCAGATTCAGACTAGGTGGAGTCATGGGACACAGAGGCCTGGCTTCTAGGAAATGCCGGGAAGCATGTGGTGCTGCGTGGGAGTGGTTCCCTTTCTCCTTCTAGAATTTTCCTCCTAAGATAATGGCTCCCCTAACTCCACCCTGTCCTGTCCATCACAGAAGAAGCTCCTCCCGGTCCTTGCCCCCTTTACCTGTGTATTATAAATGAAGGAGAGTTGGGTGATTCCATGTTGTTTTAAGAGGCCGTCACGCCCCCTCTCATATGAAAAGAGTATTGGCTCTCATGTGTTTATTGAGTAGATAAGTTTTTTGGGTAAGAGATAGAAGAACTGCCAGCATCCTCCTCTGGCAGCTAACCCTTTCCTCCTCCACGCGGGACATGGCAGAGAGGACCCCCACAGTATATGATACACTTAAACTAAAAAAATGACTCATTGGGTTTCTGAAATTCAATTCTATTTCATCTGGTGACCCTACTTGGGCCTCATTCCGGAAATTCTGGTTCCATTCCCAGGCCAGGCTTAGGTACTGGTCACACGCCCACTGGCTATTTCTAATATGGGCCCAGGATTGGGAACTACGGATGCAGCATCTTATCTATTCTGAGAGGGCCGTGGTCAGAGAGCTGTTCAGGGTTTGGGGCAGTGAAATGACATGATCTCACTTTTGTTTTCTTTTGCTACTGGGGATTAAACCCAGGCGTGCTTTATCACTGAGCTACATCCCCAGCCCTTTTTTAAAATTAATTAATTTATTTGGAGACAGGGTCTCACTAAGTTGCTCAGGGCCTCCCTAAATTGCTGAGGCTGGCTTTGAACTTGAGACTTTCCTGTATTAGCCTTCTGAGCTGCTGGGATTATTTGGCTACCATGCAGAGGACAGAGGAACAAGAGCGGACAGAGGCAGCGGGTTAGGGAGGTGTTGCAATAATCCAGCCTGGAAGAGGGCCTGTATTTGTTGGGGACCTACTATGGGCTGGGTCCAATAAAAGTAACAATGGAGTCCTAGGCTACTGGGTCCTGCCCCACCAGACCCACCTGATTTAGAATTTCTTAGAAGTGTGGAGGCCTAGGAATTTTTACTTTTTAACAAGGGCTACTAGTGATTCTGATGATCCATCAGGTTTAGAACAACTAAATGATTGAATTTAATTCTCCTGGAATTAAATTATAGAAATAGCCATGAAGACTGCTTAGGGAGCACTGTCCTTGGGGCTGGATGATGTGCTTTCCAGACATACTTTACCTCACTCAATTCAATGCAGTACCTGCTGTCGTTAGCTGCGGTTCTCAGGAGGGAATTGGGGTGTGGAGAGGTTACATAACATGGCCAGGATCTCTGAGCTTCAAGGTGACAGAGCTCAGAGTTGAACCCAGGCCTGGCTGTTTCTGCCATCCTGCCCTCCTGCAGACCTAAATACCAGTCTGGAGACAGCTGAGTGGCAGATAATGGATCCCCAATGGAAGAAGCCGCCTTTGCTCTGTCCTGTTGATGTCTGTCCTGGGACCTGGGCCGACCTGAATATTTGTTGAATGGAACTGAATTTGTGGTGATTGGTATCACTGAAGGCAGTCCCTTTCCCAAAGAGTGTCCCCAGGATGCTGTTGCGTTAACCTGAGATTAAATGACCCAGAAGGATGTTTATGGTCACTTCTTTTCTTATCACACTCAGAAATAAACAGGACTCCCGTGGGAAGAGGCTGGACATTCCTGTGGAGGAAGGTCAGGTAGAGGGTGTCGCTGATGCACATGGTTACCATGGATGTTGTGTTGCTGAGCAATCTCTAGTTTGTGTATCGAAGGCGTCTGTGACCCAAAGAATGGAACAGCTCCTGGTTGATGGAATCAGCAACTGGAGTTGGCAGAGCTGAGTGGCAGAGTTCAGAGTCAAAGTCATTTGGTTGATATTTCCCCCTGTCACTCTCATGGTGAGGCAGGCATTTGTAGGTCGCTGCCTTACCTCTTTACACAGAGGCACGGAAGATGACCTCTACCTGCTTCTTATTTAAGAGCGCTTTGTACTTGTCCCTGATCTGATATTTTGGAAGGTGTGGGACCCATATCACTGTGGCATAGAGATACTTTTAGCTGGTGGTGCATGGGCCTCAAATCACCTTGAAGCACCCGGTGAGAAAGTTATTTCCTTCAATGCTTATTTTGTTGAAAATACAGTTGGATGCCTCTGAATCTAATGCTCTCTCAACATTTGTTAATCTTCTTAATGAAAGGCAAACCGGTCTTAACCTTGAGCCTTCCGTCATCTAAAATAGGGACTTAGTTATATTATTTCTTTACATAGTAAATTTTGTCTTTGGAGAGGATTTTAGATGGACAGAGAAGTTGCAAAGATAATCCAGACAGTCCTCATCTGAGAATCTTATGTCCTTTACCCTGTTTCCCCCAGTGTAGCATCTTACATAACCACGGTACAGGTAGCACCTGGTCGGGATCGTTGGTTAAGGTGCATACTAACTTACCAGTTTCCCCACTCCTGTCTTCACGGTCCCAGAACCAACCCAGGATCCCACTCTGCATGCAGTGTTGTTTGTTTTAGCATCGATTTCATTTTACATATCTTGAGTACTTCCTGCAATAGCAAACGATCCTGTTTATGGCAATGATGTATCTCCTTTGAAAACATTAAGCCTAGTAAACTGAGAGGACTTGGAAAAAAGAAAAGAAAAACCAAAACAAAACAAAGAAAAGAAAATCAATAGGAAAAGTGGGATACAAATGTGGTAAAACATTCTCGATTTCCTCTGGGTTGGCTTCACTTGTAGGAAAATCTTCCCATGAGGGGGGAAGAGGATCACGTCAGCCTCCCAGCCAGATGGATTTCTCTCACTGGCCATTAGAATGGATGTTTCCAGTTGGATGGTCATTTGCTGCTCTGTGAAATGCTGACACAATTACAATGACGCTGATGATTTACCAAGCACAAATCCCAGAGGTGACTGGTTCTGGAATTAGTCAACAGGCCAAGGACGTCAGTGGGACCTAAGCTCCTCCCACCTCCAGCATCCTCGGCTATCAGCTGTCGTCCTTCACTGGACCTTGCTGTACCTCCAAGATGGCGCCCTCAGCTCTAAGCCTCAGATCCTTCAGCAGTTGTGTTCAGAGCAGGAAAGAAGAGAGAAAAGAGGGCTTTCCCCTGAGCATTTGCTCATGGGTTTCTCTCCCATGGTCGGGGATAAATATTTCCCAGAAACCCTTTTGCTGGGATCACGTGTCTGGATCACTTGGCTGCAAAGGAGTCGGGAAAGCAAAGACCTGGCAAAGGCGATTGGTTCAGACCCTGCTGGGTGGAGACAGGCCAGTTCTAACCTTTGTGAAATTTGAGGAGAGTACAGATTGACCAATAAAACATCAGCTAACCTCCCTTCCTCACAAAACATACCTCAAAACCACTTGGAAGACCAGGCTCGAATTTAGAATCCTTTGATGATTGGCAGTTTGATGGCAGGGTGTGGCCCTGGATCACTGCCATCTTCCTTCTGTCCCCATCCTTAGCTCCATTTCCTACCATGAGAGGTCTCACACACAGCCGTGTAGATGCTCCAGCCCATAAACACCTGCCTCTTGGCCACTCGGGGAACCCCTGGGGGGGTGGGTCAGGCCACAGGTGGGCTTGGGATGTTTGCACAGAAATTTTGGGGTACCAGGTACCCAGAGCTCAGGGTTAGGTGGGACATCTTTTTGGCCTTGTAGACGCCTCTTTCCATGGGAATGGGCAGGGCTGAAGGAGGACCAATGTGGAGGCTTTACAGGATGGGCCCGGAGCAGGACTGCCCTGGCTGGTATCATTGGGCATACAGCTGCACAGACAAAATCAGGCTTCTTCACCCCGTTGTTCTGAGAACTCATCTGCCCAGGCTGAGCTCAGCGGGCCCAGGGGCTTTATGTCTTGTTGAGCCCGTGTATCCCCAGGACCTAACTCAATGCCTGATATATGGCAAGTGCCCAATGAATATTTAATGAGTGAATAAATGAATGATTATCACTATCAGTACGAGTGGGCACTGTCCTGCTTCCTAACGTAGGGATGGAGAGTGCTGGAGACCAGGCTCTAGAACAGAGAGTTAGTCTGGATCCTTGGCAGGACAACCACCCAGAACCTGTGGCACTTTCTCTCTTGGACGCCCTCCCACCCCAGGGGACGCATATTTTGGATTCTCCTAGCCACAGATGTCCCTCAGGCCTGCCAGTCAATGTTCGCTGTTGCAGTCTGAGTTTCTGGGCTGGGGGGGACCTGTGAACACACCCGCCCACTCCTTCCACAAGCACAGTGGCCCTCCCACCTGACACATCCCTCCTGGCAGGCCTACCCCGGCCGGTCACTCTGTGTACTTTCCAGTCCCTGTTTCTCCTCTGCTCCTGCTGCAGGAGTGTCTCAGCCTCACGCTCCTCCTGGCTGTCCAAACAAGCCCTTGCTTCAAGGCCCCACGGGAACCTCGCTAGGCTGCCCCAACCCCCTCCTCAGCCTTGCCTAGGGATTCCATGTCCCCGTCTGGCCTCCGGCTTTCTCTGTTCTGCATTCGACAGAGGCCCATGGGCCTCACTGTGGACCAGGTCCCAAGCTGGGAAGCGATGGGAAGGTATCCTTTGGAACTCTTGGGGTGGCTCCTTTAAAGACGAGTGGATGAAGAGGGCTGCCTTACTGCCTGGCACAGGGGTGCACGGCTGGGATCCCAGCAACTCGGGAGTCAGGAGGATCACAGGTTTGAGACCAGCCTGGGCAACTTAGTGAGACCCCGCCTCAAAAGAAAATTAAAAAAAAAATTAAAAAGGAAGAAAGGAGGTTGGGGATGTAACTCAGAGGCAGAACACCCCTGGGTTCGATGTCCAGCACCACATACAAAAAAGAAAGCTCGGGCTGGGCTGTGCTCCGTGGGAGCGCTCGCCTAGCATGCGTGAGGCCCTGGGTTCCAGCCTCAGCACCATGTAAAAATAAATAAATAAAATAAAGGTATTGTGTCCATCTACAGCTAAAAATATTTTTTAAAAAGAAAGCTCTATTATTATACATTCATGTCCTACTATATATTGTTTCAATGTTCTGTGTCATTTAAAGAAAGCTATGTTTGTTTGTTTGTTTTTGCAGTGCTGGGGATTAGAACCCAGGGCCTTCTGCTTGCAAGGCAAGCACTCTACCCACTGAGCCATATTCCCAGCCCAAAAGCTAGGTATTAAAGGATGTGGCAGGTGCTGTCACAGAGAGCAGGGGAGGAGTAGGGAACAGCCAGGCTTCACCTTGACTGGCAATTTGAAAATCAGAACCCAAGGCTGTGTGCTCTTTGCCTCTCAGAGGCCACACGGCCTCCCTCCTGGCTGCCTCCCTGGGTGGACTCTTTAGTTGCCCACAGTCAGATTCTTACCTTTACTGTGCACATGGCTCCGAATTGGCCACCCTGGCTTCTATGCTGCATGACCTATGCACCAGTCAGGGTTCCTTTGCTTGTAAATCAAACAACCCAGCTCAAAATTGTTTGAGAAAGGGAGTTTATTGGCTGATGTAACTGTTGAAAATTCCAGAGGTAATTTAGGTTTCAGGTGGGGTCAGATCTGGGCGCTTGTGATTGTCAACTTTTCATTCCTGTGACCAAAACCCCTGACAGGAACAACCTAGAGGAGGAAAACTCCAGAGGTTTAGTCCATGTTCAGCCGAGTTCATTGCTCTGGCCCCAGGGTGAGGCAGAACATCTTGGTGAAAGGGCTTGGTGGAGGAAAACTCCACTCCTGGCAGCCAGGAAGTGGGAGAGAGAGAGGGGTAGGGGGAGAGAGGGAGAAGGGGAGGATGGGAGGAAAAAGGAGTAGGAGGAGGAGAAGAGGGGGAGGAGGAGGAGGAAGGGGAGGAAGAATAAAGGGGAGGGGAGGAGAGGGGAGAGAGAGACAGGGACAGAGACTGCAGAGACGTTGTGCCCTTATATGGCACACCCCCAGTGACCCACCTCCTCCATGTCCCAGCTGCCTGCAGTTGCCACCCAGTCAGTCCATTCAAACTAGGATGAGGTTCCAGTTCTCACAACCATTTCACCTCTGAACATTCCTGCATTAATGCAGGCGCTCTGGGACACCTCATTCCCAAACCGTAACAGAGCTCACATAATCTGATCAGGAAGCGCTCTCTGTTGCCCGACTGCTTCTCTCCAGGATAAATTCACCCAGAGATCCTCCCTGTGGATGTGACAAGATGGTCACCGGAGAGTCTAGACAGCTACCAGCTTAACAACCCTGGTGGAGGAGACGTCCCCTGTCCTGACCTCTAGCAGTAGCTCACCGGTTTGGGGAAAGATGCAGATTCGAAATCAAAGTATGGTTTCTACTAAATGCATGCCATTTTTGTACTCTCAGACGCCGAATCCTTGTAGGTTGGGAACTGTCCCTATCGCTATATTAGATGTAAAATTACTTTGAATTGAAATGTGTATAGAAAAGTACATACAAGGCTTAGGCACTGTTTACAAATAAATAGGAAGTAAATACCCTCCTGTGTAATTTCCCCTAAGTCAAGAAATAAAACGTCACTTGCATCCCAGGATCCTCTCCTGGCGACCTCCTCGTCCTCTGGAGAAAACCCCTTTGACATCATTATCCAAGTTCCGTTCAGCTTTTCTTTTATCCCATGGTGAGCGAAGCTGCTCGCCTTGTAGGCTGCACGCAGGGAAGAAGTGGGGTCCTCTATCCCCTTCAAGAGCACGCTCCCGTGACCTCGCTTCTCTTAACCAGGTCCCCTTCCCTCCAGCTCCCACCTTCTCCCCAGAGCGCCATTGGCTGGGGACCAATTCTTCAATGCATGAGCTGTCGGGGGGCATTTCAGATCCACATCAAGACAGCGTCCTGCCTGGGCGCCGGGCGGGAGGCTCGTGGTGGGATTTCCGCCGCCAGCGCCCTGGACAGCTCGTGTGCTCTCAGGGGTGTCGGTTGTGAGCAGCTACTTAAAGACAGAACCATCATGGTAGGTAAGAACCCCCAGGCTTCACTGGACCAACCAGAGGCCAAAGGGCCACGCTGCGGGGATGATCTGGTTTGCTGCAGTCGCCAGGGCCACTTCCGAACGTCCACCACTCTTGGCGTCGCTTGCTCCACTGGAAAAAAGCATCCAGTGGGAAGGACTTTGTTCAGGTGACATGGACCATGTGACAGCCTCAGGTGAAACAGGGTGGTGGGCAGCGGCAGGACCAGGCTCCCGGCTGCCCTGTTGCTGTAACAGCTGCTACAAACACCAAGCAGAGGCCCAGCACAGCTGCCCCAGAAAGGGAGGCTGGGAAGGACGCTCAAAGAGGACCCGGCCTGCCGCACACTTTTCTCTTCTTTCCTTGCTCATTGTCACTAGCCTGCTGTACAACGCGGGCAGGTCTTTCACTGAAATTGAAGAGTCCATCTTTTTTTTTATAACATTGGTTTTTTTGTTCTTATTTATCTATTTATTTTTTGCGGCGCTGGGGATTGAACCCAGGGCCTTGTGCTTGCGAGGCAATCATGCTACCAAGTGAGCTATCTCCCCAGCCCTTTTTGTTCTTTTTAGATACACATGACCGCAGAGTGTATTTTGACATATTATACATACATGGAGCATAACTTATTCTAATTGGGTTCAGTTCTCGGGGTCGTACGCGATGTGATGTTTCACTGGTCGTGTATTCATATATGAGCCTAAGAAAGTTATTCTGGTTCGTTGGACTGTCTTTCCTATTCCCATCCCCCTCCCTTCCCTTCGTTCCTCTTTGTCTAATTCAATGAACACAATGAACTTCTATTCTTCCCCTCACCACCCTCCCTTGTGAATTTGCATCCGCATATCAGAGAGAACATTCAGCCCTTGGTTTTTTGGGATTGGCTTGTTTCACTCAGCATGATACTCTCCTGTTCCATCCATTTACAGACAATTGCCATAATTTCATTCTTTATGGTTGAATAATATTCCATTGTGTATATGTAAATTTTATTTATCTATCATCTGTTGAAGGGCACCTAGGTTGGTTCCATAGCTTGGCTATTGTGAATTGAGCTGCTATGAACATTGATGTGGCCATGTCACTGTAGTATGTTGATTTTAAGTCCTTTGGGTATAAACTGAGGAGTCGGATAACAGGGTCTAACAGTGCTTCCATTCCATGTTTTCTGAGGAATCTCCATACTACTTTCCAGAGTGGTTACACCAATTTGTTGTTCCACCAGCAATGTGTGAGTGAATGGTTTCCCCACATGCTCGCCAACATTTATTGTTAACTGTATTCTTGATATTTACCAATCTGACTGGAGTGAGATGAAATCTTGGTGTAGTTTTAATTTACATTTCTCTCATTGCTAGAGGTGTTGAACAGTTTTTCACATATTTGTCGACCATTCTTATTTCTTTTTCTGTGAAGTGTCTGTTCAGTTCCTTTGCCCATTTATTGATTGGGCTATTTATTTTTTTAGTGTTAAGTGAGTTCCCTGAATATCCTGCACTATCTGAGGTGCATGTGGTAGAGAGGGTCTTCCTTTCTGCAGGTTCTCTCTTCACATTCTTGATGGTTTCTTTTGATGTGAAGAAGCTTTTTAGTTTGATACCATCCCATTTATTGATTCTTGATTTTACTTCGTGTGCTTAGGAATCTTACTGAGGAAGTTGGTTCCTAAGCTGACAGGATGGAGGTTTGGTCTTACTTTTTCTTCTAGAAGGTACGGACTCTTTGTTCTAACGCCGAGGTCCTTCATCCACTTGAGCTGAGTTTTGTGCCGGTGAGAGGTAGAGGTTCAGTTCCATCCAGAGTAGCCACATGGGCACGGTGCCGGCTTGGGCACAGGCTAGTGCTCTCTTGGTCTCCTGGGCTGCTATAGTGAGGTGCCACACCCTGAGTGGTTTCAACAACAGAAACTTGTGGTCTCACACTGTCCCAAAGGCTGGAAGACCAAGGTGTCACTAAGGTTGTCAGTTCTTGCTGAGGGCAGCGAGGGAGAATCTGCTCCAGGCCTCTCCGGTCTTGTGGTGGTGGCCGGCACTTTCTGGAATTCCTTGGTTTGTAGATACATCACTCTGATCTCTGGCTTTATCTTTCCGTGACATTCTCCCTCGTGGGTCTTGACACCATTTCTCTCTACACAGGTCTGTCTGTGCCTGAATTTCCCCATTATTTTGTGGGTGGGTACAGGGCATTGAACTCAGGGGCACTCGACCACTGAGCCACATCCCCAGCCCTGTTTTGTATTTTATTTAGAGACAGGGTCTCACTGAGTTGCTTAGGGCCTCACTAAGTTGCTGAGGCTGGCTTTGAACTCACGATCCTCCTGTCTCAGCCTCCTGAGCTGTTGGGATCACAGGCGTGGGCCACCGTGCCCAGCCAAATTTCCACATTTTATAAGAACACCTTTTATATTGGATTAGAGCTTACCTAATGACCTCATTTTAACTTGATCGCCTATTTTAAATAAAGTCGCCTTCTGGGGCGGAGTACAGGTTAGGACTCAAGACATCATTTACGGGGGTGGGGGGGACAATTCAACCAGAAGAGGTGCTGAGTGGATAGTAGTTTCCTTCCTCATCAAATAGGACGAGGGGGGCCTGGCCCAGAGCAGCCCCGCCGTAGATAGGTGTCGAATGAGTGAAGGGACGGATTCTGGGTCCCGTGGTGTTTTGGAGGCTTCAGAGGGTTCTCTGCTGAACATAGATACTCCTCCCGTTAATAAAAGTGGTTTCGAGTTGCTCAGACAAGAACGTGAAGTTCCCCAGAACAGCTTGGGTGCTTGAGGAGCTGGGATCTGACTTCTCTTTTCCGCGCGCTTTCCGCTGCTCCTCAGAGCTGGGGAAGACGCGGGACAGCCCTTCATTCCTGGAGATGCTCTGCTTTGCCACAGAGACTGAAGTGTTCCAGCAAAGGCTGACTACTCCCTCCAGCCTTCTGAGAAGTTCCGATAACAAATCAGGCCCCAAGGTGAGGTGAGGAAGTGGCCCTGGGGATGGGACAGGGAGGCTCCCACATCCTTCCATCCCAGGCACCCAGTAAACCAGGAAGCTACAGCCCAGTTCTTAATTCTTCATTCCTAGGGCCAGGGGGCCACACACCTTGAGTACTTGCGACATGCCGGGAATGTTCCATCCGGTGTAGCAAAGAGAGTCAAAGGTTAAACTTCAGAGTTAGACCTCTGTGGTCTATGCTTGGCTCCACCACCACCTCACTGTGTGGTACTGGGAAAGTTACTGACCCTCTCTGTGCCTCAGGGTTGATAATTTGGGGCTAATACTGGGATCCACCTTATAGCACATGGGATAATAATGCAATACACTTGACACAGTGCAACCACTATTGTCAGCAATTATTGTTACATTGTTATTATATGTTTGTTGAGGATGCTGTGATCCTGAGGCTGATAAGGGAGAATTCTAGTGGCCAGGTTTCATTAGTGAGTCTGTCCTCGTCCTTCCTGTAGAGCTTTCTAGAACTCAACCCCGTCTCTCTCTCTCTCTCCCTGTCTTCCCCCTCCTGTCCTTACGATCCCAGTGCTCCGCCATGGATGTTCCCATGAGCTCCCCCTGCAGCCCTGTAACACACTCTGGAGCCTGTTTCTTGGTGGAGAACCAAGGCCCAATGGGACAACCTGTGAACGGCGAGACTGAACTTCCCGCCAGGTCTGTGACCCAGGCAGGGAGGAGGGAGACGCATCTGATTGGGATGCAGTTGGTCTCCCGTGCCCTCCAGTCCTCTCTGTCCTTAGGGCGGACCTAAGCAGAGGCACCTGCCCTGACCGTTGGCTTCTCCCCTGCCGTCCAGGCTGGGCCCCTGCTGGCTGTCACACTGAACAGCCCCAGAAACCACCCCCAGGGGCCAAGGATCTGCCATGACGGCAGTTCCTCAGTCGGACTTGGGTTCTCATCCCGCAGTACCGTGAATCCTCACGCAAGCCCCAGGAGGTGCCGGCCACCCTCCCGCACTTTATAGACCAGCGATGGCGAAGGCTCTGAGAAGTTCCTCAACTTCTTCCTGTCCCCAGGCCGGAGCTCACAGGGAGCCCAGCTGCCTCTCTTGTGGCTACTGACCTCTAGGGCCTCCTGTCCCCCAGGGGCCAGAAGATGGCTAGAACCAGCTGGGCTTTGAAGGAGGTGGGCATAGCGGATACCGTGGTTGGGGACCTGCCACATGTGAGGAAGGCTGGCAGGAGATGGGCTATCCTGGGGCCCTCCTGATCCTCGCAAGGTGAGGGTCAGGGCAGCAGAGTAGCTTGCTCAGGGGCCGAGATGGGGCTCCAGCCAGCGTGGCTCCCTGCCAGGGAGGCTGGTGCCTGCTGTAAAGGGATTGGAGGGCTGTCCCTCTTTTAGGTCTCCTCCCTTTTCTTTAGCACAGACAGCAGATTCTGGAATTCTCTGGCCTCTCTGAGGACCCGGCCACAGGATCTTGGGGGCTCCTGAGTTCTCCGTGGAATCAATCCCTCCCAAGTGGTTTTGGAGCTTCCTGCAGAAGCCCTGGGTTAATTTCTGCAGGAGCTGTTATTGACTAACTGTGTAAACTTAGGCTGGAGAATTGCCCTCTCTGATCCTCAGTCTGTACGAATGGGATAATAATGGCCTCTATTTCATAAGCTTGTTGTAAAGATTGGACTAAAATTTGCACATAAAGCAGTTAGGGCGACACCTGGCGTGAGAAAATGTGGGGTGAACATCTACCACCGTTATTCTGGTGGAAATGGCGTTGTCATCGCCACGGAAACCTTGGTGGAGGTTTCGTCTTGGTGAGGGATCCAAGAACTGGAGAGAATGGGCGTGGGGAGTGAGTGGGGAGAGATGTTCTTTCCCTGTCTAACTGGCGGCTAGCCCAAACTGCACCTGCCCGCAGCCAGCTCGGGAGATGGACTGGTCATCTACTTAGCCTTGGGAGACAGGGTGGCTCGGCTTACCACCGTGGGTCCCCCAGGGCCCACACACTCTCCCTCAGCTCCTGGAGTTGCCTGGCAAGGACCTTATAAGACAAAATTTAACATTTTGAAGAACTGAAGAATAGTGAATTGCACACATGTGCAGCTCTCTCTTTGTATGCGTCCATGGGGACTATGACCCATGTCTTTTCTGGGGCCCAAGGTGTCCTCAGCTCTTGGGGCTTCCAGGACTTTTAGTAATAATTCAGGCCAACTCGCTCAGTTGGGGGAAAAGGAAGCCCAGAGAGATAAAAGGCCTTGCTCAGCGGCACGTGAGCGCCCCGCCCCCTTCAATGTGTCTCATCCCTCCTGACACCATGCACTCTGTCCAGCTGGGACTCTTGTCCTCCTAGGAGGAAAGGGACAGGAAAAGGTGGTGTGTGGCGCCAGGAAAGTCCCTCTGGGTTTCCAAGTCTGTTCCCAATGATGTGGCCTTTGGAAGAAAATAATATGTTGCCTCTCACATCCAGGCCCTGCTGAGGCCCGACTGACACCCTCAGGAGCCCCTGCCCTCTGGCAGATGCCACCTCTCTGTGGAGGCACAAGTGGTCACAAAGAGAAGACGCTGTGGCTCTCGGGGCGAGGCTGGGTGACTGGTGAGGACCGTTGTGTTTATGAGACCTCTTATCTTTATGACAGAGCTCAAACAGGACATGAGCTGCTTTAACAAATAAAGCCCGTCCATAAAGATGGGGTTCTGTAGCGAGGGACTGTGCCTCCCAAGGGCAGCTGCACCCACTGTGCATGGCATAGGGATGATCCTGTAACCCCAAGATTCTCCTGAAGGGCCTGATGACTCGGGGCGGGAGTCTCTGTGGCCATGCTGACAGCAGTGCCCAGCCCCCACCTCTCCCGCCTCCCAGCTCCATGGACCCCCTGCGGCATCAGACGCAGCTTCCCCGCCCCCCATGCAACCTCTCTCCCTCCCACCCTGGGGCCAACTCCGGGGGAGATCCCAACCCAGACGGGAAACGCGGAACAGTCAGAAGTGTGCCCAGACTGCCCCCCCAAACGAAGCACCAAACCAAACCTAGAAAACAAAACCAGCCACATCAGTTGCAAAAAATGGAGTCCTGGTTCTATTTGTTCTGCCAAGAGGTCAATACTGAGTGCTTTCCTCAAGGGACCCGGGAGCACTGGAGTTAGAGCAACAGAAACCCCCTTGGTAGCGACCAAGCAGCTGGTGCCCCCTCCCCACCCCACGACAGCTTGGAAACGCTGTACCGAGGGCAGGTGGGAGCCCACGGTCCCAGCTCAGAGTTCTTGACCTGAGACGGCCATCCTGGCTTCGACACGCGGGTCCCGCTGGCTGTCATCTCTGAGAGAGTCACTCTAGTTCATCGCCCCTTACCCTGCTGGCTGGGGAAACCAGGGGCCCCAAGAGGCAGCGGGGCCACCAGGCCCGCCAGGCCCGGGGCGCTCAGGCAATGGAAGCGATCTGGCTGTGTTTCTGCTCTCTGCAGAGGAGAGTCCTGGGGCAGGGCCAGCAGCCGCCCTGGCTGTGGGGGTGACAGCAGAACAGGGTGGACATCAGCAAGGCCAGGGCCATAAGGAGGGCCAGCGCCCACCGGATGACGCCTGGGTAGATGAAGGGCAGGATGAGGAGGATGAGCAGGACCAGCAGGAGCAGGTGCACTGCCAGGCGCCGGGCCGCCACGCGGTTGGCACTCACCACCTCCTGCTCCTCCTCTCCTGCCCAGCTGGGATGATGCCCTGCCCCTGAGGTGGCAGCACCCGCCAGCCCCTGAGGACTGAGCCGCACTTCCAGGCACGGCCGGGCCAGCTGCCCCACCACCGCCTCCTGGTCACGCAGGCTGCAGATGAGACCCCCTGGGACCGGGGTGACCTTTCGGCACAGCGGGCAGGTGATGGCCCAACTGTCCTCCTGCACGCACAGCAGGAGCTTCAGGCAGACGGCACAGAAGGTGTGCTGGCAGCTCAGCACCTTGGGGCACCGGGCGCAGTTGTAGGGCTCCCGACACACCAGGCACTCCAGGTCACCCTCTGTGGAGCCACGGTGACACTCAGCAGACCCCGAAGTGATGGTGGTGGTGGCTATAGCTCCGGCTGAGATGGGTGGTGGCTGTTGCTGGGCGTCGGTGCAGGACATCGTGGGCACAGAGCTGGTGGCAAGCGCCTGCTGGGCACCTGGGCATGGGCAGGAAGTGTGGGCCAGTGCCGCTGTGACTTGGAAGGATCCTGACTCCGTGCCGGACGCCTCCAGCCTCCCGCTTGCTCTCCCCAGGGCCCGCAGCGGCAGCTGTGTCCCGCTTTCTCCGGAGGCTGCCTGGCTTGTTTCCTGCTGTTCAATGTCGCCTCTGTTATTATTATTTCTTTCCTCGAAACTGAGGGTTAATCAGTAACTCGTGGGCTGGAGACTTTGCATTGCCTGATAGAAGGGCCAAAAGGGGCAGGGCCTAAAGAACCAGGACTTTCCTGTCGGGGCCAGGTGACTGGCGAGTACTTATGTGACCCATGTGGCTGGTGAGCTTCGGGATCCATCGGCAACCCCCTTCAAGCCCTCTCTGAAGCTTTTAAAATACAGAGGCCTAAGTCTCAGACCCAGAGATGAAGATTTGGCAGGTCAGGATGGGATCTAAAAATCTGTGCAGTTACCAAACATCTTCATGAGTCTGATGTGGGCGCCTGGGGAACCCCAGTTTGAGCAACATTGCCATGGAAGGGTCTCCGAGGAAACCTTTGGGGTGTCAGGATGGGTGGGAAGAAGTTCGTTTGAACTTTGAGCACATTTGCAATCAGTTGGCCTCGTGAAGAAAGAAAGAAGTGGTCAGAAAAATATTCCGCGTAGCCTGGGAGAAAGACCAGCCAAACAGCAAAACAAACCCTGCCCCACCCCCAGGTGCTCAGCACCTGACCGCATTCGGCTCCGTAGTCCCTTAGAGTCACGGCAACTCTGTGAGCGGTGACTGATTCCTGAGCATCTCATCAGTGCCACCACACACAGTCATCTAATAATAGGTGCCATTAGCCCTGTGTGTGGCGTGCAGGCCTGCACCCAGCCGTCACGAGAGCAGCGCCCTTTATGTGAACCTGCTCTGAGCCCACCCTGCGCCCTGGGTCCTCTGTGCTCTCTGGGATCTTGGCCCCATGAGGAAGACCTGGGAGTGTGGGCAGGGTGTGGTCAGGCTGGCCTGCTGGATGTCTGCCAAGGGGCCTTCCACAGGGGCAAGACCTACCCGCGTCCAAGGTCTGGTCCCTGGTCTCGTGGGACGCACTCCCATCAATTCACGCAGATGCAGTGGCCTCCGGGCAGCTGACTCAAGCTGCAGGCCTCACGTGGCTGGCAGATACAGCAGCGTGGCAATTAGGAAAATGTGACTCTTTTACCTTGTCCCCAGTGCAGAAGGGTGGGTGGCACATCTCCTTCCTCTGTGTGCAGGCCACGCCGAATCCAGAAAAATGTGCTGAGCGGTCCCTCGCTGCTTGTGTCACCTGGCAATGGTCACAGGGTGTCCACCTCTCCCCATTCAGCCTTCCCTTCACCCCAAGGGGCATGCACTGTGGTGTTGTGTGCTGGAGCCCCAGACTGGCAGCGGTTTCCTCCTTTGGAGCACCTCTTGGAGCACCTCCTGGAGGACCTCTTGGAGGACCTCTTGGAGGATCTCTTGAAGCACTCTTGGAGCACCTCCTGGAGGATCTCCTGGAGGACCTCTTGGAGCACCTCCTGGAGGATCTCTTGGAAGACCTCTTGGAGGACCTCTTGGAGGATCTCTTGAAGCACTTCCGGGAGAACCTCTTGGAGGACCTCTTGGAGCACCTCCTGGAGGACCTCCTGGAGGACCTCTTGCTGCTCCTCCTATTCGGGGCCCTCTGTTTCTGAAGTCCCATTCCCCACCATCCCATCTCATTTCTCCTCCACAATCAGTTATTTCTCTCTGTCACATTTCTCCCCAGCTGAAGCAGGTCTTGGATGAAGCCTTGGGCATCTGTGCCCTGCACCCATTTTCCACTTTGGGGTTAACAGTGGCTCGTTTTCACCTTAGGCAATCCCAGTTCCCCACCATCCTCTGGGTGTGACTCCACAGGGGTTGGTCTCTCACCCCACCTCAGCAGGGGCTGATGTGATGGGATTCAGGCTGACCAATCAGCAGAGTCCAATCTGCTGGCTGCAGCCATTGGTTCAGGCACAGGTGTGTGGTCTAAGCCCAGCCAATGAGATCCAATTCTGGGACTTCTGTTGGAATTTTGGGGGAAGTTTCCCCTTCTGCTGGGTTTCCAAGCTTGAGGGTGGAACCCCAGAACTGCCAGGAGCACAGTGTGCACAGAACCAGCCCCAAAGTAAGGTCAGGGTGAAAGAAAGGTGAGAGAAGAGTCAGGCAAAAGCCCGATGCCACACCCAAAGCCAACTATCTATCTTTGGATTTTTCAATTATGTTAACTCAAAATTGACCCCAATTTTTATTCTCCTGTGTGTGTGTGTGTGTGTGTGTGTGTGTGTGTGGTGCTGGGGACTGAACCCAGGGCCTTGCATCTAGAAGGCAAGTGTCCTACCCTCAGAGCTATACTCTCAGCCCTAATTTTTTTTTTTTTTTTTTGGTGCTGGGGATTGAACCCAGGGCCTTGTGCTTGCGAGGCAAACACTCTATCAACTGAGCCATATCCCCAACCCCTCAGCCCTAATTTTTATTCTTAAATCTGTTCAAATTGGGTTTATGTTCTTTAGGAGTAAAAGTCTTCAGTGCCACACAACTATACATGAAGAAAAGAAACCTTCACTTGCTCTCAGGCCGTCACCATTGTCAAGACAGACTTCGTGCGGAGCCCAGAGTGACCCGAGGCCTCTGTGTTCCTATGCCACAAGAGACCGTTTTAATCCCCTGCTTTAACTTGCATTATATATTGTTCTTTCCAGTTTTCTAGATCCTCAGAAGGATGGGGAATGTGGGCCACATTCATTTATAATGAGAAATCGGAAATCAGGTAAACAACAGAGGATGTCAGCTTGGCTAGCGTCCTCTCTCTCTCTCTCTCTCTCTCTCCTGGCCAGCTCAACAGGAAGCCACATCCTCAAAAGGTAGATGGAGGAGGTGGAAATCAGACCACGGGAGTCATCTGGGGTCAGCATCTGAACAGCACCTTCTGCGGTAACCTCCATTAAGCAGACATATTGGTTGCTATGCCTCAAATATCACAGAGACATACAAGGTAGAACTTGAAAGTTCTTTTTACCACTACTGCTGTAAAATGATCTGTTAACAGTGGATACCTTCTTGTTCTCATCCTACCATCTTGGCTTGGGAACAACTTTGTTTCTTTTTTTGGGGGGAGGAGGAAAGGGGAGGGCACTGGGGATTGAACCCAGGGGCTCTTGACCACTGAACCACATCCCAGCCCATTTTTTTAATTAAAATTTTTTTTTAAAAATTTTTACAGACTGCATTTTGATTCACTGTACACAAATTGGGTACTACTTTTCATTTCTATGGTTATACACAACGTAGATTCACACCATTCATATAATCATAACAACTTTGATTCTTAAAGGCGCCTTGTCTAATTATCATTGGTACCAACTTTATTGGCTCCTCTCACTTTACTAACTGTATGATCTTGGGCAAGAATTTCAACGGCATTGAAGCTCAGTTTTTTTTTTTTTTTTTTTTAATTTGATAAAAGGGAGATAATATCGCTTCAGGAAATTATGGAAGATTATATTTAACCTCCCTTAACCCCACTAGTACGTGCTCAGTAATTTATGCCCCGTGAGTTGTAACTGACCTGGGTGTAATTGATCTTCCCAGGAATGTGATAAGTAGCTTTGGCGATGGTTCAGCCAGGTCTTCTTAAAGATAAGTGGATATGGGTGGGGTCTGGGCATACCTGAAGCAGATCCATCCCCAGGGAAGGACAAAACATCTCTGGAGACTGAAAATGTCGCCTGCTCCCAGGTTTCACCTTCCGCTCTGTTAACGTTTGTGCTTGCTGTGATAGTTGAGACCTGAAACATATGCATCCTTCCAAAGCTCCGAATAGAACATATTTGTTTATTTTAATTGCTGTACAAATATGAACTCACTTATTTTCAGTAAAACTACTCTTTTTCCTTCGAAATGCAGTTCTTCCATCCCGAGGCTTCTCACAGTAGTGTGGAATTTCACACCTGGCTGCCAGTGCAGAAGTTGAGATGGATCACCTCAGGAGTCACACATGCAGGTAACCACAGACTCTTGCCCTGCCCAAGTCGTTTCTGATCTGAGCCTTGGGTCCTGCATTGAATTCATTGGCAAAGAATCAAGCAGTAGCATGTCATGAGATTACACTGCCCGACCCATTCCTGGCCTTGGGCCACCCTCGCTGGCGCTCTGCCAAATGACCACTGCCCACTCCCACTCCTCTCTGTGCCCCAGCTCACGTTGCTGCCCCAGAAGCCCCGCCTCTGTGTTCCTCAGAAGTCAACCACGGTTCAAAATCCTCCTCGACTTTGTTTAATCCCGACTTTGTCTCTAAGTGATTTGTCTGTGGAGCCCCTCCCTGCTTTTTACCTGGAACTGATGTCCAATATTTGACTTTTGTATTTATATTTCACTTGTATAAATTCCTTTTAGATAATTCCAATGGTGGAAAGAGGAAAGGTAGAAGAAAAGTAGAGGAAGGATCGGCCTCTGGCATCCTCCGGCTTGTTCAAGATTAAATCCAGGGCTTCCGCCTCCTTTGACTCCAGCGGCAGCCTGGATACTGAAGCTCGCAGGCGATGTGTGCCTATCAGAATATTTCTCCTCCTGTTCTCCACGCACCACATTCCAGGGAGCATGGACCTGGGACCCGGACCACAGGACCAGGTGGACGTGAATCCTCCCAGGCATCGCCTAGGATGCATGCAACTTTTCTCCAGGGTGACCAGCCTGAGATCAGGAGGTGGCCTCTCTTTCCTCCCCACACATCCAGCCCTGGCCTTTGGGGAACCCCTTGGAAGGAAGACATTGACTAGAAATAATTGAGGGTCCTGGGTGGAGAGTGGGAGGCTGTCTTTGAATAGACTGTTAGGTTGACTGAGTCGGTAATGTGGAAAGTACCCAGTAGGACTTGGAGTCGTGAGCCTTTCTATATAATTTGGGGTCAATTTGGGGGCCTTGAACAAGGGCTAAACCTGCCTGTCCAGGTTTTCTACTTCTGACACCTGGGTTGAAGAGGGGGCCATGGTCGGTCTCCCAGAAGCAGACCAGGGTTCAAGTCGTAGCTGTGCATCTCTGGGTGATCATTTAACCCCTCTGATTTTCAGTTCCCTTATTTATCCAGTGGAGGTCAAAATAGCCTTTGTGTCAGGAATTTTTTGGTCCTAAGAGTTGAAAAATTCAACTCAAGCTGGCATAACCGACAAAGAAAGGGCAGTTCTTGGCTCCTGTGACTGAGGAGTCCAGAGGTGTTCGACTTTTGGTGTGTTTTGACCACGTGGCTCTCACTAGCGCTCACATTAAGTGATATTTTCAGGGATTAGTCATATACTCCTTCCAACACACCTAAGAAGTAAATATCATTTCTACTTTGTGGGTGAGAAAACTAGGTCACAGAGGGATTAAGTTGAATTATATGGCTAGTAAATGTCAGCTGGGAGCCAATCCAGGGAGCCTGGCTGCTGGGTGGCTCTCTAACCACCATGCACACTGCCTTGTCCATGGGGCTCTCTGTATGACTGACCTGCTGTGTTCCCTCCTGACCCCAGTTTCTTTATCTGTAAGAAGGGGCGATATTTTCTTCCTTAGGTGTTGTTCACAATTTTTATGCTAGAACTGGACATGGCTGGAGGTCAGGTGTGGAAAGCCATGGGTCATTTTCTACATTATTTGGGGTCAGGAGGAAGCCTTGAATGAGGGCTGAGTTTCATCCAGAAAGTGGGTCTTCTACCCTGGTCACCGGGGGTGGAGAGGGGGCCATGTTGCTGTGACCTGCCTCCTAGAAGCACTTTCCGCATCGGGGGTCAGCCTGGAACACACCATTCAGATTGAGATCTCCTCTGGCCACTAGGTCCAAGAGTGATCAAGGGTCCTCCCAGACCCCCAGCCCTGCCTGTCCCCAATACTCCCACCTTAGCATCACCATCTGCCCTAGTGCTCAGGACTCACCTCCTTGGACCTTTTTTTCCTGGTCATTGGCAATAACATCTTGGATCCCAGACTTCCAGGTCCCTCTTCACCTTGGGCTTGCAGATCTCCCAAAGGTTCTATTATGTCCTAGTCTGTCCCCTTCTCCCTCCCCTCCCTGACTCCCTTCAACTTGCACTGTGCCCTCTCAAGTTCACAGTGGATCATCACCAACATTCTCTAATTTCACCTCATTCCATCACCCTCATATCACCATCTTCTGGCTCATTCTCTTTTCTTGGTGGTCTGGGCTCCCAGCTCACTGTGAACTTCTTCCCTGACTCCAGTCTTAATTTGTCATGATGTCATGTGTGGATGATCTTTCCAAGCTCCACCTCCTAGTTCCTTGACCTACCCCTCCTCCAATGACCCTAACCTTCACTCAACCCCAGCCCTTTGCTCCCATGATCATGTTTGTTTGTAACCATAAGCCACAATATCAGTTTCATGCATCCAATTCTCTGCCTACTATCTTATCTTTGTAGTTCATTCTCTTTAGTACAAAAATGGTGATGGTCTTTAGATATTGGAACCCTCCAGTGCTCCTGGGTTAGTCAGCTTTCTATCATTGTAACAAAACACCTGAGATATTTAGCTTATAAAGAGAAAAGGTTAATTTTGGCTCCCAGTTTCAGATATTTCAGCCCATCAGTTGGCTCCTATGTTTTAGGACTGTGGTGAGGCAGTACATCATGGTGGGAGCACATGGTGGAACAGAACCCCTCATCTTATGAGTGAGGGAGCAAAGAAAAAGAGAAAGGAAGAGATTGGGTCCTACAATACCTTTTGAGGTCACACCCCCAATGACCTAAAGACCTTCCACTAGGCCCTGCCTCTTAAAGTTTCCAATACCTCCCAAGAGCGCCACACGGGGACCAGCCTTTTGCACATGGGCCTTTGGAAAAGGACATTCGGAAAAGATACAAAAGGACATTTTGGAAAAGATACAAACCATAGCAAGGCCCATTGTCCTTTAATGTCCCCATCCTCTGCCTCTCCAGCTGCCATCCCGCAGTCCGTTGTTATAGTCACTGAGTCCTCGATACACTCCAGTTCTCTGCTTGTTCTCTTCCTGTGCAGGATTTGGCAATGATCTTGGATTTCACACCAAAGCCACAGACAACAAGAGAAAATTTGGACAAAGTGGCCTTCATGAAAATTAAAACTTAAATCCTTAGTTCTTAATTAACTTATTAATTTAATTAAAATTTAAATTAGGCTGGACATCGTGGTGCACACTTGGAATCCCAGCTACCTGGGAGTCTGAGGCAGGAGGATCACAAGTTCAAGGCCACCTTGGGCAACTTAGTGAGAACTTCTCTCAAATTAAAATTTAAAAAAGCTGGGGATGTGGCTTGGCAGTAGAGCGCTTGCCTGATATGAGACCCTAGCATCAATCCCCGGTACTACCAAAAAAATTAAACTCAAAAGACAATGAAACTGAAGCTAAGTAAGACTAGAGAAAAGCATACAGTCAAGCTGACTGGTCTCACTTGAAAATCCCAACCATGATCTTCCGGTGGGACTTCAATGCTACCAGGCAAGCACCACCTTGCCCTGATTCCAACTATCCTTCCCTCTCCAGCATGACCATCTCACCCCCTCTGCTTGCTCCTCAAACTCACAAACCCTCCCAGCCTCGCTCTCCACTTACTGCCCCTGTCACTGAGAAACCCAATCAGAAGACAACTTGCCTAGTCTCCCCATCCCCAGCTGCCATGCGCCAACATCTGCCCCCAAACCTCTGCCTTCCCCCTGTTTCAGTGCATGAGTTTCGGTGCTACTGGCTAAAGCTGGAACTCGTGTGCGTTAGACCCCGGCCCCCTGGGCCTGGTCAAGGGCATCGTGTAGCCAATTCTCTGTTTCCTACAACAACGGTTCCTTTGTTCTTTTCCAGATAATTTCCAGGAGCATGAAACATCTATTAGTTTTCTTATCTAAACATACACCCAGCCCACATTGCCCGATGCCATTCACCTTTATTCTCCTTTGGCCAAAATTCTTCGAAAGAACCACGTATAGTTCTCTATCCCTGCCTTTTCCGTCTACTCTTTCTCCCCAACATATTATTATGAAAATTAAACTAAATACTGTGTCCAGCAAATGGAGGTTGGGAAACTGGACATCCACGTGAAAAGGAGTGAAGTTGGAGCCTCATGTAAAAACATTATACATATATATAAACTAGACATAAATAAAATTTAAAAATTAAATATATTATATATGCATGTATATATAACACATCAATTATATGAATATAAATTGCCTCGAAATGGATCAAAGACCTAAATTAAGATCTAAAACCATAAGACTCTTAGAAGAAAACACAGGGCAAAAACTTCATGACATTGGACTTGATAATGTTTTCTTGGATTTGACACCAAGGCACAGGTGACAAAAGAAAAAATAGACACATTGAATGTCACAAAAATTAAAAATTTTGTGCATCAGAAGACACATGGGGGCTGGGGTTGTAGTACCTCAGTGGTGGAGTGCTTGCCTAGGATGTGTGGGTCAACTCTCAGTACCACATATAAATAAATAAAATAAAGGTCCATTGACAATTAAAAAAAGACACATCAAATAGAGTAAAAAGGCACCCACAGAATGGAAGGAAATATTTGCAAAACATATCTGCGATATGGGATTAAAATCCAGAATATAAAGAGAACTTCTAAAAGTTAACAACAACAAAAACAAACAACACAATTCAAAAATGAACAAAGGACTTCAACAGACATTTCTCCAAAGAAGATGTACAGATTACTAATAAGCACATGAAAGGATGCTCAACATCCCTAATGGTTAAGGAGATGCAAATCAAAACTAAAATGAGATCCTCCTTCACACACATTAGGATGGATGCTACTGAAACAACAGAAAATAACTAGTGTTGGCAGGGATGTGTAGAGATTGGAACCCGTGTGCACTGGCAAAAACACAAAATGGTATAGCTGCTGTGGAAAATGGTGTTTCCTGGAAGAACTAAGAATAAAATTACCACATTGTATTTGTCCACTTTTCATTACAAAATACCTAAGGCTGGATACTTTCTAAAGAAAAGAGATTGTTTCAGATTATGGTTTTGGAGACTGAAAGTCCACACAGCATAGCACTGTCTCTGGCAAGGGCCCTGTGGCTGCAACTCATCATGGCGGATGGTATCATGGAGGGAAACCTGTGTGAGAGGAGAGATCATGTGGTGAAACAGGACACCAAGGAGAAATCAAGGTCCTAGGAGATCCCTCTCAGTTCCTTCCAAGGGCAACACCCTCAACGACCTAATCGCCTTTTACTAGGCTCCATCTCATAAAGGTTCTATCACCTTTCCCATCGTCACACTGGGGACCAAGTTTCCAGCACACAAACCCTCAGGGAACACACTCAAACCACTTCCAAAGCATGGCATGCAAGACCCAACCATCTCACCTGTGGAGAGATACCTCCAGGAATTGGAAGCAGGATCTCAAAAAGATATTGTACATTCTTGTTCATGGCAGCACTATTCATAATAGCTAAAATATGAAAGCAACCCAAGCAAAGTGTGATAGATCCATACGATGGAATACTGTTCATCCTCAGAAAGGATGGGAGTTTGGACACATGATACTTGAAACTTTGGGACATTATGCTAAGTGAAAGAAGTCAGTCACAAAAAAGTGCTGTGTAAGTCCACTTACATGAAGTACTTAGAGTAGTCAAAATCATAAAGACAGAAAGTAAAGGGGTATTTCCAGGAGTGTGGGCTGGAGAGGAGAGAGGGGTTATTGCTCACAAGTTGAAAAAGTCATGGAGCTGGACGGTGGAGATGGGTGGAGAACATTATGAAAGTACTTAGTATCGCTAAACTGTTCACTTAGAACTGGTTAAGAAGCAAGTTCTATGTTACAGGTATTTTACAACAATAAAATGTGGGAACAACCATACCATTGAAAGTTGATGGAATTCACTACCTGGATTCCACCATTGGTGTCTGTTACACTTGCTTTATCATAGTCTAACCACCCATCCCAACATCTAGCCATCAGTTCATCCTATTTTGTATATATTTCAAAGTGAATAGAAGATACCACTACTTTTACTTTTCCTAAATAATACCCTTTAAATAATATGAATACCATTACCTTCTCTATGATATTTATTTAGTTTTTTTTCTTTTGAAATGCACCCATTTTAGGCATATGCTTCTCTGTTAAGCCTGTGGAGTCTGGTATCCACCCACCATTCCACCAGCGACCTCCATACTGCTAAATCCAATGGGCAGTTCTCTGTCCTTTAAAAAAAAAAAGCAGTTTTAAAGAAGGCAGGGGAGGATGCACCGAGATTGGGTTTTGGTGGTGATTGGAGGGAGAACAGACTTACAGCAAATGAAGAGGAAAGTACTGGGACTTCCCTTGTACTGCCTGTCCCCACACATGGGTAGCCTCCCCATTATCAATGCCAGTCACCAGAGTGGTGTATTTGTAATAATTTATGAACCTGCATTATCACCCAAAGTCCATAGTCTACCTTAGGGTTCACTCTTGGTGTTTTACATTCTACGGGTTTGAAAAAATATATAAGACATATATCCAGTCTTAGAGCATCATACAGAGTATATTACTGCCCTAAAAACCCCTGTGCTCACCTGTTCATCCCTCTCCACTAACCACTGGTCATTGTACTTCCAAGTATTTCCTTTTCTAGAACTTCATACAGTTGGAATTACACAGCATTTAACCTTTTCAGGTTGACTTCTTTCACTTAATAATATGCATTCATGTTTCCTCCATGATTTGTCATTTCTTTTTATCACTCAATTAGATTCCACTGTGGATTTATCAGCTTATCTATCCATGAACTTACTGAAGGACATTTTGGTTGCTTCCGAGTTTTGGCAACTATGAATAAAGCTGCAAAAACACCTGTGTGCCGGTTTTTGGGTGGACATAGTTTTCAACTCCTTTGAGTAAATACCAAGCAGCATGATTGCTGAATCATTTGGTAAGAGTGTGTTTAATTTTACAAGAAACCACCAAGATGTCTTCCACAGCGGCTGTACCATCTTGCATTCCTCACAGTGGTGGGGGGAGTTCCCGTTGCTCCACATCCTCACCAGCACTTGCTGGTGTTGGTGCTCCAGATAGAAAGTTTGCGGAGTACCCCATTGTTGTTTTAATTCGCATTTCCTGGATGAGTACGATGTGGAGTATCTTTTTAGATGCTTATTTTCCACCTGTGGATCTTCTTTGGTGAGATCTGAGGTCTTTGACCCAGTGTGAGATCAGGTTGTTTCATTTTGCTGAGTTTTAAGAGTTCTTTGAATAGTTTGAAGAATGGTCCTTATCAGGTGTGTCCTTTGCAAGTTTTTTCTCCCGGTCTATGGCTTGTCTTCTCATCTCTTGACAGATGCCTTTTACAGAGCAGGGCTTCCAAATTTTAATGAAGTCCAGTTTATCGGTTCTTTCTTTTGTGGATTGTGCCTTTGGTGTTGTGTCTGAAAAGCCATTGACATACCCAAGGCCATTAAGGTGTTTCACTACGTTACCTTCTAGGAGTTTCATGGTCTGTGTTCCCGTTTGGGTCTGTGATCCACTTTCAGTTCATTTTTGGGAAGGGTGTGAGGTGTGTCTCCATTCCCGTCAGACTTCTTTTCACTCGATGGCCTCTCCATCCTCCGGGTGGCTCAGGTGACAAACCCTGGAGTTGGCCTTGACTCTTTCTTTCACACTCCTTCACCCACGTGTTCAGACTGGCTCCATCTTCCAGGTCTATCCTGAACCTAACCACTCCTCACCCGCACCCTGCTGCCGCCCTGTGGGAGCCACGCATCCCGCTGCCCCTGGGTGATTGGCAGTAGCTTCCTGGAGGTCCTCCGCTCCCACCTGTCCTCAGCACAGTAACCAAATGCAGCAATCCTTTACAAATGGAAGTCATCCATTTAATTTCTTGGCTCAAAACCCTGCAGTGACTCCCAGCCAAAGTCCTTGGGATGTCCTGCGAGACCCCGCAGAGCCCGCCCTGATTTCTCTGCCCTCAGGTCCTTTGCCCTCTCCCTCCTTACAGCACTTGCACAGTGGCTCCCCAGGTCCAGTGCAAGGCCTTTGCTCCCCCTCTGCCTGGAGCACCCTCCCCACTCGCCTGACTCCCTCACATCTGTCGAGTCTTCGTTTCAATGTCGCCTGTTCAGTGATGCCTCCCCTGAGGATCCTGCTCAGTACGGCTACCTTTCTCCTCCACCTTGCTCTCCCACCTCACTTAACCCTCTCCAGTCCCCCCTAGGTCTAACCTTCAACATACGTCAGCTTTGTGCATTCATGGTGCTCATTGTTGACTGTCTAGTCCTCTCACCACTTGGGTGTCTAGTTGACATCCCAAACCCAGCGTGTCCCAAACTGAACTCTGGTCCTCCTCCCATCCTGTGAAACTCTGTCTCCCTGCAGTCCCTCCAGAGCCTCTTCGCCTCTTGGGTTCATTCACTGTGTCTTAAATGGCTGGACAGAGCTGGGAGCCTCGTAGGCACTGAAGGAACGTTTGTGGGTGGACGAGTGTCTGTAGCTAGCTGTACGTGTACGTGGTAGCCCATGTTTTCCGCGGGCTATTGAATAGCCACTGGTCAGTCCAAAAGGACAAGGAAAACTGCTGAAGTACAGGAAGTGAACAAGATAGAAGCTGTGAGTCTGCTAGGGAGGTTGCAGCAGGACTGGGCGACTTAAGCCATGTTTTCTCACAGTTACAGAGGTTGGAAGCTTAAGCTCGGGTGCTGTTCAGGGTAGGTTTCTGCTGAGGCCTGTCTTCCTAGCTTGCAGATTGCCAGTGGGATGTCAACGTGATTGACCTGTGCCCAGAGCCACCTTCTCTCTGGGACCCCCCCTTGGCCTGTCTTCTGTGTATGTGGAGACCGAGGGCTCTGGTGCCTCTTCCTCTTCTTAGAGGACACCAGTCTTTTGGGATTATAGATCCACCCATCTGACTTTATTTAACCTTAATTACTTCCTTAAAGGTCCTGTGTCCAAATAGTCACATCAGGATTTTGGGGAAATAACCTATGAATTTGGGGGGACACCTTTCAGTCATAGCAGGTGTTTCTCTCTCTCTCTCTCTCTCTCTCTCTCTCTCTCTCTCTCTTGGTTGGGTTGGGTGTAGTGGCTTATGCTTGTAGTACCAGAAACTCAGAAGCTGGGGCAGGAGGATTTCAAGTTCAAGGCCAACCTGGGAAATTTAGAGAGACCCTGTCTCAAGATAAAAAGTAAAAAGAGCTGGGGATGTGACTCAGTGATAGAGCACCCCTGGGCTCAATCCTTAGTACCCCACCACCCAGCGTACACAAGACAGAGCTGGAGATCAGGGCTGGCATGGCCGGCCACGGTGCCAGGGATCTAGGCTCCTAGCTTGTTCCCTGTCAGTTTCCCACATTCTCCTCACTCCAAGACGGCCATTTAGGCCTGCACTGCAGCCTGCTGAAAGGAAAGGGAAGTCAAAAAGCACCAGCCCTGCTTTCAAGGAGACTTCTCAGGATTACCCAGATCAATCATATACAACCCATCGGCCGAAGAGTAATCACACGACTACTCTTAGCTGCAAAGGAGGGAGGGAAATGTAGTCTTCATCTAGGATGAAGTTCCTCATTAAAATCTGGGATAGCAGTACCGTCACCTACGGAAACCTAATCTAACACATACAGCCACTGCTAGCAGGCAACTCTGGGAAATTGCTTAACTGAGTCTTATAATAATTAGAGATGAGAAACTAGTCTGTGCCTAGCACATGACTCATTCACTTACCCAAGGAATACATTTTGAGGACAATCCATGAAGCAGCCATTAAGATGGGTATTGAGGGCTGGAGTTGTGGCTCAGCAGTAGAGCACTCACCTAGGTTCACTCACCTAGGCCCTGGGTTCACTCCTCAGTACCACACATAAATAAATAGAATAAAGGTATTGTGTTAAAAAAAAAGACAGGTATTGTGGACACCATGGTGAGCATGACAGACATGGTCCCCACTCTTGGAGCTGAGAGATCAATAAGCCAACAGCAACAATGAAAGAAAGAAAAGTGTGGCTGGGTTGTGGCTCAGTGGTGGGGCACCTGCCTAGCATGTGTGAGGCCCTGGGTTCGATTCTCAGCATCACATACAAATAAATAAAAATAAAGTTATGTTCATCTACAACTAAAAAAATTATTTAAAATAAGAAAAAAGAAAGAAAAATGTCTATGAGGTATGAGGACAGTAAAGAGAATGACAACAGGGTAACGTGGTCATCAGTGACTTGATGCCCGTTTAGATTGGGTGGCCAGGAATTAACGGGTAGGTTGAGGTCTGAACGATGGGAAAGTGTTCAATGAATAACAGCCAGTGTTTTTAGCTATTATAAAGGGAAAGAAATGAATTGCTGGGAGTCAGAAGACTTGGGACCATTCTTGACCTTGCTCTTCTGTGTTATGTGTCTGCAAGCAGCTCATGTAACTGCACCAATTCTTAGTTTTTTTAATCTAAAAAAGAAAAGTGTTCTTGGTTCCCTTCTTTCCCTGAACAATTTAGTCCCCAAACTATTAAGTGGGTGTCTTAGGGGTAGGGAGTGGGGTGCCAAGGCACAGTCACTGGCGACGGGCAGAGGGGGTGTTCATACACAAAGGCAGCGTGGCACAGAGAGCCCAGAAGGGGAGAGGAGTCTGCATGAGGTATGGCTGGCACGTGTCATCAGAGCCAAGCAGGGCAGGGAGGGTGTCCATGTGGGGGTGACCCAGAGCAAGGTGTCATAGTGCAGGCAGGGTGAGTGGGACACTCCTACATGGGGTATCCCAGCCAGAGTGGGATGGGTGGCTGACTGCACAGGGCTGAGGTGGTGGCCTACATGGAAGATCTGAGACAAATAGGAATTGATCAAATGAACAACTTGTCAAAAATTACAAGACCAAGAAGTCAGTGAAAATGTCAGAGCGAGGACCTCTGAAATTTTTATCCTCTGAAATTTTTATCCTCTATGAAGCAAGAGGTAAAAAAGGCAAAAATAGACAGAACCAACTTTTTGGAAGTCCAGAAATGAACCAAAGGTTTGCAGCAATATGGGGAGCGTTTGTTCAAGAACAATGGCTGAGTCTGAGTGAGAACAGTGACTTCTGTCACCTCTCCAGCTGTACAGCATCCAGGACAACCAACAGCCAAGCGCCACAGTGAAAACCAGCTGCCAGACAGCAGCTGAATGGTGCACAATGGTCTTGGCGCTCCTTCTAAGTGTCCTTCTTAAAGATATTCACTATTTAGCCTCTTGGGTGGCTCACAGGGAGACCCCGCCTGCAAGGCTGTTTTTGTTTATCCTGACTTGGAGCTGATCTGGTGTGAAAAGCTGTTTCTGAAAGTGTTTATCAGAAATTTTGGGCATTATTTACCTCTGTGGTTACCTGAGATAGTGGATAACAGTTGATGCAAATAATAGGCTAACCAGGAAGCTTAAAAGGAAAACCTGGAGAAGGTGGTATTCACAGACTTTGAAAAACTCTTAGAGATACCAGGGAATCTAGAAAACCACACGAATGTGTAGCATCATGGGAATGCTGAGGGCACTGTGGTGCTCAGGAAAAACTGGGAAGACCCTAAAGTGTTACTTCTGTCTGGCTTTAAGTCTCTGCATGAGCAGAAACTGAAGACCAAGGCGGAGCTGTCAGCAATGTGGCAGGCCTCCATGCAGAGTCCTTGGGCAAAGACTGGGAAACTTGTAAGTTCCTGGCCTTTAAGTGAATCCCTGTCCAATTATTGGTTGACCACTAAGCATACCAAGGAAAGACCTGAGTGACTACAATGAGGTTCAAGAATATGAACTTTACACAGTTAGTTCATGAAAGTCATGAAACAAAATAAGAGCAAAAAGAGTAAACAGTAACATGGCAAATAGAAAGAACCACAGACCCTGGGGAGGAAGAAGAGATCTGACACTGGACTATACACACTATTTCACTTAAAATGTCCAGTTTTCAGTGAAATGTATGGGTCATACAAAACAAAAAACAAACAAACAAACACAACCTAAGTCCTGTACACAGGAAAAAAGAGATCTAGTCCTTTCCTAAGGAAACTGCAGATGTTGGATTTAATAGACTTTAAGTCAGATATTTAAAATCTATTCAAAGAACTAAAGGAAAGTATAAGAACAATGACTCACCAAATAGGAACTATTCATATAAAGATAGAACTTATTAACAAAAGAACCAAATAAATATCACGGAGTTGAAAATTAAAATAAATGAAAGATCTGTGAGAGGCTCAAAAGCAGATCTGAGCAGGTGGAAGAAAGAATCAGGGAACTTTATGGCAGATAAGTTGAGATTATCCAGTTGGAGGAACAGAACAAAAAAGAACGAACAGAGAAGTGAACAGAGTTTCAGGCAGCTGTGAAGCATTGTCAAACGTACCACATGTTCATGGCGGGAGGACAAAAAGAGAGGACAGGAAGAAAGGTGAGAAACAAACATTTGAAGAAACAATGGCTGAAAATTCCCTGGAAAAACTAGAATTGATACCTCCAAGAAACTCAATGAACTCCAAGAAGGAGAAACTCAAAGAGTTCCACACCTAGACATCATCATCAAGTTTTCAAAAGACAAAAAGAAAATCTTGAAAGCAGCAAGAGAAAAACTATTCCTCAGGACCAGGGATCCCCAGCAAGATTGACAGCTGATTTCTCTTCAGCAATCACGGATGTCAGAGGGCAATGGGCACTTAAAGTACATTCAAAGTACTGGGAGAAAAAGACCTTTCAGTCAAGAATTTTATATCCAGCAAAACTATCTTTTGGAATATTCAGAGAATTTGCCAGGCACGGTGGCAGATGCCTGTAATCCCAGCTACTTGGGATGTGAAGGCAGGAGGATCACAAGTTCAAGTCCAGGCTGGGCAACTTAATGAGACCCTGCCTCAAAAAAAATAAATAAATAAATAAAAAGTGCCGTGGATATAGTTCAGAGATAGAGCACCCCTGGACAGAATTCCCTGTACCAAAATAAATAAATGAATGAATAAATAAGCAAATAAAATAAAAGAAGCAAATGAAAAATGAAATTCAAGAATTCACCACTGGAAGAACTATCCCACAAAGATATTAAAGGGAATTCTTAAGAACTAAATGGAAACACACAAGACAGAAAGTATGATGGCAGCTTGAATCCTATGAAGAAAAAAGAAATAAAAAGCACCAATAAAGGTAATTATATAAGTAAATACAGAGGACAATATAATTGTAGTTTTGGCTTATAACTCCTTTTCTCCTGTCTGATTAGAAGACAACTGTATAAAAACAATTGTAAATAAGCATCGATGGGAATAAATGTATATATACATCTACAATGTATATAGCAATAGCATAGAAAGGAGAGAAAAGGAAATGAGCTATATAGAAGACAAATTTTGAATACTATTGAAATTTAGTATTAATCTAACCTAGATGATGATGAATTAAGATGTTAATTATAATCTCTAGGGAAGTCACTATGAAAATAGTTAAAAATACATTTAGTTATAAAAGGACAAGGAAATTAAAATAGCACACTAGAATGTATCTATGCAACACAAAAGAAGGTAGAAAGAGATGAAAAAATGAAAAAAAAAGACAAACAGAAAACAGCAAAATGACAGATGTAAACCTACATCAGCAGTAACTTTGTTATATATTAAATACACCAATTAAAAAGCAGCTGCTGGAAGATTGAATTAAAAACACGATACCACAATATGTTGCCTACAAGAAATGCGATCTGTATTCAAGAACACAAACAGACTGAAAGTAAAAGTGTTGGAATGGGAGGTCTGAGTGGGAACTCAGACTTTTTGGCTTTCGGTGTGTGTAGATGGATGCGTGTGAAATAAACCCTCAAGGTGCACGTTCCTTATCTCTGTCCACTGTGGTCCTGGAGTAGTGACATCCCCATAGCAACAAACAAAACCATCCAACCCAGACCATGGTTTCTAAATACCATTCTCCACCATGGATTCTACTAAAGAGTCCAAGGAACCAGGACATCTCGCAAAGCTGGCTGATTCCAGGACTGGAGACCACGCACGATGAATTTGAAGCAGGTGCCAGAAAGCAAGGGAGTGTTCAAAGAGTCTAAATGACGTCATCCATGACCGGACACGTCTGCAAGTTGCCCCAGGATGTAAAGGATGTAATGAGAAGAATCCCAAATCGCTTCATGGTGTGTCTGCCTGTGACGCAAAACTTAAATAGGATGGCGAGGAAGAATCGTCAAACCCACTCTGAGGGACGTTCTGTAAATAAATATCCCTCAAGGGTACCACAATCCACTGATGCTCAAGTCCCTTATAAAGACAGGTACGGTGTTTGCAGAGAACCTGTTCCCATCTCCTGTGCACAGAACTCCAACTGCAAAGCACCCTCACGTCTCTCCTAGTCCCTGACACAATGTAAATGCTTGGGACACAGTTGTTACACTGCATTGTTTAGGGAACAATAAGGAAGAGTCTGTGCATGTTCAGAACAAGCATAATTAAAAAAATTTTTTTGAGTTGTGGATAGACACAGGCCTTTATTTTATTTATTTGTTTTTATGCAGTGCTGAGAATTGAACCCAGTGCCTCCCACGTGCTAGGCAAGTGCTCTACCCCTGAAACACAACCCCAACCCCACAATTTTTTTCAAATATTTCAACCCATGAATTTAGTGGAACCCACAGATGCAGAGGGCCAACTGTCTTGACCATGGAAACTGGCAGACGTCACAACCCAGAACCCCACCCACCGTTAAACACTGACCAGCACATGGTTCTTTGTATCATCTTTCCAACATTTTTGTAAATTTGTGATTGCTTCAAAATTTATTACACAAAAAGAGAAAGATTCTTTTGCGCAAGGCCAGCAATAAATGCATAGCGAGCATTGTGTGGTGTTTTATAGTTAACAGGCCAGTTCTCTTTACTTTCACCTGATGTTCTTGATAATGCTGTGGCGTAGAAATCATAATACCTATTACAGGAAATTATAATACCTATTATAGAAACAACTAAATTGAGATCTAGGTCAGTAATGATCTTAAATGTGAGGACAGTGGCTCTCTTATTTATTTTTGTCCCCTTGGAGACTGATAGTCTCCTCAGCATATAATAGTTGCTCAATTAATAATGACCGAATATCTTCAAGGGAAAAATTCAAACCCATTCCAAATCTCGCATATTTGCTTTTCTTTTCCTTTTCTTCTTTCTGGCACTAGGGTTTGACCCCAGGGGTGCTTTACCACTGAGCTATGTCCCTAACACTTTTTAACTTTGAGATAGGGTCTTACTAAGTTGCAATGGCTGGCCTCAAAATTGTGATCCTCCTGCCTCAGCCTCCTGAGTAGTTGGGGTTCCAGGTGTGCACCACTGCACATAACTGCATATTTCCTTTTTAAGATAAGCTTTTATTTTTATTTCTTATTTATTTATTTTGCAGTGCTGGGGATTTAATTCAGGGCCTTGCACTTACTAGGCAAGATTTCTACCACTGAGCCACATCCCAGCCCTTCGAGTAACTTCTAAATGTTAATTTTAATTATACACGAGAATTACATGAATTATTTATGATGAGTTATTTATTCATCATAAAATTTAGTACAGTCTAGGCAAATCAACCTCCCCATGGCCTCCCCTCACTGGACCTCTCCAGGTGGGTCTGCCCATCCATTTCTGTTCTCCTGTCCTTTCCCTATGCATTTGGCTCCTTTGAACCACACTAGGCAGCGAGTATGAATGAGGCTGCCTTTGACAATCTGGGGAATTAGGGTTTCCCCTGGGAATGAGTGCTGCCCACCTCTCCCTCTCTTAGATCTTTAGATCCTTCCTTGATCCTTGATTTTCCTTCCCTTCACCAGGTGTAGTGGTGCATGCCTATAATCCCCTTGGCTCGGGAGGTTAAGGCAGGAGGATCACAAGTTCAAGGCCAGCCTCAGAAACTTAGTGAGGCCTTATGCAACTTAGTGAGACCCTGTCTCAAAATAAAATTTTAAAAAGGGCTGGGGAGGGTGGCTCAGTGGTTAATCACCTCTGGGTTTGATCCTTGATACAAAAAAAAAAAAAAGCATGAAGTCACCTCAGCAGCCACTGAGCCATGAGCCACCCTCCTCTGCTGGGGCCTCAGGAGAGTTATCTCCACCTTAGAGTAAAGTCCTGGTTCGTAGCCCTGGTCCTGCGTCACAGAAAAAATTGCCAGCGCTGTTGGATTTTCCCTGGTGGCTGACCTTGTGCTCTTAAATAAACAGCTGAGGCTGAGAATGAAGGAGAGTCGGAATGTGTTTCAAATGTTAGGACGGATGCAGAGGTTCAGAGGGGTGCTGGCGGAGGCTCTGGAACCCCATCCTGTCTTTACCCGACAGAGTCAGAGTCGCCATTCACCTTCAGGAAATTCACTGGCTTCCTAAGAAGACTGAGCCAGCACCTGGGAGACCTGATCTGGCTGGTGTTGGGACCAGGTCAGAGCAAGTGACCGGGACTATCGCTTTCCTAACAGGCAGGAAAATTTTATTAGCTTGATAAAAAACCAAATGGATTTCCTGCTAAAAACAAGAACATAGAGCTAACGTGAAATAGAACTCTATTTTAAAAATAAAATAGAGCTCAATCGAAACTCACCTTAATGCATACTGTGCTTAAGAAGTGTGCAGTGATACTACTTGTGTGTATGGGATCGTTTCCTGAGATATCGATCTGTATTTTTATTCAATGAGGTGTCCCCTCCCTCATAGGGAGAAGGTAGCCAGAAGCAAGGGTTTCCAGGGTTCCGTAATCCAGAGGTTCCTTTACCCCAGCCTAGGACTTGGGTGGGATTGTTTGAATGGGGACAGGGCTCTAAGGGTTGGAAGATGGAGTGAGCCACAGGCAGCTCATAGTAGGGACAGGAGAGAGGAGGAATTTGGGAGAGCTTCCCAGAGAATAGGAAGCACAGGACGGAGAATTATGGGATCTGGGAAAGAGGAGCCCGCAGAAACTCCTGCGGACTGAGCTGAGGGCCTCGTGACCCCACGCAGAGAGCCCTGGCCTGGACACAGACTCCTGTGCTCTGCCTTGCTCTGAGGCAGTGAGGATGTCATCTTCAGGTTTGGCTGGGAGTCCAGTGTGGGCTGATGGTCTAACCCTGAGTCTTCAGGATGGCACAAGCTCTGAGGACCTTTTCCTAGAGAAAGGAGGGCCTCTTCAAAAACAGGACCTCGATGGAATGTTCCTGTAGCCGGGCAGGTGGGACCTAGTAGCTGAAGAAGAGAATGAGTCTTCTCACACCCGAGCGTTGGGAGTTCAGTGCACGCCCCTAACATAAACACCAACTCTGAGCCACAGAACAATCTTTATATTCTCTAACTTTCAAATTTTATCAGCGTGGGTGTATTCCATTTAATCCTTTATGGGAGTCCAATAAAGCCCTGTGCCCTACGAATCTCATTTCATTCCCACTTTGATGGAGAACAGGCAGAAGGTGTCTCATTTACTAAAGGTCAGAGAGAAACCCGATCCATGAATGGCCTTTTCAGGCTCTCCGCTGGGGGCTGGGAGGCCTGGCTGGGTATCATGCTGTCCCACTCGACCTCAGGATCGGTGACCAGCACTCTGGCTTTAGGATTTGCCAAAATTTTGCTTGTTTCACTCTCATTTTTGTGATCTGCCTTGCCCTGAGCATACGAGGACACCCCATATCTGTCCCTCGTCATGATTACTCCGTGTCTGGCAGTGATCTGGTCAACTGTTGTCTTTTCGATATGGGGACACTTCTGTTTGTTTCTTTGTTTCAACTTGTTCAGATTAACAGGCAGACGTGTGTGTCCGAGGTGTGCAAGGCATTCTCCCGAGGTCCCGCATTTACTCTCGTGTGGGAAGTACGGTTGCCCGATTTCCAGATGTGGAATCTGAGATTCAAGAAGGCTAAGGGATGGGCTAGCAAGGTCACTCAAGATCACCCAGCTAGGAACTGGTGGAACAGGGATTCCCATCTTCCCTCTCTGAGTCTCTGCTCAGAGACTGACTCCATTTGGTGGCCTTACACCATTCTCAGGTTCTCCATCTGTTATGTTTTTTAGGGGGACCTGGAATGTTCCCCTATAGCTCATTCATTAAAGTCTTGGTCCCTAGTGCAGCAGTGTTCAGAAGTGGGGCTTTTGAGAAGTGATTGGCTCACGAGGGATCTAACCTCATCACAGATTAATCCATTGATGGATTCAGCACTGGTGGTATTATTGGGATGTGGTGGAAACCGTAGGAGGTGAGCTCTAGTTGAAGGTCGTGCATCCTTGAGGAAGTTCCCTTAGGGACTATATCTTGTCCTTGGTTCCTTCTTCACTCTCTTTTTCCACTTCCTGGCTGCCATGAAGTGAGCAATTTCCCTTTGCCACAGGCTTCTGCCATGAAGTTTCTGCTTCATCTCGGGCCTGAAAGCAGCAGAGTCGGCTGACCCTGGTCAAATAAACCTTGCGCTAAAATAAACCTTTCCTCCTCTGAGTTGTTTTCCTCAGGTATTTTGTCACAGCAATGGAAAGCTGACTAGCACACCATCTGTTCCAAAACAGAAAGTAAGGTCAACATGAAAAGAAGAGCTATGCCGTATGCTCCGAGTCCCAAGTTGCTTATTGCTGCTCTAATGTCACCCCAGGAGTAGGAATTCAGGTTTGACAATTGTCTTCAACACACTGTTACAGCAGGAGTCCGAGTATTTGTAACCATGTCCCAAAGTGAGTCCCACAGAACAATTGCTGCACGCGATGCTTTTGCAAACTTTAGAGCCCTTTGGAAAAGCTGGGAAGGGGGTGTTGAGCCAAGTTAAAGGGGCCTCCAGCTGCCTTTCTCCACGCACGAACACGCATCTGAATTGCCGAGGGACATGTGGGACACATCCACGTTACATCATTCCCAAACTCATTTGACCATGGGATCTCCTCTTCCCTCTGTGGATGGAGTATCTTCCAGAGCGAAATGGGGGTGGAACAGTTTTCAGACTCAGCTGTGTCTGTCAGCTTGTCACTATGTCATCCCCAGGGACCACCAATGCAATCCTAGTTTCCGAAAAGAGAAAACGGAGCGGATGCACCACCTCTAGCAGGAAGAGTCGCTTTCTTCAAATGTGGAGATAATGGCATTGACAGGCCGCAGAGGAAGCTGGGGCCTCAGGATGCTTCTTGTAGAAGGGACAGTTCGATATGCATTTCAGATAAACAACTACTTACACTTATACTAAAAATAACTATTTATTATTTATCTGTATTTTTTTTTTTTTTGCAAAATATTACAATCCTATAAGGGTCCAAAGCTCTTAGGAAGCTTTGGGCCATAGGGTAGTGGAAACCATGGAAATGTTTTGATTGTAGGTTACCAGCCTAACTTGGCCACTTGTAATCTGTGTGAACTTGGACAAGTGACCCAACCTCTCTGAGCCACAAAGAGTAAGAATTCACTGAAGAAAACATGTGGGAAAACTCATAGCACAATGCCTGGCATGTACTTGGCATTCAAAATTGGGCAGTTATTATTATAATTTTCTGAAAATAACATGCTCAGGCCCTCGTCCTGGTTAAAAGCATGAATGTGGATCCTGGCAGAATTCACTAGAAGTGTGTACTTGTCCTGGGCCTCCTAACTGTACACTCCACCCTACCCCCTGCACAACCCAAAAGCTCAAAGCGTTGAGCATAACAAGGGCTTTGGCCTGTGCCAGGCAACTTTAGGAGCTTATCAGGGGTAGATCCAGGTTGTATGGAATTTGAAGTTTATGTAACCAGGGGAGGGTTAAGAAAAAAAATAAAACTAATGTATAAAATTGGGTATAATTGTATATATATAATTATAATTATGTATTACATATAATTATAATGTATAAAACATAACTCTAATATTGATGGTGGTTAAATAAATAACTAAATTCAAATGTGACTGGGCATCCTGGATTTTGTCTGGCAACATTAGACTCTCGACATGGGTAAGTTCTGTCCTCTACCTCATTGGCCTGTGTGGGCAGTCACAGCAGTGATGTCCCTCAGGTTACACGGTCCCTGAGTCCCACAGTGGCTTCCTGGGTGGACCCTGGCACTGCCTATGGCTTTGCGAATGTGTCGCTGGCTATCCTTGGGCTCTCTCCTCAGCAGAAGGGTGGTGGCCAGTTACAGCAATCCCACCCTACGCATGCTCAGCCCTTGCACTGTGGTAGGACCCTGGGGACACGTGGCTCAGAGCTCCTCGCCCTGCAGCGAAGAACACCTGGGGAGCAGAGAACAGGTGAGAGGTGAAATCATGGGTGACAGGTGAAATCACAGGTATGGTGGCCGGTCTAACCTTGGTTCGAATCTGATGATTTGTGACCTTAGGCAATTTACCTCTTGAGTCCCTGGGATTTCATCTGTAAGATGGAATTTGGAAAGCCTGCTACCTCAAAAGTTTGTTGTGGGGATAATAAGGAAAAACAAGAAGATGAATAAAAAGAAAACCCAGGTACAGGGATAGTATATCGAAGAAATACATACATCATGTTTACCTAACAAGATGGAAAAAGTAAACAATATCAGTGTGGTCAAGTAAATAATAAATAAGACACACCATGTTAAGTGTTTGGTGCATGACGATTATTCAATAAATATCAATTATTTTCTGTTACTGTTTCCTGGGGTGGGATGGTGAAAAATGGTTATTTTCTCTTTGTGCTTTTTTTGAGTCTGCCTCTACTGTGCCGTTTCCAGAGGAACCCTCTCCTCCTCCTGGCGTTCTTTGCTCTGGATTTCAGCTAGGCTTCCCCACGTTTTCTTTCTTCCCTTCTTTCCTTCCTCCCTCCCTCCCTCTCTCCCTTCCTTCCTTCTTTCCTTCCTTGTTAGTGGGGATTGAACCCAGGGGTCCTTTTCCACTGAGCTACATCCCCCGCCCTTTCTCATTGATTTTGAGACAGGATCTGGCCAAGCTGCTGGCGCTGGCCTTGAACTTGCGATCCTCCTGCCTCAGCCTTGCAAGTTGCTGGGATTACAGGCGTGCACCACTGCACCCCGCTAACTTTCCCCACATTTCTAAAATGATTTCTTAAATATAATATAATATATTTCTTAAATATAATATAATGTAATATTATATTTCTTAAATATAATATAAATTATATTTGACGCAATAAACCTCTGGGCGACACCCACTCTGTCCTGGGCACCGTGTTGGTTGCTTGGCACAGTCCTGAACAGATGAGGCCATTGAGGGAAACGCAGGCCGAGCCAGCAGGACGGGTCCTTGTTCTGCTCTCAGACCTGCTCTTCCTGTGACAGACCTGTATGTGAGGCAGGGTGCTTGGGACAAGCCACCCAGCCCCTCTGACCTTGGCATCTTCCTCTGGGCTCTCGGATCAAGCTTCCCCTTTGCACACTCTCCTCTTTACTGTTGTCCTCTCAGGACTGGAAAGAGGCATTAAAAATGATCTAGCATATTCCAGCAACCTTACAGATGGAGAACCAATCGGTGGCCCCGTCCCCTCTCTTTTCCATTTCCCTGCTCTCTCTTCCCTCCCTTGCTAGTCCGGCTTCCACTTTACTCCTTTTCTCCTGGCTGCACACACTCCTGGAGAGCTGGTGGGGTGGGAGAAGTTTCTGGTTGGTGCTGTTTCACTTGCCAGTTTGGTGGCTGCTCCGTGGCCCCCTGTTCACTGCAAGGAAGTATTTACGACCTCTCCATCGGTGCTCTTGCTCTTTAAGAGACAGAACAGAATGGTGTGAAATGTTCCAGACTAAACATGAAGCGTCCCCACGCTCCAGCCTTCCGATTCTAGTGATATCAGCTGCAGTTTAAACTGGGCTTGTTCCACACTGTGTGCCGAACCACCCGATGACACTCTCTTGCCGATGTCCCAGACCCCCCAGAAATATGCTTGAAGGAAGACAGAGTATGGCAGGGATGTGTTCCGAGGATGCATCGGAGGCTAGGTCACTGCTGTGGGAACATCCCTGGGGTACTCACACAAACCTAGATGGGAGAGCCTCCCACACGCCGTGGCCGGAAGGCCTGGCCTACGCTCCCAGGCCACACAGCTGCTACTGCAACACATGGTAAGTATGCGTGCATCTAAACATATCTTAATGTAGAAATGGTACAGTAAAAATACAGTATGGAATTAAAAAATGGTTTTCTTGTATAGAGCACAGCCGAGAAGGGAGCTTGCAGACTGGAAGTGACCTGGTGGGTGGTTGGTGACTGTAAAGACCTGGGACATTACTGCACAGCACTGCGGACTTCGTAAACATTCCACTTAGGCTACGTTTGGTTTATTAAACATTTTTTCAATAACAAATTAAACTTGGCTTACTTTAACTTGTAAAAACACTTTCTAGTTTAATGTTTGGAGTCCTTTATAATAATACCTAGCTTCAAGCAAAAAAATTATACAGTCATACCCATATTTTCTTCCTTTACATTCTCTTCTATAAGCTTTTTTCCATTTTTAAAATTACTTTTTAAAAACTTTTAATACTTTTGTTGTTGTTTTTGTTGTTAAAAACCAAGACACAAACACGCACATGAGCCCAGGCCTTCACAGGATCAGGATCACTGGTGCCACCGTCATCCACCTCTGCATCTTGCCTTACAGGTCAGGACAATGACCTGCATAGACCTGTCCTCTCCTAGGATAGCAATGCCTTCTTCTGGAATACCGAAGGACGCGCCTGAGGCTGTTTTATTAACTTTCTTTAATTTTAATTAACTCTTAAAAACATAAGTAGAAGAAAGGGCTGGGGATGTGGCTCAGTGGTAGAGAGCTTGCCTGGTAGGTTGCAAGGCCCTGAGGTCAATCCCGGAATCAAAAAAAAAAAAGGAGGAGTACTCTTTAAAATAGCAATAAAAGCAGAGTGTAGTAAATACATAAAGCAGTAACAGTTGTTGATTATCGTTATCAGGGATTATGTACTGAACATAATTCCATGTGCTGTAACTTTTATACCCGGCAGTAGGTTTGTTCCCGCCAGCATGTGAATAATGCTTGTAGCCCCGACGGTATCACTGCAAGAGGGATTTTCCAGCTCTGGGATGATCTCATGGGACCACTGTGGTATATGTGGTCGGTCTGGGACACGACTCTAGTTTACTCAAAATATAAATGGCTGTAGGAGGGAGGGCCCCTCACCTGAACCCAGTGTTTTCTAAATTGTGTAGTTTCAAAAGAACACTTAACTGTAAGGCTGTCTGCAGAACATCAAAAAACTTCACCAACTTCCTCCCTGGGAAAAGTTTGTGCAATTGTATTGCATGTATGTCCCACTCTGTCGTAAAGGAAGAGGTTGGGCTAAGCTTAGCTCTTTTTTTCTTCTTCCTTTCACTTTCTGTCTGATTTTCAGAAGCTGCTTGCTTGTTTATTCATTTGGGGGCATTCATCAGATAGTAAGCAGATCCCATATTTAGGGGGGCCTCTTTTGCCTGAGACTCTCAACCGACAAATGGCAGGAAGTTCCTTAAGTTTCCCAAAGTCTGGGAAAAAGCATCTCTAAATGAGAAAAAATTAAAATTTTGGCAAGCTTTTGAGTATCCTTCCTGGGAGAGTTTTGGCTCTAGCAGTACAACTTCAGCCAGGGCGACATGACAAGAGAGGTGTCTAGTGGAGTCAAGGACGCCTCCCAAGGCCACTCACATCATGCCAGGGAGGCCGCGCTTTCCTTACTGTGGTAGAGACCTTGCCAAGGGTGGGCCTCTGTGACCGAGGGTTCTCCAAGCTTCATCTTGAGATGAGATGGAGACAGGAGCCCCTTGGGATTCCCTTGTTGGAAACTGACCTTTAATCAGTTCTGTAGAAAAGATGACCATAGAAGGAGCATGGCCCGGTGGCACTTCCCTCACTCATGGCCATCTGGGTGGTGGTGCAGTGTTTCCAGGTGTGTCCAAGTTGTCATGTCGACCAACACGTCAGAGTGCTCCTGCCTGCTGCTTTCAGAGAAACCCTCCCCTCTTCCCGGTGTCCCGTGCTCTGGGGCTCAGCTTCTTGCTCATGTCTTTGTGAGCACGGGGCTCAGGAAGCCCTTTGGCCCCCATTCTTCCTCTTAATTTTTAGAAGCACATCTCTCGGGGGGCAGGAAGACAATGGAAGATCCCTGACTTTGAAGAACCTGCTACTTCCTAACTAGGTGGCCATGTCTCAACCTCCTGAGCCTCAGTTTCCTCATCTGAAAGTGGGAATAAAGGTAGGATCTTCAGGGACTTGTGGGAAGACTGAATGAAAGAAGGTGTGAAGGTCTTTTCAGCACAGTGACCCATTCTTGGGTCACCCTTCACTCCCTGCACATTCAGAGTGTGTGAGCACCTTAGGGATACTCAAGGACCCAGCATGCACCTGTCTCTCTCCACTGGCTCCCTGGAGGCCCATACTCTGCATATTTCTCAGAAATGGCTTTGCCATGTGTGAAGTCCCTCATTACAGGAAGGAATTCAGAGGACGAAAGGGGATGGTCGTTGATCTCGACCAATGACTCACCTTCTTTGGCTTGGAACTTGCCTTTGCAAAATGGACATAATAAAACATTTCCCTTTTCACAGCCCCACCCTTGTCTTCCAGTTTATGAGGCTGGCAGGAACCCTGATAGGTTATAAACTGTTCCAGTCTCCCTTGGAGATCAACATCTGACAGAGGCAGGAAGGATGGTTGCAGTTTATAGAATTGAAGGTTTGCTTTCAAAGCCACCCCCACCCCCCATACCTGGAACTGAAGATGTTGCTGTATCCAGACTTGGCAGGTGGGGTGGAAATAGTTCGGAGCTCAGTCTTGGAGAACCAACAGTCCCCTGATTGACACTTGGGTCTGAATCCATGTGGTAAGATAAATGGTTCTCAGACCCTCAGCAACAGGAAGGTTTTGTTTGAAACTTTGTTTTAAGAGGAGCGCAGGCTCTGGAGTTGAACTCAGGTTTGAATTCCATCTCAACTGTTGCTAGCTGTGTGACCTTGGGCCAGTTTGCTGATCTCTCTGTTCCTCAGTTTCCTTATAGAAGTAATGGCAACCCCTAACTTAATGAATTGTTTTGAGGATGAAATGAGTTTTTTTTTAAATTGTAAAGCTTTTAGAATGGAGTGACGGACACAGTATGGACCTGAAGATTGTTAACTTTTCTTTATATATCTGTCCATCTATCTGTATCATCAGGATCTCTACTGAACAATGAAGGGTTGCTACCCTGGGAAATCTGGGATTTGAAACAGATCTGCCTCTGGTTCCAATCCCATTTTTACTACTCAGAAGTTTTGCAATCTCTGGGCCCTTGCATGTCCTGTTCCTGTTTCCAAAGATACCTAAATAAATTGTGGAAAACACACAAAAAAAACCTTAAAAGGAACAAAGTGGCAATAATCAAACAAGAAATACTGGCAGAGATTTTGGAAAAGATAGAATCTCAAAGAGGTGAGTCCCACATGTAGGGTCATTTTTGTGCAGGAATATTTGATGGCAATAAAAGACTGATCTGTACTTTTGGCTGTCTCTCAGAGAGAGATATGAGAGGAATAGAGAGTAGGACTTTAAATCCCATATTGGTTAAGGATCCTGGTCAATGATTCCCAGTTTCAGCTGAGATGTAGAAAAGCTATACCTTGGAAGAAAGGGTGGAATGGAAGGAAACCAGCTTTAGCTTGGACAGCAACTGGTCTTGGAGTTAGTGACCTCATGTGTTTGACAGAAGCTGATGAAAATCCTCTTTGGAAGAACATAATATCACCCTAGGCCTCAATAAATATATTTTATAATACAATATACAATAAGCAATGAAAGATAACAAGGCATACAAAAAGATAAGATTCCATGAGCAAGAATCAATAGAAACAACTGACAACAAAAACAGACCCACTGAAGTCACTGTGGTTGGGATGATCAGAAATCAATAATGAGACGACTATACATACAATCTCCAAGGAGATGCAAACTAAGAAGATTTTTTTCAGAATTAGGCAAGTGACAACAGATTTAAAAAGAATCAAATAGAAATTTTAGGACTGAAAAATGTAAGAATTAAAACTAAGACCACAATGGAAGGTTTTTAAATTCGATACAACTAAAGAGCAAATTAATAGCAGTGAGTTAGATACAACTAAAGAGAGAATTAATAGCAGTTATCTGCAAGACAGGTCAAAAGGAAATCTCTGGAATAAAGCCTCGGGAGTCAAAGAGAGGGGAAATTCACGAGAGGTAAGTGATGTTTCATGCGTTCTTGGGCGTTTTCTTCATTATTGCTATCACCACCGTAAATTATGCACATATCTGTTTCCTTGAATATTGATTATCTCCTTGACTAGAAAATAAACTCTGTGAAAGCATGGACTTTGTAAATCATGCCTGCTTCGGAATCCTATTGCCCTTACTCACAGAACCTGGCACAGAGTAAATCCTCAATAAATGTTTGTGTAAGAAATAAGTAGTATATCTATTATTATATTATTATATTGTATATTATATTATATTATATCCATTATTGTATTATATTAGTTTTATAGCTGCTATTGGAGTAGAGGCATCATTTACTTATTCTCACACTCATTCACTTACGCATCAGTCATTCATTCATAGACTCTGGAATACCAGGGCCCCACCTTGCTGATGGGTGAGAGGTGATAGTTGTTGGTCTAAGATTAGCCTGTGAAACCGTGGAAGGCTTCCTGTAGGTGGTGATGTTAGAGCTGCAGGGAGTATTTAATTGTGAGTTGGGGCAGGGAATATCATATATTTCCACTTGATCAGTGCCCAAATACTTTGTTCTCACCAGCTTGGCAAACTAGACTGTTCTGCAAGGAAACCAGCCCAGCTACGATTTTATGACTGCACGCCTCCCTCACAGTGTAAACAATCTAAAGAGTAGAGAACAGGCTCGCACTGGCACAACATGGGTTTGTCTTTATGTCTCATTCAGAGGAGAGCAAGGGTAGGTTCTAGGTTCAGAGCAAAGTGACAGTAAGTTTCTTTAGCCTGTAGTTAAATGACCCAGCTAATCATGTAATGGCCAGCTCATCTCAAATTCCTAATGTCACAGCGATGCCAATGTCACTGCTGTAAGTCTCAGTGGAGTGTTCCCAAGGAGCAGTATTCAGTGCTTTCCTTAAAACTTTGGGTTCCTACTCTCCAGTTTTCTGTTTGAGCAAGCCAGACCAGTGAGTGTGGCAGCTGGGACAATCCCTGCAACCAGTGGATGTGCCTGGAGGGAACCACAAGGGAGATGACCAACCTGGACCCCAGTGAGCGGCGGCTGCTGCAGTCTGCACTCTGGGGTTGAGATGCCAGTGAAGCACAGGGAACGGGCTTAGAGCAAAGAACTAGGCGTTTTCCAAAGGCTGTCCACGTGTTTGGAATGCTTTCTTATGCTTGTAATAAAGTTGCACTGTCTAAATTTTAGAAAAATACAAACATGCAAAAATGCAAAACAAAACAAAGAAAAATCCCCATTCCCTGTTCCTCAGAGGTAATCAACTTACCATTTCGGTGTTAATTCATGTGTGTGTGTGTGTGTGTGTGTGTGTGTGTGTGTGTGTGTGTGTCTTTTACAGAAACGGGAGCCTTACCTCTTTGCAAACTTCTTTTCTTGTCCAGTAACACATTGTCTACCTCATTTGGTTTCATTTGGTCCACTGTCTTCTATGAGACTGTTTCGAATGGTTACTGATTCTTCTATGGTAGGCAACACCCTAGTTTATTTGAAAAATCCTCTCGTGTTGGACATTTAGGTTGTTTCCAACTTTTCTAACTTTTCAGATAATTGTATTTGAGGCTAGGTGTTGAGTCAAGAAGTGTTCATCTTTTTAAAGTGTGACATACTTTTTGCCAGTTAAATGGAAAGATTCCAGCAGTTTTAACTCTGCAGAAGTTTACTTGAATAAAGTGTGTGTACAATATTATGATTAACAGTAAATACAGAAACTAAATGCTCCTTTCTTTGACTAGATCTACTCTGAAGGGGTCATTTTGACTCCAATTATTTTTCTTCTAATGTCCCCCACACAAATATCTACATTTGTGTATCTCTTCTATGTATCTATTTATCCATCCATCTATCTAGACAGAGAGAGATGTTTGCCTTTGGAGTAGTAGTTAGTTGGAACAATGGATTTTCCCTCCTTTCAGGAAGTTTGTGAGTTTTTGCACCTGCAGACTTCATAGGGAACTCTCAGTTGCCTGAGGTCAACCACGGTCCAAAAATATTAAATGGAAAATTCCAGAAACAATCAATTCCTAAGTTTCAAATTGCGTGCCATTCTGGATGGCGTGCTGAAATCTTGTGCCATCCTGTTCCACCCTGCCAGGGCCCCTGCCTGGCTTACCCATTCTGTGTGACACTACCCGCCCTTAGTCACCTGGTAACTGTCTCTGTCATCAGATCAGTTGTCTTGGTGACCCAGTGCTTGTGTCCAAGTTACCCTAATTTTACAAATGAAGTCCCCAAGTACAAGAGCGATGATGAAAGGGGGCACCAGGGCATGAGACACGGTGGAACAGATTAACTGTGGCACTAAGTGGCAATGCTGCAGGGCATAAAGGAAATCCAGCTTCTAGAGGGCTCAGTACTGTCTGCGGTTCCAGTCCCCTCTGGGGACTGTGGAATAGACCCTCTGCAAACAAGGGAAGCCACTGCTTCCACCTGTCTGGGTTGGGCTCTGGACCTCCTGCAGGCCTCCCCTGCATGTCTGGATGGGGCGCCCCAGCACCCTGATCTGGCTCTTGGAGGTGACATCATAAGAAATGTCTGTCCCAGACACAGGTGACTTCCTGTTGTCGTGCTGTCTGCCTGAGCTCGCGACAGAAGCATCTGGGCTTTTCTGGTCCAGTAGTTTTCAGCCTTTCCCTACCATTCCACTCAGCCCCTATTGATGGGCCCTTCGAGCACCATACATACTAAGAGAGAGGGAGTCCCCACGACGAAGGAGGCCTGTCTTGGGGGGGGGGCGTGGGGAAGCAAATCTGAATATTTAACTGCAAAAGATGGCAAATGAATGAAGGAAAGCTACATATATCAACATGGATAGAATTTAAAAAATGTACATATAATGTTTAGCAAACAAAAGTCACAGAAGATATCTCCACGTTGGTCTCATTTACATAAAGCTAAAATGTTAAACAATTCTGCATATTGTTTAGGGATACAAATTTATGCAAGGTAAATGCCGCATTTATGCTTTAATGTAATGTGATACTCTGTTTCTCAAGACGGGGTGTCGGCATTATTCTGTACCTGTAGTGGTTTTTTTTTTTTTTTGGTACTGGGGATTGAACCCAGGGGCACATTACCACTGATCCACATCCCCAGCCCTTTTCATTTTTTATTTTAAGACAGGGTCTGGCTAAGTTGCCCAGGCTGGCCTCGAACTTGTGATCCTCCTGCCTCAGCCTCCCGGATTGTTGGGATTTATAGGGGTGCACCACCACTACCCACTCTGCCTGTATTTGTAATTGCTCATATTTCATTTTAAAAGCAGGCTTTAAAGACACATCCACACGTAGTACTTCCTTGGTTTTTTGTTTAAAAATGGTTTTATGGGGGACTGGGGAGATAGCTCAGTCGGTAGAGTGCTTGCCTTGCATGTACAAGGCCCTGGGTTCGATCCCCAGCACTGCAAAAAAAAAAAAAAAAAAAAAAAAAAAAAAAAAAAGAAAAATGGTTTTATGCTTGTCACGGGAAAAAGGTGGGAGGAAATATGAGGTTAAATCACACGAAATTGCAAATTTTGTCGGTTAAAAGTGCACACTATCAACAATTTCATGTGTTTTAATCTAAGACAATAAAATAGCAGCAGCCATTCTCTCCGAACGTGGGGGTATGGGAGATTTTTTTTTTTTTTTTAATTCTTTAATGTCTCTAGATTTTCTGTCACGAACACGTTTGATTGTTCATATCAGAAAAACTTCCACGTGCATTGGGAGGAGGGCGGGAAGGCCGGGCTCTGTAGGGGCTGGGTGAGGTGGGTGCAGAGGGAGGCTGTGGGCTAGTGGGTTCCCGCTCGGCCGGTAGCCAGCTCCTGGGACCGCACACCCGGCCTCAACTCTGCTGACTGCGGCCTCGGGTCTGCAACACAGCTGAGTGGGACCACGATCATTTCCGATCTTCTTTTCTGCCCTGCGAGGCTCGGATTCCAGTGGACGCGCTGCAAGGTCCACTTGACTTTCCGACCACAACCCGTCTTTCTGCTGCCCCCTAGTGTCCGCTGCGGCGCGGGCCGGCAGGTCCCTCACCTGCGGGGTGAGCAGGTTCGTGCCGCAGGGCGGATCCCGCAGTGCTGATGCGGCAGTTGTAGGTAACTCATTTACGCACGGTGACTGTTACAACCACCGCCGTGGGCAATTAGTATCCCTGGCACCGAGATGCCAAACAAAGAAATTGCTGTGGAGTTGTAGAGACAAGTCCTGCGACTCGGGGTGAGCGACAGCAGCATGTCCTGCCGCCACCGTTGTGATCACTGAGATCACATGAAGTGGAGGAATCGAGTGAGGGTCCCCTACAAATAAGAATCATGTCTTTTGTTCTCCTCCAGAGCCCTGTAAACGGTTCTATTTCTGTAGGCGTCTAGCAATTTTGTAATTGCTAGAAAAAGTAATGATGAAGGATATCAAACTCTTCATTTTACACATAAATAATTTAGCAGATGGAATATATTTCAACTTTATTGCCATTTAAGGGAAGTGAGGAGATAGAACAAGAAGAGAAGGAGGGACAGGGAGGGAGACACTTGCAGTTATGGTACCAGGCACGTCCTGAGGTCCTGATGACAGTATCTCAACTTGGAGAAGAAGCAGAGACTGTTCTCATTTTCCAAGATGAGGAAACTGGAGTTTGGAACGAATAGGGGAAATACTGCTGGTCAAGCGTCTTGCAAAGTGGCAGAAGGGTGAAGTGGGCTCAATGCCATTTGACCCTTGCAAAATGCTTTTCCTTTTGGTCCTAAGTCGGTGAGGCAAAAGGAACAATGGAAATCCAAAGAGGACCCAGTGGGAGAGGGAAGTGGGACAGACAGGCAGAGGGACCAACACCACAAGAGCAGGAGCCAACAACAGAAAAAGAGGCAAGGAGCCATGAATTTCCAAGCCATGTGTGTGGGCTGCAACCTTTACCCCCAAACACCACTACCATCCCCATCGCCATCACCACCACCACCACAACACCACCACCATCACCATCACCATCATCACCACCATCACCATCACTACCACATCACCATCACCACCATCACCACCACATCACCATCACCATCACCATCACCATCACCACCATCACCACCACATCACCATCACCATCACATCACCATCACCATCACCATCACCATCATCACCACCATCACCACCACCACCATCACCACCATCATCATCATCACCACCATCAACATCACCATCATCACCACCATCACCATCACCATCATCACCACCATCACCATACCATCACTAGCATCACCACCACATCACCATCACCATCACTATCATCACCATCATCATCACCATCATCACCACCATCACCATCACCATCACCACCATCACCACCATCATCATCACTATCGTCACGATCACCACCACCTCCACCACCACCACCATCACCATCATCACCACCATCACCATCACCATCACCACCATCACCATCATCACTATCACCATCAGCATCTCCACCACCATCACTACCACCACCACCACCACCATCATCACCATCACAATCACCACCAAAATGAAAACAAAGAGAAAGAGAGAGGGAGAAAGAGAGGAGGTGGGGAAACTTGTTGAAGACACCCTTCCCTGTGGCCTACTGGAGACCATCGCAGAAGATCATCACACTTGCTGTGTGTTCACATAGGGTAGAAACAATGAGAGACCACTGGTATCAAAGACTCCTGGAGACAGGGATTTAGGATAGAGAGAGAGAGAGAGAGACAGACACACACATACTGGGTCTTATAGGAAATGTCCCTGAGCCATTGAGGTGCAGAAAGCACAGTTGCAAATCTTGAGCAGCCCTTGGCTTATGCCCTTGTGAAACGAGGGAAATCCCCAAGTGCAGGAAAACCGCCCGACACTGCAGCTCCATCCTGGCTCCACCTGCGGTCCCAGCCCTACCTGGAGCCCTTCTGTAACATTGGAGTCCAAGCCCAAGGCAGGGCTTCCCCTCTGGAGAGCCTACATCCTCCACAGAAGGTGCACCCAGTTCCTAAATACAACTTTTCCTAACTTGTGCTGAAGTCCTTTCCTGTCAGTATGCCAAGAACCTCGGGGGTCCTGAATTGAATTCCCCCTCCCCTCTGGGAACTCCTTCCTCTCTTCTCCTGTGACATCCCCACCCTGAACTTGTCCTGAGAGACTGCCAGACAACCATGTGCGTGCATAGAGCATCCTTCCTGGGCCAGGGTCACGTGTGGAGTGTGTCTGGGTCGGGGCTGGGGTGCCCTTTGTCCTAACTAGTGATTAATGCCTACATATGTTCTCTGTGTCCATCAGAGGGAGATACCATTCACTTAAATTCTAGAAATACAGAACCTGTGACCATGTGGACATGGCTGAGTTGATATTTAACTTGGCTTGGAGAGTCCTGTCTGTACAAGAAGAACAAATTAACAATTAAATTGAGATTGACTGGAGCCTGATATGGCAAGAGAAGAGAGAACAAGATGCCAAGACTTACAGACGTGCCCTTTGCCAGGGAACGAAATATGTTTATTACACACTCATGTTTGCTGATAAAGTCAGTCCCAGGAAGAACCCTGTAGGGCTTCAATTTGAAGGAAAGAATAGATTTTGTTGGCATAGTAGAAATACTATTGTTGATTCTAATTATACACTTGATACATGAACACATTGTGCTCATTAAAAAATACTTATAAAAAAGATTAGGTTGCTCTCACTCTTTCCTCCCTTCACGTTCCTGTCAATTTGGTAGGTATCTTTCTAGACCGTTTCTGCATCTTTAAGCGCATAAACCCCGTAGGAAACAGAGCCCTCTGTGTGATGTTGGTGGCGCTGTGTTTTTTGGGAAGGTGACTCCAAAGGGATCACTCTGCTTTGCTATCCATGCGAGTTCATTTACCCTGCCTCATAGCTCTCCCGCCTAGTTCTTTCAAACTGCTGCCTAAAATTCATGGCCGTTCCATAATTCAAGAAGCCTTTTTCCTATTGGCAAATATTCGGGTTGCTTCTAATATTAGCTTTAACATACCCTTCTGTCTTACATGCCCTTGGACATTGGTCCCAGTGTGTGTACATGATTTGCTTCAGGGTAGATCATAAGATGTGGTCCAGGAGTGCCCCTTTATCCATGGTTTTGCATTCTGTGGTTCCAGTTATCTGCAACTGACTGTGGTCCAAATATAGTATGTGGAAAATTCCAGAAATGAACAATTCATTAGTTTTAAATTGCATGCCATTCTGAGTAGCGTGATGAAATTTCACGCTGTCTTGCTCCCTCCCACCTGGGATGTGAATCATTCCTTTATTCAGTGTATCCACACGGTGTGCACTACCCACCTGTTAGTCACTTAGGAGCCATTGGTTGTCAGATGGATTGTCATTGTATTACAGTGCTTGGGGTCAAATTACCCTTATTTTGCTTCATAATGGCCCCAAAGTCCAAGAGCCATTTATGTTATCAGTTTTGTTATAGCATATTGTTATTATTGTTCTATTTTATGATTAGTTGTTCATCTCTTACTGTGCCTAATTTATAAATTAAACTTTATCATAGGTGTGTATGTACAGAGAATGACATAGTATATATAGTATTAGGCAATTCGTATTAGACAGTTTTAGACAACCACTGGAGGTCTTGGAACTCTTCCCTGTGGGTAAGGGGACTACCGCATTTCTATTTTTATGGTAGATAAGGAGACATGAGTATATCAGCAGGAACAGCCCAGTTGCCCTACAAAGTGGCTGTATTCATTCAGCTCCCAATGGCAACGTTCGAGAATTCTCCTTCCCCACACCCTTGATGGTTCATTCTTGAAAGTCCTAAAGCTAAATTGCTTCACTGAAATTCTATTAGTCACACTTTTTACTCATCTGTACTAAACGCTGCTCGGGTCTGACGATTCTTTTCATGAACTCTGACAGCTGGCACGGCATCCATTCTACCCACAAGCACTCCTTCCCCGTGGCCTTTAAATACAACTTCTAAGCAGCATGGATTTGCACTTACAGAGCGTGCTGTCCAGCACAGGCCTCGGGTGAAAGAAGAAAACGAGCTCATTCAGAGTTCTCTGCGTGGGCCGAAAGGCGAAGGACTTAGGCAGGAAAAGATCTTTGCAAGGAGGGCGGGAGTTTGCATCCCTGCCAATGTGTTTGTGATCTGCATTTCCACAGCTTCCGCAGTGACAGACCCTTTTCCCCTGGTTTCTGAAGTCTGGAGGGTCATTCTTTGCCCCTGAGCCTGTAAGTTTTGTACAAGCAAAAGAATGATTTAAAGAACTTCATTAAGTTGGTGCTTGTGTGCTTAGGGTTTTGTATTTTTTATTCAATATTTGTAAATCTCCCTCCTATTTTCATGCTGTTTTTATTTTATAGACTAGGAAACTAAGGTTCAAAAGCTAAATAACTTGCCTAAGGAGCGATCGCATCCAAGCTTATCAGGCTCCAAATCTTTGTGACCTACTTTAATGCAGAGAAATTAAATAGAAAATCCAACAATAGTGACATGAGACAACAGAGGGTAGAAAGACCGTTTCAGCAACACATACGTAAGGCATACGAGAGCTAGCAATGAAAGAAAATCCATGTGTTGAATAGGGTGCTTTGTGGTTTGTGAGAAGTTATGTGTGGATTATGACATAGTGGTTCAGAGGGCACGCTGGAGCCAGAGGGCCAGGCTGCAAATCCTGGCTCTGCTATTTATGAGCTGTGTGATTTGGAGCAACTTACTTAACCTCTCTGTGCCTCAGTGTTCTCATGTACAACATGGAGATAAAAATAGTATCTATTAACATACTGTAGTGATTAAATAAGATAGTACATGTCAAGCAACCTGGCACGTAGGCAACACCATGAAAAGTCTGTCATCATCTCATGCGGTGATCACTGCCCTCGTTCCCATTTTGCCAAAGAGGAAAAGGAAGCTCGGAATTGAGCAACAGCCCAAGACCACGGAGTCAGTCAGAGACAGACCTGGAGCAGAACCAGGTCTCTGTCGTCCTGTCTGGGGCTTTCCACGTATAGCACCCCCTCTTCGCTTTTCTCAATATGAACACAGGGGTTTGCGCCAGGCTTGGATATCTGTGGGGGACAGGGCGAGACCAGGCTCAGTCCTAGAGGAGGGAATTCAGGAATGTGGAGCACACAGGCCACAATTAATCCAACGGGTTTCATGAACTTTTACTCCCACATGATACCTGTTTTCCGTCGACTTTCTTCCATCCAGCCCCAGCCACCGACGTGATGTCCCCTGTCCCAGGGCACCTACCTGGCATCCCCTGCAGCCCCTCCTCCTCGCTATAGCCAAAGTCATATCTCTAAACACGAACCAGATGTGCCAGCCCCTGAGTAAAACCCTCAGTGGCTCCCCATGACCCAAGGACTTGGATTAAACTCCTTCACGTGGCCTGGGAGATCCCGCTGGATCTAGCCCGTCTTCGTCTGTTTTGTGTTGCTATAACGAGATAGTTGAGGCTTTGTCAGTACAGAGGTTTATTTGGCTCAAGTTCTGGTGGCTGGAAGGTCCAAACAGCATGGTGCCAGTGTTCTGTCAAAGGCCCTGGGCTGTGTCACAACAGGGTGGAAAAGCAGAAAAGGAACTTATTTCTCCTATCCTATCTCACTTCCATTTCTTGCCTCATGGCTCATGCCCTGTGTTCCTTCTGTTCCTTGAAATCCAGCAGTGGTGTTGGAGACGATCTTCTTGCTCTGAACCTTCCTAGTCTGGCCAAGTTCCACTCATCCTTTATGCTTCAGCTTAGAACTCAACTCTTCTGGGAAGCTTTGTCTGCATCTTCCGCTTCACTTTTCAATTTTTTCTCCCCAACGCCCGTACCTCCCTTTTGATAGCATCTGCCATGCGGTTTGTGATTGCTCTGCTTAAGCTAATCCCACAGGATTCTGGGCTCCCTGAAAACCATGGTCGTGTCTCTCTACTTCCCTGCTCTCCCTGGCACCTAGCGCAGCAAATAAGAGTTATTTACATATTGATAATTAGAAAGAGAGATACTAGTCGTAGCCAAGGAAGTGGGGGTTGTTGACAAATGTAACTTGAAGGAGACAAGAAAATAAGACAAAAGGCAGAACCATAAGGAACATTCTTAGGGATGGCAAGAGACTAGTTGCACAGTCCAAAGGGGGAGAAGACAGTAGCATTATTGTGTGAAGATAGAGGGTGAGAAATAGGGGCCAGGATGAGGAAGAAGAGGGAGCCTTGGAGACAGGGCAAAGCTCCATCTCTTAGTTCTGTGATCTTGCAATTGTTTAACCTCTCAGGTTCAGACCCCTGTGATTTGTGAATAAGTAAACAAGAATGAGCCATCTGAAAGAGCCTATTGCAACTGTAGGCTCAGTTTTCTCTTTCTTTTTTTATTTCTCCAGTGTTGGGGATGGAACCCAGGGCTTGGTGCACGTTAGGCAGGTACTCTACCGCTGAGCTACAGCTCCAGCCGTCACTTGTTTATACTTTCCCTCTTTTCCTGACTTTTGCCGCTGCTCTCATCTCCCCCTCTTCTACAAATAGTGCCTTGTCCTTGACGTTTTAAGGCTTCTTGCTCTCTGGTTCCACCTGCTCCTGAGTACTATCCACCGCTAGGGGGCGGAGTAGAACAAACCAAGGTGGGTGCCTCTCTAGCCCTCCCAGGGTCCCTCTATGGTGCCTACCGGCCGAGCCCCCGGAGAAGGGGGCGGGGATTCCATCACGTGACCGTGGTGCCGGGCGCCCGCGCAGGCGTCGTGGGCTCGTCGCCGTCGCCGGGCTCGGTCGCCCGTGCCTCTTCTGCTAGGCGGCCGGCCGGCGGGCCTGCGGCTTTCCCTCGCGCCGCTGCGGGCCGCGGGCCGGGGTCATGTCCCGAAAGCAGGTGGCGAGGAGCCGGCCGGGCAGTGGCAGCCGGAAAGCCGAGGCCGAGCGCAAGCGGGACGAGCGGGCGGCGCGCCGGGCCCTGGCCAAGGAGCGGCGGAACCGGCCGGAGCCCGGCGGCGGCGGCGGCTGCGAGGAGGAGTTCGTCAGCTTCGCCAACCAGCTGCAGGCCCTGGGGCTGAAGCTGCGGGAGGTGCCGGGGGACGGGTGAGGCGGGCCGGGAGCGCGGGAGGCGGCGCCGGGGACGCGCCGGGCCGGGCCGGGCCGGGCCACCGTCGCCGCTCCCGACCTTCCCTTCCTTCGGGCGTCCGGAGCGCCTCCCGCGAGCCAGCACCGCCGCGAGGGCGCGGGTCCCCTCCCCGGGGGCGCGCCGCGACCCGAGGCTCCCAGGCGTGGTGCACGCCGCGAGGGGAGTAGAGGGGGCTCTGCGAGGAGCTCTGGAGCGGGCTGACTGTGGACGGGGCCTGGAAGGCCTTTCCGACGGGTGACGTTGAAGCCGAGACCTGAAGGAATGAGGTGGGGAGACAAGTGGGAAGGGGCGTCAGCCCCCTGCGTGGTGCTTTGCCTCCTTCGGGCCCTTGCTGTTGGCGGTGGCCCCTTCTACACTTGGCCTGCTGTCCACCCAGCTGCAGGCAGATTCTCAGTTTCTTACTCCGCGGGCCTTAGCTTCTCCTGTTGGCAGACGCGCTTACCGAGCTTGCATGGGGCTTGGACAGAAATCCAGGTTCAGTTCTTTAAGGAACACGGGATAAATGAGTCGGGCAGGGGAGAGAGTGGAGGAAGGGAAGGCGATAGGGATCTGGAGCATGGTTGGAAGAAGGAAGATGATAAGGTAGAGGGGGAGGAGAACAGCATCCCCATTCCAAGGGCCGAGAAAAGGAGGTCTGGTTGCTAGGGGTTCACTGCAAGAGACAGTCTCCAGGATAGCCTGGCTCCGTTTTTTCATCCCTTCAAATGAGCTGTCAGTTTGGGCAGAGAGAAGAACAGGGTGAAGCTGGAGACCAACCAGTGTCTCCTTAGCTAGAATTTTTTGTTTTCACGATCTCATGTTACATTGCAGCTTGTTGATCAACGCTGTTAATAAACTGTCCCTAATTTACCTTTCCTACCTTTTCTTCTGTGCTTTGGGCAAATTGGATTTCTCTCTGTTCATGAAGAGTTGGCCACACCCTCTGGCCCTGGTGTTTTTGCTGAAGTCACAATTAGAGCTTGATCACATTTATTCACCACACCTAGCACAGTGCCTGACACAGAAGGTATTCAGTACCTGTTTCCTGAGAGAATGAGAAAAGTTGAGAGGTTAGGCTTAAAGTTCATAGTCTGTCCTGATAGCCCATGTGTAAGCACACTGCTGTATAGACCAAAATACCAGTTGAACACTTTGGAATTGGGGTGAGGCCATTCCTTGCAAATGATTGAATTGTTTGTGTGTTACAGTGGGCATGGTGTTCTCCACCTTAGGGCGCTGGAAACAAGTACTTAACAGAAAGTTGCTCATGAGTAGGAATCAGTGTGAGAGCGGTAAAATCTTTATGGGGCTTTCATATGGTTTTGGGAAGCTTTGAGAGTACTACTTCTCTTTTTCCCCAGAGAGAGCGTACTCCCCTAGTTCTCCACCGCGCTTTGCTGGAGAAGGACACTCGTGACACACTTAGGATACGGATGATGCTGTTAGGAGTTCATAGCCCAGTAAGGGAGAAGCACTGGGTCTCAAGCGTTTTGGTCTTAAGACCCCTTTGCATTCTTAAAAATTATGGAGGAACTCAAGAGCTATTGTTTATTTGAGTTACAGCTGTCAGTATTTACTATATTGGAAAGTAAAACAAATTCTTGAAACAGGGATACACAAACACACGTCCCATTTGCTACCCATACCTGATGTAAGAGTGATAACCTTATATACCTTGTAGCCTCTGGAAAACTCCACTGTACGCTTGTGAGATAATGAAAATGAAGAAGGTAGTTGATAACACGTTAAATTTTTTAGCTCACAGATGCCCTGAAAGAAGACCTTCCCACTTCCCCAGTCTCTTGGGCCATGCTCTGAGAACAGGTGATACAATATATTTACGATATACATCTGTATGGTTTGATATATTCTTAATAACACTGACTGACTGTAGCGGTACTTTTGAGAAGGAAGTGGCTTACCCCTCCCTGAAGTGGTCAGGAAGATCTCAGTTCATTCAGCAGATATTCATAGATATTCATAGCAGGTATTCTGTACTACTAGATGCCTCTCAAGAGGTCATCCTCTGACCTGATTGTGTCTTGAAGGGCCAGTAGGAATATCCCAAGAGAAGATTCCAGGTTGAGTAGTGAATGCAAAGGCCCATTGTTTTTGGGAGGGCCCCAAGTTGTATAGACAATAGGAATATAGACTAGAAGGTCAGAAATAAGGGCAGCGAGGGTGCAGAGGCTAGCTCAGCCGGGGTGCTCAGGTGTCTGACTTCCGAGGTCCCTGTTCTTTGGACAGTATTAGGTAAAGTGATATTTACTCTTGCATGGGCTCCATGAAGCTAAGCCCCTCCTGTCCACTAGTTCTTCACTGGGGTAGCAGGAGCTGAACTTGGTCAGCCCTCTTCGGTGTCGTGGTCCCTTTGAATGTGGTGATGTCAGTCTTCCTCGTTGCAGTGTGTAGTGTAGGGCCTTGTGTATGATGGGAAGTGTCAGATTTTTTACTTACATACCCTTTCTTATGTACCTTAATGAAGTTATGCCACTCTAAGAAAATAGTTGACCACCTTCCCTTTTCTCTCCATTCTGGTCTGATTACAGTGTGAGTAGCCAGAGGTCCTGCATCTTACTGTTGGCAGCTCGGTACTTGTGTTCTATAATTGGTTGTTTTGGAAACTCGAATGCAAGACCTTACTTGTATTCTCTAAAGCTCAGTGCTTCTCAAGCAGGGATGATTTTGCCTCCAGGGGATATTTGGCACTGTCTGGAGACATTTTTGGTTGTCATAACTGGTGGGGTGGGAGGTGGTGGTGTGCTAGAGGCCAGGGATGCTCCCAAGTGTCGTATAATGCACAGGACAGTCCTCATGACAAAGGACTCCCTGCAGGACCCTAGTGTGGAGGTCGAGAAGCTCCCCTGTGGTGTAATGGTGGAGCGTGGCCTCAGGAAGCAGCTGGAGCTCCTGGAGGTCCTTAGGGCACTGCTGCTGTCTTCTCAGCATCTCAGCTGCTCTTGCTGGGTCCCCTGAGGGAGCCTGTAGTGTTTGTCACGTTTCCTGTGTCACTACTTTGTAATCCTGTTAGGAAAGCAAGTGATTTCAGTCTATCTTGACTTGTTTTTAGTGGGCTCAAAGAAAGTTTGGAAAATGAAAAGTAGATTAAATAAATTTAACACTTACTCCTAATACTACTGTCTGGGGAGGATGATGGCTAACTTTCTGTGGTTGACATTTGGGGGAGAGTGCAGACTGGAGCCAGAGTGGCCTGGGTTTGAGCCCTGGGCCCACCACCTGCTAGTTTGTGACCTTGGGCAAGTTACCCTCCAGGGAAAACCCTAACTGCCTCGTGGGGTCTGAAGACTGAGTGCGTCTAGCAGGGTAGAGCACTCCACAGTCCTCGCACACTCACAGCCGTTTCAGTGGTGGCTTCACTGTTTTCGCCGCACGTCACTGTGTGTTTCTGTGTGTAGTGCAAGCCCATCGTGTTGGTGCTCATGCAGCGTGAAGTGGTTCATACCTGCCTTCTGGGCTGATAGGGAGGACATTTGCCCACATCCCTGAAAGTTCTTAGGAAGCAAGCGACTCTGTATAGAGCACTGTGCATAAGGGACTGGGGAGGGGCCGGGGAAGGCGAGGAATGAACGGATCTTGCCATGTAGGAGGAGGAATAGATCGCCATTCATTCCAGTTCTATCTGTAACTCTGATGCACCAATTAAAACATAAATAGAAGGAAGACCAGTAGGGCATAGGAAGGGGACCAGTGGGAGGGGAGGGGAGGGAAAGAAGAATTACTGGGAATTGTAATGGAAAAAACTATGTTATGTGCATTTAGGAGTATGGCAGAATTAACCCCACTATTATGTATAACTAAAATGCACTAATACTTTAAAAAGCAAAATAATTATATGTATATATTTTGTGTTAAATCCTACCTCTTAAAGTAGGTTCAGAAATAGACTAGTAGTGGCAGATGCTAAAGGTTTAAGAAAAACTTGAGAGGAAAATGTTTTATCTGTTAGTCTCCTTTCTTTCCCCCAGTGGTTGAGAAAAGACTACCATTATTAGATTTTAGCAATAGACACCTCAGTCTAGTAGATAGAACTCTATATCCCAGTCCTTTCTAGAATCTTGCCCCAGATGGATTTCTGGCTTCTTGATTTCTGATTTATAGAATCACCCTTATTTAAATTCTCTCTCCTCCTTCTCCACCAAAAATATAAATATACTCCTTATACATTGAAGAGATTCCTGCCTCTTAATTTTCTATTGAAAACTTAACTTTTCTGAGTTGAAAACAAAGCCTTTCTCTCCACACGTAGGTGTGAAATTCTTCTGAAAGTGGTGAGTGCGTGTTTTGGAATTGGCATCGCCTGTCTCATAGCAAGAGCTGCTAGCCTGGCGTAGGGCTGGGTGGCTGGCTTTGAGTGCTCTGTTTCCCTCCTTCCGGGCACCAGGCCGTCTTGTTTCAGTCTCTGTGTTTCTGGGCTTCGGTGCTGGTGATGTGTTGGGAATTTTAGGACTCTTTGAAGGATTTGAAGATAAAGATAACTCTTAGAGTTCATTACTAGCATTTTAATTTTAGAAAAACACAGGGTGTTTAAAGTTTTCATTTGTCAGGAGTAACAGTGGCATGCCGCTCCCTGGGTGACAGGTGAGGAGGCAAGGGGGGCGTCTTTGCACAGTGCAGCTGCTCGCTGTCCAGGTGCTTCCTTCTCATAGCTTTCTCTGCTTCTTAGCACTCCTTCAGGTACTGCGTTCAGTTCGTATTGGGGTCTTGACACATTGCTATCTTCTGGGTACTTTTCGTTAAATGAATGATGTCCTAGAAGAGTAGCTGTAGTGAAACTTAGTTCAGAAAAGAGGCAGTGGATTCGACATCATTTGGAAGGGGGTCTGGGAATTATAGACCGTTGGCCTGGCATGGCCTGTGAGGTCTTCACCCTGTGTTCAGGTAGTTAGGGTGTCCTCAGCTCCACTTGTTGAGGCATCTGAAGCCCAGAGAAATTTAGTGACTTCCCAAGCCAGTCAGCCAGTTGGGGACTAGAATCCTTGTTTGTTGCCTCTGGAGAAGGTAATGTGGTTGAATGTGTCCTGGGGCTCTGCGCCGGCATTTGGGAAGAATCCTGACCTGTCAGACTTGAGGCTTTGCCTCCTCCGTGTGTGAAAGATTTCCAGGGATGGCCTGGCATGAAGCATCATTTGTTTGAAATTAAGTTCAGTTTTGAAAGGTCTTGACCATCATTTTTGTTTTGACAGCAATTGCCTGTTCAGAGCCCTTGGTGATCAGTTGGAGGGACATTCACGAAATCATCTCAAGCACCGACAAGAGACTGTGGACTATATGATAAAGCAGCGGGAAGATTTTGAACCCTTTGTTGAAGATGACATTCCTTTTGAGAAGCATGGTAGGTTCACTGTGGGACATTGGCTTCTTCAGGAATCAGGGATGCTTTGGGTAATTAAGTGCATTAGCATCCCCCCGCCCTGCCCACCAAGAGGTTTGGCTACTGTCAGTTATGGCATTTGTTTATTCATCAGCTACTTATTTGCATGGTCTGTAACAGGCAGCATGCTGGGCTGTTGGGGATCAGTAGATTTAGATGTATGTGCCCTTAATAAAAATGGTGAAGTTGGGGCTGAAAGTGTAGTCAGTGTTAGAGTGCTTGCTTAGCATGCATGGGTTTGATCCCCAGCACCACCAAAAAAGAAACAAAAAAAAAAAAAAAAAAAAGAAAAGAAAAAATACTTTTAATTGACCTGAAAATCTGTTCTTGGTTTTTTGTCGGTAGAATAGGAAGAACTGGCTACACAACTGTGTGTATGCTGGTTCTCTTTTAAAAGGTGAATACACACGACAGAGAAAGTCTGGAAAGACACCAATATTGTATGGTTGTTATTTCTTGGCTGCACTTATTTTTCAGAACTCTCTTTGCATTTCTATAAAAACACTAAAACATCTATCTCATAGGGCTTTTTGTGAAGATTAAATTAGATAACAAGATTAAAATAAATGCTTAGTAAGTTAGTTGCCTGGAGATGATGGGATTATTCTCAGTTGTTTTTGGTTTTTAAAGAATCTCATTACTTTTGTAATCAGAAAAATTAATGAAGTCATGTTAATTTCTCACTAAACTCAAACACAACCTGTATTCTTTGAGGCAAGTCAGTTAATGACTTTACTAATTCCTTTTGGGTCCAGATATATTTAAGAAATACAAATGAACTTTTAGGCTTTAATTCAACAAATATTCACAGAGGCTCCGCCGTGCTAAGTGCTGAATCCTTAACACTTTACACGTAGCATTTTCATCCCAGGGCTCATGTCTGTCTCTTATCAGGAAAGAGAATCCCTCCTGTGTTTTGATCATGGACTCCAGAGGCCACATTGAGAACGGGTGGGAGGGAGGCCAGGAGGGGAGGCGAGGTATGTTGTTCACATTGACGGGATGAGGGAAGAGGAGGGTTTCCACCAAAGCAGCTAAGGGTAAGGATAAGGAGCAGGACCCAGTCCCAGGCACAGCTTGCGTATAACGGACAGGACTTCCTGGCAGCGAAGAGGGGAGAGGGAGGAGACGAGGGTGATTCTGAAGTGTCTGCTTTCGGTGCAACTTTGCGGGGAAGCTATCAGTGACCCTAACCATTCCTCACTAGGAAAGATCTATTTATTAGGCACCAGATACGTAGCATCAAACTGCCAGTGGGTCGTTCATGCCAGTCTCTGAATTCTGATGGCCCCTCTGGGATCACTTTTTGTCTAGCTGATTGACACAGTTCATCAGAGAGTTAGCATTTTACAAATTAAATGTATGCACATGGGGCATGTTTTGTGGCTTAGTGCTGTACAAAAACTTGGGTCACTTTTCCTATTAAAATATTTTGGATAGAAAGAGTTTTTAGTTTGTGATGTGAAATTTCCTTTCAAATCTTCATATATCCTCAGGAAAGGCCATGTGGTAGATTTGGAGGTGTGTCAGGATAGGGCTGATCCCAGATGTGGTCCAGGGGCCACTGTGAATAACAGAGATGCTCCTGAGATTTAGAGGTTGCCTTGCAGGAACCTGGGATAAAGGCCAGACCCCTCTTTGGGCAAGGCCACATTCTTTTCTGAAGCACTTAGGCGTCAGTAGTGTGTCTTCTGGTTGTTTGTTCCCACTAGTTGTAAACTCTTTGAGAGCAAAGACTTAGCTTCATGCTGCCTTCACAAAATCTCAGCTTGCCCTGTACAAAACTCTGTGACCTTGAACAGGTTACTAACTATTCTCTGCCTCAGTTTCCTCATCTGTTGAGTGGCATGCATAATAGTAATACTTCTTCCAGATGTTTGAGGGCCAATTTGGTAACCTATGAGAAACAGAGCAATGCTCGACACATGCATAATAAACATCCCTTAGCATGAGCTTTGTGATCACCGTGTTGTTGTATTTACTGGATGTACTTGGTAAATATTCATTGAAGGAATAAACGAAGGGCTCCTTCTTCAAAGAATGGTTAGTGCTCTGCGGCTGCACACTGTTCACCCAGCTGTATTCAGACACTGATGAAGCTGGTGAGCTGTGCAGGTGTGGATGCTTGTTTCTTACTCTTTGGAACTAAATAAATATCAAAGCTTGTTTGCATTTGGATTTCTTCATTATAAAGACTGCCTTTTTCTTTCTTATTTTCATGCAGTGGCCAGTTTGGCAAAGCCTGGTACTTTTGCCGGCAATGATGCAATTGTAGCCTTTGCAAGAAATCATCAGTTGAATGTGGTGATTCATCAACTAAATGCCCCCCTGTGGCAGGTAGGTCACATGTTCAAGAATTTATCTACTTAATGAGCTTTGGGGACATCCTAACAGATGGGGCTTGACTTGTGACATTGAATATACAGAAACACTCAGACTGTGAGCCTAACCAAGAGTCTTGGAGTGACTGGAATTAATTCCTGTGCTGTGGACAAATGGAGTTGGGAGTACAATCAGAACTCTTAAAATGCTATAAAGGTTATTCTGCAGTCAGTTAATTGAGTAATTTGGGGACAGAGAGCTTAATGTGCAACTTCGGTAAATAATTCCTTAAAAATATCCAAGTGAGCATTTAAAGGATTAATTAGCGCTATAGGTTCTGGTTTTGAAGTTTGCATGTTCCCATGTTTGTTTCTATGCTTTTTGGGTAGAGCGAAACAAGACGAAACTCATCAGAATAGCCATCACCAGCAGTGTGTTTGATCAGCAGAACTACTGCAGGGTCTAGGATGTCCGGCTCGGTTTCTGTTCTGCTCAGCTGTATACAGTGGTTTCAGTGGTTCTTCTACAACGAAAAGAAAAGGTTTTAGAACACATGTCAAGTGTGTGCTGTGGGAGGGCAGACGCGTTGTGAAGCCACTAGGGTTTCCTTCGCCCACCCCTTTGTGGAGTGGTGTCCATTCAGCTCTTTCCACCTTCTTTACCTTTGGTATCTTAAATTAACCTCATCTCCCAAATAGTCCATCACACCAAACATTCTGGAGTATGGACAATCAAAGATTGGGCTGCAGGTGCGTGCAGGCTCCTTCCCTTCTCCTCAGCTCAGAGTGCTTCTTGTCACTTTGTAGCTCGGGTCCTGAAGACTGGCCTGTGATTTCTGTTACTCTCTTCCCCATTACTTCCCTATTTCTAACCTTTTCTTAATTAGAAAATTAAAACATGTTAATTATAGAAAACTTTGAAAGTTCAAAAAAAAACCCCATAAAAGTGAGTAAAACTCACCCAGAGCCACACTGTTTGGAGATGGTCATTGTTAACATTTTAATGTGTCCCTCTCATTCACACACACATACTTAGCTATAAAAAAACATTCAGATGGAATTGGAAAGGTACATAGCAGGGTATTTCTACAACACATTTTAAACATATCTGCATGCAGTACAAATCCGTGTGAGTGTGTGTGTGTGTGTGTGTGTGTGTGTGTGTGTATGTGTATGCATACACACAGGCCTACATTACCCTGTATAATTATTATCATAAAGGTTACAACACCCCTTTTTTAATGTGACATCTATGTATACTCCCTTGTAAATTGCTTAATCATAGCCTGTACTGCTTAAGGAAAAAAAGGTCAAGTTTATAGAGATATGATTTACATGTAGCAAAACTCGCTCTTTTCAGGTGCATAGTTCTGTGTTTTGACAGTCATTCAGCCACCACCACAACTCATGAAATAGTTCCACCACCACAAGTTGCTGCCTGCTCTTCGCAGTCACTGGTGCCTGCACCCAGTGCCCGGCCTCTCGTAACCACGATGTGATTTGTCTCTTACGGTTTTGTTTTTCCAGAATGCCATATAAATGGAAGTATGCAGGCTTTTGTGTCCAGCACAGCTTCTCTTTAACAAAATTCTGCTACGACTCCCAGGGTTGGTAGGAGTTCCACACTACAGGGATCTAATGAGCAGGAGTGAAACAGTAGCTGGATGTTCTCTGGGGCATTGTTGCTGGAGGTAACCTGCTGACTCCAGGTAGAGCGATCACCTTTTCAGTGGGGCACTTTCTACGGATGACGTGTGAGCCAAGAGTACTGGTTACTGCTTTGTTCCAAATTTTGTCATTAGGCTTACACTCTTTAGCAGAAGTCTTCAAAATCATTTGGAGCCTAATCTTGAAGGAAAATACTTGGTGCTAACTCAGTAACCATAGCCTACTTTTTCTTGAATTTGATAACTTTTTTTTCCCGAGTTTCTTGATTACCTAGGTAGTGTGGAAGATAATTCAATGTAATTAGATTTTTTTCACACTTATTTCTGTAGTGTTCTCTTTCATGAATTACTGAATGATGACGGTACATATTTTAAAAATAGATTTATGTTATTTCCATTGGATTTTCTCTACGTCCCTCTTCTCCAGTGAAACTTTTAAGAATTGAAATGCGTTGGTTGCTCTTGTCTGGGTGAGACCTCTTGCATTAGTGATGAGTAGGCTCACACTTAACAGCATAGACACACTGACACTTGCGTGCTTTTCTGGTTAGAAACAGTTTGTGCTATGGGGACATTGTGGATGTGTGTAACATGGAAGGTGAAAGTCCTCTAATCTGCCCATGAAAACTGTGGTTCACAACTTAGGGACTATTCTTTGTTTTTTTTTTTTTTTTTTTTAATATTCATAGTATGTGTATATTGTTGTTAAGTATTTAAGGCTTTAGAAATTGTGTCATTCAAAAATTCTAATACAGTGTCCCCTTTCCTAGTACTCTTCCTGGGAGACAAATGAGCTGTCATTATTTTCTGTATCCACAGTAGACCCTCTGCTCTTTGAGACCTAGATATTCTGCTGGAGAAAACTTCTACAGTCCCAGCATCTGGACCTGGGTGGACCACAGATGCTATTATAATAATGGTAGTTTCTTAACTACTTATGACTTGGAGTAACAAAGAGAAGGAGGTGTTGATGTTTGGAGTTTCAACAAAGAGATAGTTCCTGGGACAGTTACTCTGTCCTAAGGGACAGAGTCAGAGTTACTTTATAGAGTTTTTATGGAAATGGAGGTTTTTTTTTTTTTTTTTTTTTTTTTTTTTTTTTTTTTTTTTTTGTGGTGCTGGGGATCGAACCCAGGACCTTGTGCGTGTGAGGCAAGCACTCTACCAACTGAGCTATCTCCCCAGCCCCCAAAATGGAGTTTTTATTTTGGGATCTGCCCAGACCAGACTTAGAGCTTCTTTCTTGCATGACTTTAGGGAGCCCCGTTCTTGTGTGTACCAGGGTTGCATTCATACACGGAGTACCTTGTCAATGCTGCTTCCAGGGCTGTGCAGTGTAGTAGAATTACTTTACTAAATATAATTTTGTTTTTAAATTGGTGTAAGCGAATATTTTTGAGTTTGTTGCTGATAATATGTCTGTGGTTGATGGAAAATGCAGTTTTTCTTTTAAGGACAGGTGAAGCTAATGAAGTGTGTCAGGTCCTCCATTTATATGACTTCTTTTCAAGGTTCTAGCAATTTTATAATTGTAACTTTGCATTCTGTTTCTCAAAAAAGCATCTCAAATTGTTTGAGCTTTAAGCTCAACAACTCTAGATCCACTCCCATCTTCTCTGTTGGAAGGGCCTGGGTGTTTAAGGGACTGTGAGGTCCTAAAATCCCTGAAACTTAAACTTATCTAATTTTGCTGTAAATCTGCCCTTGGTATTTGAAGGTGTTTTCTTGTGGATTTATTTCCATATTGTAGCATATTAATTAAGTGCATCGAAGCATATAAGCATGGGAAGAAGATAATTCAGAAATCAATAATGACACACCGGGTCATATTTCCAGCTAGCATCTGGCAGAGTCTGCTGACTGGGCTTCCTGGGCAACCCAGGTAGGCACTTCTGCCCAGAGGTCGACAGTCCAGACCCTCTCTGGCATCTCCCCATCTTTTGTCTGCAGATTCGGGGTACAGACAAAAGCAGCGTGAGGGAGTTGCACATTGCCTATCGGTATGGAGAGCACTATGACAGCGTTCGGAGGATCAATGACAACTCGGAGGCGCCAGCACGTCTCCAGACGGATGTGAGTGAGGCCCGCTTCCTTTGCATTTTCTGCCCTACAGGAGGAAGGTCGAGCCTTATGCCCTGAGCTGAAAACCAGGGTTTTCAAGTACAACGTTGCTGCTGAAGATCTCTGGGTTTGGGTATTAGAATGTTTCTTCCTTTTTGGTTCAGTGAGGGAGAGAGAGAGGAAATTGCTTATTAGCCTTTTGTTTCCCCTGTTAGCTGATAGCTGTGATTATGTATATATAAAAATCTGTGAAATTAAAAAATTACTTTCGTATTTTAAAAATTGACCCATGTCTGTTTTCTGAAATTTGGAAACTATAGAAAAGGTAAGAAGAAATACAGAATCACACAGAATCAGCTACCCGGGTGCCAATTTTGTTACTGTTTTGGTAGATTTCCTTTTAGTCATTTAATGTATTACAGATGGTTTAAGATTATATTATTTATATAGCTACAATTCCTGCTTTTTTCAGTTAACACATTATCACAGAAGCCCTTTCTCACCTTGTTACTCATTATTTTTAAAACAATTTTATTTTTTGACTTGTTCATATTTGTCCATGGATCAGAATTCAAAATGTTT